>NW_004444031.1:501929-548354 GCF_000243295.1 Trichechus manatus latirostris
ATTTTGTGTGTGAACTTTTTCATGGGTTTTTACAATAGAGGTCTCATGCAATATTTGTCCTTTTGTGATTGACTTATTTCACTCAGCATAATGTCCTCTAGTTTCATCCATGTTATGAGTTGGTTCACAGATTCATTGTTGTTCTTTCTCATTCCATGTACTCCATTATGTGTATGTACCATAGTTTGTTTATCCTTTCATCTGTTGATGGGCATCTAGGTTGTTTCCATTGTTTTGCTATTGTGAACAATGCTGCCATGAACATAGGTGTGCATATGTCTATTCGAGTGATGACTCTTTAAAATAAGAATCATTTTTTGATACATAATGTATTCATATAGTTGAAACTTTTAAAACGTATGTAAAAAGGAATAGAGTGAAAATTAGCTCATACTTTTGACTTTGCCTAGTTCTTATTTTCAAAAACAATTGGTTTACCTGGATCATCTGTTTATGGTATATGCTTCCAGAGAAATTTTATACAAATGATAGAGACTGTGTAGCCTGTCCTGTATTTTTCTGTTCTTTGCAAGATCTCTTGAAGATACTTCCATAACAGTGCATCGATAGCTGTCTTATGTTTTTTAAAAACTGCAAGGTGATCTCTTGTGTAGGCATTTTATACCTTATTGATATAATCACCTTTTGTGAATATTTAGGTTGCTTTGGAGATTCATCTAAGCTGTGTGTATCAATAGTTCATTTCTTTTTATTGCTGAATAGGATTCCATTGTATATATATACTATAGTTTAACCGTTCACCCATTGAACGACATCTGAGTTGTTCTCAGTTTTAAGCTATGATGAATAAAGCTACTATGAACATTTGTGTGCAGGTTTTTGTGTGAACATAAGTTTTTATTTTCCTGGGAAAAGTGCCCAAGAGTGTAGTTGCTGAGTCACATGTTAGTTTCACGTTTAGTTTTCTAAGAAACAGCCAAACTGTTTTCCAGAGTGGCTATACCATATACATTACTACCAGTAATGTATGAGTGATTCAGTTTTCCACATCCAAAACAGCATTTGGTATTTTTACTATTTTTTATTTTATTTATTGTGATAGGTGTATAATGGGTCAAATTTTTAAATTATAAAATATTACGTTTTATACAGTAAGAACCATACATAATTACATGAAATTTTAGCAGTTGTCTACAAATGCAATATGAATGATTCTTCAAACCTAATGTGGTGAAAAGAGTTCCTTTATGGGGGCTTTTGCCTTGGGTCTCTGGAAAAACAGCCTGAAGATTTTGTTCCCCTTAGTCGTTATCTTTGCCCTAGTTTTCTACCCCAGACGGTTTCTTACTTTTGTCCAGGTTGATCGACATTTCCTGGGTAAGCTGAAGACAAGATGACCTGATCCTTTTTGTCTAGTCCTGTTCTGCAGTCTGTACTGCAAGGTGATTGGTGTACATCTTGCAGGGATTGGTAAATAGACTTTGCAGATGAGGTGAGTTGTAGCTTACTATGTAAACAAAGTGTTTGTGGCTTACCAAGAGGGGATTGGTCAGTCTGTGACCCCTGCTGGGAGGGGCTATGCCTTGAAATTGACAAGGAGTTGAAATTGACAAGCAGCCAATCTCACAGAGGTTTAGGAGACAGAAAGAAGCTGGAAGAGAAGCAGCAGGAAGAAGCAGAAGGAAGAAAGAGGAGAGAAGAAAGAAGGAACAGAGAGAGGGGAGGCAAGGAACCTCTTAAAAGAGATGTAACATGGGTGAACGGCTGTAACAGTCAAGGTGGCAAGAGGCCCAGAAGGGGCCCACCGGCAGAGTGAGTGGTGAGAGATGGCAGGGCCAAGAAGAGCCTATCTTGAGGACGGGCAAGAGGAGCCTGTCCTGAGGGGGCCGAGAGGAGCCTTTCCTCAGGGGCTTGAGAGGAGCCTGTCCTCAGGGGGCTGAGAAGAGCTGAGAGAGCTGTTCTGCACTGAAGAAGGGAGACTTTGCCTACATGCTTCCTGATCCTGATTCTGAGTTGTAACCTGTTGATACTGATTTCAAGTTGTACTCTGTTACTTCTGTAATAAACCACTTAACTCTAAGTATAGTCTGTGAGTTCTGTGTGGCATTCCAATGGATTATCAAACCCAGATGAGAAGTAGAGAGTGCCATGGGAGAAAGGGCTGGTGTCAGAATTGGTAAAAAGGTTGGAGAGTGGAGATATGTCTGACCTCCACCTCATAGGAATCAGCTTTGGGCTGATGATGATTCTCATCATCCCTCATGAAGTTAGAAAGGTTCTAATGTTACTATTACATATTATATATAAAAATCATAATTAGAGATTATCCTTAATTTTTTATTTAGTCTGTTTCTTATCTGGACTCTTTTTATCTCCCAGTGGAATTATTTAGTATTTTCTTTTTCCATCAGTGCATCTGTTACCTTTCACAGATTTATCTGAGAGTTTTAAAAATGGAATTAATTGTGATTTATTGCTATCCAGTTTGACAAAATGCATGATTCTGTGGCTATGTGGAAGAGACTTCAGATTAATAATACCTCATGGGATGTACATGAGACATTTTACTGAGAATTAACTTTAGTCTTCTGATTTTAGAATCTTCACAATTGCAGTGTGTTAAAATGTGAATTTTCTAAGATATTGCTGAGAGACAGATGGAATAATTATGTACACATCAAATATAATTGTTTGGAAGCTACAAATTAAATCATGAACGAAATTTCTTATGCATGAAACTTAACTCTAGTGAATTTACTTTAAGAGTTGTAAATCAGCTCTTAAGACTGCCACAAGTACATCTTAAATTGATGTTTTTGCTTACATAGTTGCTAAATATTTACTTACCTATAACTTCACATAAGGAGCCCTGGTAGTGCGACAGTTAAGTGCTTGGCTGCTAACTGAAAGGCTGGTGGTTCAAATCCACTCAGTGGCCCTATGGGAGAAAGACCTGGCAATCTGCTCCATTAAAGATTATAGCCTAGGAAACCCTATGGGGCAGTTCTACTCTGTCACATAGGGTCATTATGAGTCAAAATCGACTTGATGACACATGACAAAAACAACATAACTTTGTATAAAATGTCTCATACTGTTGATTTCTGTCATTCACTTTTCTTTGAACGTTTTTCATCCCTTGATGTTCCACCAGCTTTTTCTCTAAATAGCTCTTACCATTTGGATCTCTGTTCCTTGGCCATTTTGTCAGTGAAGGCCCTGCTGGACTCTGGATCAGCTTAAATCCTCCTTGTATGTATTTCCTTAACTCTCATTTCATAACATACATACCAGTAATTCCTCAATACTCATTATCTTTTAACATAATTACTTGTCTTTTGTCTTCTTGAGGAGGAGAATATATCTTTTGTTTACTTCTGTATCTCCAGCACCAAGCTTGGCACCTTACCAATACCAAACATTCAGTAAATAAATAGATTTTTGTTGAGTGGTTGAAGGAATGAAATATTGGTCTTAAAAATACTCACAACCTCTAAGTTCCATGCAAACGTTCATTATTCTTTATCCAATAAGTTATTTGCTCCTCAGTCCCATTAGGAAACCCTGGTGGTATAGTGGTTAAGAGTTACAGCTGCTAACCAAAAGGTCAGCAGTTTGAATCCAGGCACTCCTTGGAAACCCTGTGGGGCAGTTCTCCACCGTCCTGTAGGGTTGCTGTAAGTTGGAATCGACTCGATAGCAACAGGTTTGGTTTTTTTTTAAAGTCTCATTACCTTGAGTCTTGAATCTGTAGTGGGTGAGGCAGTGGACCTGGATGGGGAATCATACAAGAAGGGAACAATATAGAATGTTGTCCTGGAGTCTAATTACTTCCATCCACTTTCAGATATCCTAGACTTATAGTTCCATCTCCTTTATCTAGTATTCTATGTTTCATGGAATGAGAGTTCTATAAAAATGCCTCTGTTTGCTTTAGATCGGCGTTCTCTGAAGTTTTATATCCATAAATCAAATGATATCAGGTAGCCCCATTTTCTTGTCTTTAAAATATTTGTTGTCATTTTGTGGATGTGTCTATGGAAAGGTAATACATATTTGGGTCAGTTCATAGAAATTAATCAAGAAGTTCTTATTGTTAGTCAAAAATCACATTTTAGAAACTTTTTTAAGTAGAATTAGGTAGATTTTAGGTTAGTGTAAGTGAGTTAGTTATTTAAACCTTTTGAATCAGTTTTACAATTACAAAATTTCTTCCTTTTGTAAATTTTGTATTGTGTGTGTACATATATATGTATACATATTTTTTAATTTGCCAAAAAAAATGTGCTTGAAGAATTTGTGCACCTAATATTTAAACATATATTAATAATAAATTTACAAAGGTACAGTGGAAAATTTTTGTCCAAACCTTGTCCTCTATCTAATTCCTACTCCCTATCAGTATACGCCATTCTTAGTTTCACAATATCATCTAATCTCAAAGGAAGTAGTGTGGTATCAGATGGTTAAGATTGAGACGTTATAATCAAAAAGTGAATCTCTTAAATGTGCTGTTAGAAAGTAACAAAATGTAACATAGTAGAAGATACTAGAGGAAGGTTCAGCATACTTTTTCTTTAATGGACCAGATAGTAATTATTTTAGACTTTGCAAGCTGTACAGTCTCTATCACAACTACTCAGCTCTGCTCTAAGCCACCATAGAATAGGCACGGCTGTGTTTTAATAAAACTTTATTTGCAGGTCCTGAAATTTAAATTTCACATGCCTTGAAATGTCATTCTTCTTTGGATTTATTTTCAGACATTTAAGAATGCTGCAACCGATCTTCGTTCACAGGTTATACAAAAACAGAAGATGGGCAAGATTTGGCCCATGGGTCACAGATTGCCAACCGCTATTCTACAGCAATCAAGATCTGTTGTTGATGTCTATAACATACATCATTTCTTTTCTAATTGATTTTTTGGCCTGTATACTTTATTCAAAATATTGTTTAAAAATTTCTATTGATATTCTATCTTGTATGTTCTATTCAATGTATGACTTAGGGAAAAAGAGATTTATTAATTAATGGGGTAATGATTGGGTGCTAGACACTTTAATCTCATTTAATTTAGTCACCAATACTATGAAGTAGATATTCTTATTTCTATTTTACAGCTTAATTAATGAGACAAAGGGGATAAGCAATATTTCCAAGGTCATATACTTGCTAAGGGATGGACTGTATTTATTGACATAGGTTTGCCCAACTCCATGTTTGTAGAATTGACTGATTATTTTTTAGCCACTTAAATATGCTGCTTCCACTTAGCATGGTGTGTGTTCAAACTTTTGTTGTTGTTTATTGGTTGGTTGATGTTTAATGCTGTTATTTTCTCAAACACATAAATAGGAAAACTGAATTGATACTTGTTTTGCATTACATTTTTTCCCCTGAGTGATTTTGATCCCGCTAGGTTCCTTTTAAGAAAAATTGGATTGGAAAATTGGCAAATGGAAATTGAAATACAGAGTAGACTTTTCCCAAATGTAGTCTCTGACTTGCAGTTTTGTGTATAATTTAATTATTAATTTTGCAATTTTATTCCAGTTCCTCTTAAATTCTCAGATTTCAGAACAACATTGGATGATACACCAATATTGGGAGATTACTTCTGACAGTGCTTGATGGAAGAGTATAATGTTCTTATATGGGAACTATAAAACCTATAAATATACACATCCCCTTTTTGGTACATAGAAACAATTAAATTTGATCTTTTTAGTCAGCAGAAGCATTGAATTATACTCACAATGTTGGTAGGAGATAAAATTTGACTACTTTTAAAAATAGAATTTAACAACACAGGAAACACATTATTTTAATTCAAATTATAATTCTTCAAATTTAAACATATATTTGCTAGAGAGATATTAATTTATTTCATAGAATTGATTTTATAATATTTTAGGAATTTATTAAAATATTTAAAAAGTTGTTATGGTAATAGCATAAAGACACTGTAACTAATAGTATCATTTGTTTGTGTAAGGTTAAATTTTGAGTTTGAATTGGAATCTTTCACTAATAGGTTGAAATCTATTACCATATTTTTAGCCAAATAACACACACCTTCTTTGTTTGTTGGCCAACTGCTCCCTCCCCTCGCGAGGCTTTCTTAATCACCACTATGCCGATCCCCCCCCCACCCCTGGAAAGATTAGCATAGCACGCTTATAAAAATACCTCACTGGAGGAGGGAGTGATTGGCAAACAAACTTAGAAGGCCTGCATTATTTGCGTAAAAATACAGTAATCAGTTGGCTGGTCAGGACCTTGAACAGTCATTAGCTATGCCAGAAAATATTCTCCTTTTAGTCCTAGAGACATAAATTGTGGAAACTTTTTAGAAATTCATAGGTTGAACTCCTGTCTATTGAGAACATTCTAGCAGAAGACTGAGCCCTTAAATTATTGGTCCCAAATTATAGGACTTTATGTATCAGTGGCATAGTGGTTAAGAGCTCGGCTGCTAACCAAAAGGTCAGCAGTTCAAATACACCAGCTGCTCGCAGTTCTACTCTGTCGCATGGGATTGCTATGAGTTGCAGCTGACTCGAGGACACCTAACAACAACAACATAAAAAAGTGTCCTTAGGTTGCACAAATAGTTAATGTGCTCTCCACTGACCAAAAAGTGGGAGGTTCGAGTCCACCCAGAAGCACTTTGGGAGAAAGGCCTGGTAATCTACTTCTGAAAAATCAGTTACTGAAAAACCTATGGTGAGCACAGTTCTACTCTGACACACCTGGGGTTGCCATGAGTCATAATTGACACAACAATTTCTTAAATTTTATTTTAGGATCATTTTAGAGATAAGTATTTAGAAGATTTGCTGAATGACTTCTAGATGTCAGATAAAATTATTTATTTCATGTCTGCTTCCAAAATTTAAAGCAGAAGCTAATGCTGTACTCATACCATTGTGTTTTATGCCATTGATACAAATTGCAGTCATTATTGATCTCTGATTGACAACTAAGACACATAAGGTAGACGTCCTTTTTTTTGGAGAAGAGTAGTTTATTTAAAATAAATAATAAACTGCGTGATTAAATTGAAAACAGCTGGCAATAATATGGAATTATGTTTTCCTAACTTGGAGAGCTTAAAGCATTAGAAACATTAGTTGAATGTATCATTATTTTTTTGTTTTGTTTTGTACACAGTGTAAGAGAGCAACATGTTAATATTTGGAGATTCATAGAAATAAGTCAAATTTTTAGTAAAAATATGATAACTTCATTGAAAAATATTCAGTATAGCAATATTTACACTTTAGTTTGTATAATAATGATTTAAGAAAGCCCCTTGAAGGCTCCATATTCCCAGCAGCCAGCATAGTGCCCAACACATACGCAATGCCCAGTGACACTTTACTTCTGTATTCTTTGTTTTCCCCAAGAAAAATATTTTCTTATATCCCTTGTATCAATCCTCTGTAAAATAGAGTTGTTATTCCTACTTATAGCTTAAGAAATTGAGTCAGTTTATTATTGATAATATATTTGTAATATTGTAATTATTTTCCACTTATGTTGTTATTTTCTAATTTTTCTCTTCAGGAAGGTATTTAAAAAGACTTTGCATGAAATACATGCAATGCCCTTGCTTAGACAAAATACAAAGCAGTAGCATAATAAAATACTCAGAGGAGGTTAAAGCCATTTTATTTAAATTCAAATAGAGATACATTTCATGGAAGTGCATATTTTAATTCTCAAGCTCCAATACTCTTAATACATTTTAAAGTCAATTTTTCAACTGGGTGGTACTAGGATAATAAGCAGAGGTTAGGGTATTTCAAGAATAATCGATGTATTGCAGTCAAATTGTCCTTTTTAAATCAGATTTAGCACTAACTGATTTAGGCTCTCCTGGCTCTCCAATTGAGTATATGCTAGCGACGTTGTTGTTGTTAGGTGCCGTCAGTTGATTTTCCACTCATAGTAACCCCACGTGACAGGGTAGAACTACTTCGTAGGGTTCTCTTGGCTGTAATTTTTTTTTTAAATTGTACTTTAGGTAAAGGTTTACAGAGCAAATTAGTTTCTCACTAAAGAATTGACACACGTATTGTTTTGTGACATTGGTTGCAAACCCCACGACATGTCAGCACTCTCCCCTTCTCGAATTTGGGCTCCCTGTTACCAGCTTTCCTGTCCCCTTGTGCCTTCTTGTCCTTGCCCCTGGGCTGGTGTGCCCATTTAGTCTTGTTTTGTTTTATGGGCCTGAGTATCTTTGGCTGAAGGGTGAACCTTAGGAGTGACTTCAGTACTGGGTTAAAAGGATGTTCAGGGGCCATACTCTTGGGATTTCTCCAGTCTCTGTCAGACCAGTAAGTTTAGTCTTTTTTTGTGAGTTAGGATTTTGTTTTACACTTTTCTCCAGCTCTGTCTGGAACCCTCTATTGTGATCCCTGTCAGAGCAGTAGGTGGTTGTAGCTGAGCACCATCTGGTTGTGCTGAACTCAGTCTGGTGGAGGCTGCAGTAGTTGTGTTCCATTAGTCCTTTGGACTAATCTTTCCCTTGTGTCTTTGGTATTCTCCATTGTCCCTTGCTCCAGATGAGTAAAAAGAGAACCTGCAGACTGGGAAAAAAATTTTTGGCTATGACAAATCCCACAAAGATCTAATCTCTAGAATCTATAGGAAAATTCAACACCTTTTCAACAAAAAGACAAATGATCCCATTAAAAAATGGGCAACGGATGTGAACAGACACTTCACCAAAGAAGACATTCACATGGCTACCAGACACATGAGGAAATGCTCCCAATCACTGACCATTAGAGAAAGGCAAATTAAAACTACAGTGAGCTTTGATGCCATCTCATCCCAACATTACTGGTACAAAAAAAACCCAGAAAATAACAAATGTTGGACAGTTTTCAGGGAGCTTGGGACTCTTAAGCATTCCTGGTGGGAATGTAAAATGGTACAGCTATTTTGGAAAATGATATGGCACTTCCTTTAAAAGCTGGAAATAGAAATACCATAAGATCCAGCAATCCCACTCCTAGGAATATATCCTAGAGAAATAAGAGGCATCACACAAACAGACATATGCACACCCATGTTAATTGCAGCCTTATTGACAATAAGAAAAAGATGCAAACAACCTAAGTGCTCATCAACAGATGAATGGATAAACAAACTATGGTACATACACACAGTGGAATAATACGCAACAATAAAGAACAATGATGAATCTGCAGGACATCTCACATGGATAAATCTGGAAGGCATTATGCTGAGTGAAATAAGTCAATCACAAAAAGATAAATACTGTATGAGACCACTGTTATAAAAACTCATGAAAAGCTTCACACGCAGAAAGAAACAATCTTTGTTGGCTGTAATTTTTATGGAAGCCGACTGCCACATCTTTCTCGTAGAGTGGCTAATGGATTTGAACCACCAACATGTCCCTTAGCATCCAAGCCCTTAACTGTTGCACCACAAGGTCTCCAATGTTGTTGTTAGGTGCTGTCAAGTTGGTTCCAACTCATACATATATAGCGACTCTATGTAAAACAGAATGAAACACTGCCTGGTCCTGCGCCATCCTCACAGTTGTTGCTATGTTTTAGCCCATTGTTGCAGCCACTGTTAATCCATGTCATTGAAAGACTTCCTCTTTTTTACTGACGTTCTACTTTACCAAGCATGATTCCTTCTCCAGGGTCTGGTCCCTCCTGATAACATGTACAAAGTAAGTGAGATGAAGTCTTGCCATCCTCACTTCTAAGGAGTATTCTGGCTGTACTTTTTCCAAGATGTATTTGTTTGTTCTTCTGGAAGTCCAGAGTATATTCAGTATTCTTCGCTAACACCGTAATTCAAATGCATCAACCCATTTTTGGTCTTCCTTATTCATTGTCTAGCTTTTGCATGCATATGAGGCAATTAAAAATACTATGGCATGGGTGAGGCTCACCTTAGTCCTCAAACTTACATCTTTTCCTTTTAACACTTTAAAGAGGTCTTTTGCAGCACATTTGCCCAATGCAGTACATCGTTTGATTTCTTGACTGCTGTTTCCATGTATGTTAGTTGTGGATCCAATTAAAATGAAATCCTTTATATTAGTATTGCCTAGGATGAACACTTTTACAAATAAGTAACAACTTAATAATTGTGATTTTGTCATTTGACATTTCAGAGATAAAGCCAAATCAAATTAGAAAAATGAGATAATGGTTGATCACTTGGTGAATATGTAAAAGTCGTCCCTACCTTGATGAGGTACCCATGGTGCATGTTTCAGATTCATTTGAGAAGGTCAGGCATTTGGTTTTGTGAGGGCATGTGGAATTAGTGATTTCAGAGTAACTGAGTCATGATCAGCAAACTAAAATATGACTGAGATGCAAACCATAATATTAGGGTAGTGACTTTTTCCACCTAAATCATATATATGGAAAGGGAAATTATAATCAGAATTGTACATGGAATCACAGAGAAACAAAAAACGGAGGTGGGTGTTTTGAAGGCTATATAGCAGTATTTGGTTCATGTTGTTGCTAGTTCTCCGCTTCTTTGATTGGGAAGGATGATAATTCATCTGTTTTTTTCTTCCCCTCCTCCCTTCCTTTCATAATTCAGCAGAGAGAAACCAGTGAAGTTGCTATCAGTTCTATAAAGTGGTCTGATTTTTCTTGCAGTGTATTTATTGTTGTTGTTAGGTACCATCCAGTCGGTACTCATGTACATAGCTACCCATGTACAACAGATGGAAACACTGCCTAGTCCTGTGCCATCCTCACAATTGTTGCTATGTTTGAATCTATTATTGCAGCCACTGTGTCAGTCCATCTCATTGAGGGTCTTCTTCTCTTTCACTGACATTCTACTTTACCAAGCATGATGCTCTTCTCCAGGGATTGATCCCTCCTGATAAGTTTAAAGTACATGAGATGAAGTCTCGCCATCTTCACTTCTAAGGAGCATTCTGGCTGTCCTTCATCCAAGACAGATTTGTTTGTTCTTCTTATAGTCTGTGGTATATTCAATATTCTTTACCAATACCATAATTCAAAGGTATCAATTCTTCTGTCTTCCTTATTCACTGTCCAGTTTTCACATACATACGAGGCGATTGAAAATACCATGGCTTTGGTCAGGTGCACCTTAGTCCTCAAAATGACAAAGTATATTTATCAATTTATTTAACATAAATTGATAAAAATGTATAAACTCTATTTTAATGGATTTTGAATTTTCTTTGTCTCAAAAAAAGCTTCCATTTCTCCTCCTTTTTTTAAAAGATTTTAAAGACCAAGAAACAAACTTTATTTTAATATGTTTGGTCTACTTAATTTAGTTCACAACAGCTTTCCTGTTGTCCCTGTTTCCTCCTTATTCTTCATCTGAGAATAATCTTAGGACATAGGCATTTCTGTATCAGCACATTTAATTAGTCTCACAAGTCTAGCAATTTCTATGTTAATAATAATTTTGTGACTTGCACTTATTTATTGGCTGAAATATGATTTCAAAATAAGAAACTTTAAAATAATGTACCTAGCCAGTTGTGCACTTTGAATGCAGAGACAGTTTCCTTCATATTCTAGTTGGAAATCGATTTACTCCATGGAACAATACCTCTGCTTATGGTTTTCTCTCAAAGAATAAACGTACTGAAAATGATTATATATGAAAGGCATTCAGCATTGATATATGGACAGTCATCAGCTATGGGGAGCAGTCTGCAAAATATGCTTTTCTGAGGTAGTACATTATGTGTTTCTTGCCCACTTAGTGCAAGAATACTGGGCCTTAATGATAGGTATCATGTACTACCTCGAAGTTGTGAATGGAAGCCAACTTTCAATTAACAAAATTACTTTCTGGGAAGATTATCCATGAGAAAAAAACTCCCTTGGCTCAGGAACATGGTATAAGTGGAGACATCTTCCCTGCCTACTACCCTGTCAATTGACCCACTCTTTTAGTATCATGTATTTTTCATTTATAGCTCGTATTCCAATTTGTAATTAAACACTTATTGCTATGTTTATTTATTTTTTGCTTCTTCTGCTCTATGAAACATAGACTCTAAGCTTTCTAAAAACATAGACTATGTTTCTTTTCTTCACTTCTTTATATAGGATGCCAAGCTCAATGCAAGGCATAAACATTATCGAATGAATAACTACATTTGTCTGCAATGAAGCTTTACCTTTTCTTTCCACATAGGTTGATTTAAAGAGTCACAAGATTTCTGACTTGATAGGAAACTAGTCAAATCTTTTTGTTTTATAAATGGGAAAACGAAACCCCCCTCCCCCCCCACCAACATTTAAGAACTTGAAAAGTTCCCAAATGCATGCTGTTCCATAAGAGTGTTAATGCTGGTACCAAACCCAAACCCACTGCCTTTCTGTCGATTCCAACTCTTAGCGACCCTATAGGACAGAGCAGAACTGCCCCATAGGGTTTCCAAGGAGCAGCTGGTGGCTTCGAACTGCTGCCCTTTTGCAGCATAACTCTTAACCACTGCGCCACTAGGGCTTCAATGCTAGTGCAGTTGGCTCATAATACAGTCACTTCTTTGTGGATCATCATTTTTCTCTTTTTTTTTTTAAAGTATCCTTATAATTATGAGACATAAAGACACCTCCATAGAGAAATAAGAGCCATGATCTCCTTTTGCAGTTGGGGGATAATTTGCTTTGCTCCGTAAGAATCCTGAGAAGGCCAGTAACTGTTGAACACTGTAAGAGAGCTTCATTACACCAACAGCCTTCTCCTATTTATTCTGTCAGCATCAGCAAGAAAACCTTGCACTTTAGAAGATATTGGTAGGCGTAAGCAATGTCTAAGTTGGATTGTGATATCCTTAAACGTAATTAGTAACTAATTTAGTCACCTTGGTAACTAACTTGACAATACAAATTCTATTTATGATATCATTTATATTATCTTTGGTTTACTCAGAAAAAGAAAGAAATTTTGGTGCGACCAGATAAAGATCTCTGAAATTTAAGAGTATCTTTTGCTTTTGAATTACTGCGCCTTTACTTGAGAAGGGGTAAATCTTGAACAAGCAAAACTTACATGGAACTATACAATATTCCTAGGATTACATGGAGAAGTAAGAGTCTGAGTTCCTTTATTTCACTGCAGTGTCTTATGTTATAAGTCATATTGTTCTAAAAAAAAAAAAAAGTCCTCTTGCCATTGATTCGATTCTGACTCATAGCGACGCTATAGGACAGAGTAGAACTGCCCATGGGGTTTCCAAGGGGTGGCTGATGGTTTCAAACTGCCGACCTTTTGGTTAGGAGCCAAAATGTTAACCACTGTACCACCAGGGCTCCCATATTGTTCGAAGCCTTGCTTTATAAGAAGAGCTCAAAAACTTGATTATTCATCAAAGCAGATTAACAGAGTGGAAGATTATCATTTAAACATCTCTTTACACAAGGATATGTTCAAATAGAGAGTGGAAGTAATGGATCTTGGCTAATTACAGAGAATGATGAAACATGTTAAAGAGTATCCCTTTTGTGAGTGAATTAGTTTTGGAATTTTATGGTTATCCCATGTTTTTTTTCACTAATGGAATGGATGCTGAATCATTGTTGGTAGTTTTTTGTTATTCAAAAAAACGGAGTCCCAATTGCTAGTGGGACACATCGGTCCCGTGTTCCATGGATCTCATCACACAGATGGGACATATAGGTCCCGTGGCCCAGGAAGTGCCTCACACTTCCTGGTTACACTTGAGCCGTAGAATGTCTTGCTCAACTTTCAAAAAATACACACAAAATACTAAATAAACATCACACTTGCTATGCATAATTGTTATCAGTTTGATTTTGAGTGGGTCGTGTCAGTACCATGTTCCGTGAAGCATATCACACTCATGGGACATGTCCCATGGCCCAGAAAGTGCATCACAAACTGTTTTCACCCCTAAAATAACTCATTTACTTGAATATTTCTGAATGCTGGTAACCACACCTTCCCGATAACACAAAGGAAGTAGTAAACATACTTGCAAGCCTTATCTCGCTGTACAGAAGCCAGAAGACACAAAAGTTTCACACAGTCACTCCTCTGGGAAGCATCTGGGAAGCATCCCCTCATATGGATGGATCTTAACACTCAAATATGGCACAGACCAGCTTCCTTGTTTTTTAGACAGTTGCAGTAGTATCTGCCACGATGCCAGAAGGTAGTAAAGTGGCTCATATGCCTGCCAATAAACCTCCAGGGGCAGAAAATGTAACTGGGACACATGTATATTCTTGATACATTCGTGGTGATTGCAGTCTACTCAAATATTTTTCACTTTTTCTTTTGATTTCATTTAATAAATATTCTACACCTATAATTCTGCTAGGTATTATGAAATTCAAGGACTAAATAAGAAACATGGTCTCAAGGATTATATGTGACTTCTTTCTTATTTGCTTCAACATTTCCTTATCTTTCTGGTTAATAAGATACGTGTTCCAAGTTTGAGCTCTACAAGGAAAAAATGTTAAAGCTTTCCAGCATAGTGAATATAAAAATGAACTTAGCTGTTGAATGGTTCTATTATGCTTCTTCTAGAAACTCAAATGATTTCCAAATTCATTACATGGAAATTGTAAAAATCACCTACTTCTCCCTGTTTCTTGCTTGGCTACTGCTGGTGTTTATGATACTATTCAGAGTCAGAATGAGTTGTTCCTGGCAGCATGTACTGTTAGCTCAAACTGATGTTTTGAAAAGATGTCTCATGGACTTCAGTATTAAATGAGAATATTATTTCTGTTGATCCTCTTTTGCAGTCACTGTGAAATAAATAAATATGATTCTGCTATAAGGCATCCCTTTCTTAAGAGGAAAAAAAAAGGATTGATAAAGACTTTGTTTACTAGAAACCACATTTTACTGTAAAACTGGACAAAGGAAACTAAACCACAAATGTGAGTGTCTTTGCAGTTATGCTTAATCACAGCAAGAAAGTTAGTTCACAGATAAGCCTAACAGACTAGCCAGGTACTCTCAGTAGTCACCTTATATAACTTGTAAATGGTGGGAAATATTGCTCCAGGAGTCAGTTCTCCACGCAGCCATTTTAGTCTAATCACATTAAATTGCTGAAACAAAGACGTCTCTGATTACTTCACGGAGAGAAACTGCGGTATAGACTGACTAGAGATTCTGCTGACGTAATCCCCAGACTCTTGAGTTGTTTTCATAATTTTAATAAACTTATGACAAATCTGTTGTTTTCAGTGATGATATTGTGTCCAAACCCACTGCCGTCTAGTTGATTCCAACTCATAGTGACCCCATTGGGTTTCCAAAGCTATAAATCTCTATGGAGGCAGACTGCCACATCTTTCTCCTGTGGAGCTGCTGGTGGTTTCGAATTGCCTACCTTTCGGCTAGCAGTTGAGCCCTTTAACCACTGTGCCAGCTCTGTAGCTTTACTAAAAAAGGTAATTTTCTTTGGGATGACATTATATCAAACTTGTATGGTAATAAAGCCTATGAGTAGAACTGCTCCATAGGATTTCCAAGGAGTGGCTTGGTGGATTTGAACTGCTGACCTTCTGGTTAACAGCCAAGCTCTTAACCGCTGCACCACCAGGAGTCCATATCACAAGAACCAGGTTAATAAACACATGAGAAGGAAAACATTAATTGTGAGGCTTCTCCATGTCAGTTTCTATATTAGGTGGTTCACATACACTCTTGTTTTATTCTCATTCTGCGTCCATAAAGAATAAACCAAAAACGTCTCAAGCTGTGGAGTTGATTCCAACTCATAGTGACCCTTTATAACAGAGTAGAACTGCCCCTTAGGGTTTCCAAGAATGTAACTCTTTACTGAAGCAGATTGCTACATCTTTCTCCTGTGGAACAGCTGGTGAGTTTGAACTGCCACCCTTTTGGTTAGCAGCTGAGTGCTTAACCACAACACCACCAGGGCTCCATGGGAGAGACTCTCAAAATCCCGTTGCGGTCGAGTGCATTCCGACTCACAGCGACCCTATAGGTCGGAGTAGAACTGTCCCATAGGGGTTGAAGATCGTTCAGAAGTGGTTGCAGCAGTATATTGACAAGGAACTGCCAGAAAGTCAAGCTGGATTTAGAAGAGGACATGGAATGAGAGATATCATTGCTGATGTCAGTTGGATCTTGGCTGAAAACAGAGAATACTAGAAAGATGTTTACCTGTGTTTTATTGAGTACGCAAAGGCATTTGATTGTGTGGATCGTAAAAAATTATGGTTAACATTGCAAAGAATGAGAATTCCAGAACACTTAATTGTGCTTATGAGGAATCTGTACGTAGATGAAGAGGCAACTGTTTGAACAGAACAAGGAGATGCTTCATGATTGAAATTTAGGAAAGGTGTGCATACTTTCACCATACTTATTCAATCTGTATTCTGAGTTAATAATCCAAGAAGCTGGACTATATGAAGGAGAACGGGGCATCAGGATTGGAGGAAGACTCATTAACAACCTGCGATATGCAGATGACACAATCTTGCTTGCTGAAAGCAAAGAGAACTTGAAGCACTTACTGATGAAGATCAAAGACTACAGCCTTCAGTATGGATTACACCTTAACATAAACAAACATCCTCACGCTGGACCAATAAGCAACATCATGATAAACAGAGAAAAGATTGAAGTTGTCAGGGATTTCGTTATACTTGGATTCACAATCAATGCCCATGGAAGCAGTAGTCAAAAAATCAAATGACGCATTGCATTGTGCTGCAAAAGACCTCTTTAAAGTGTTAAAAGCAAAACTGTCACTGTAAGGACTAAGGTGTGCCTGACCCAAGCCATGGTGTTTGCAATCACCTCATATGTGTGTGAAAACTGGACGGTGAGTAAGGAAGACCAAAGAAGAATTGATGCCTTTCACTTGTGGTGTTGGTGAAGAATATTGACTATACCATGGATTGCCAGAGGAACAAACAAATCTGTCTTGGAAGAAGTAAAGCCAGAATGCTCCTTAGAAGCAAAGATGGCGAGACTTTGTCTCACATACTTTGGACATGTTATCAGGAGGGATCAGGCTCTGGAGAAGGACTTCATGCTTGATAATGTAGAGGGTCAGCAAAAGAGGAAGCCCGCAACGAAATGGATTGACAAAGTAGCTGCAACAACGGGCTCAAGCATAACAATGATTGTGAAGATGGTGTGCAGGACCAGGCAGTGTTTCGTTAAGTTGTACATAGGGTTGCTGTGAGTTGGAACCAACTTGGTGGCACCTAACAACAACAATAATCTTTATGGAAGGAACCCTGGTGGCACAGTGGTTAAAGTGCTTGACTGCTAGTGGAAAGGTCAGTGGTTCAAACCTACCAGCTGCTCTTTGGGAGAAAGATGTGAGTCTGCTCCCATGAAGATTTACAACCTTGGAAACTCTATGGGGTAGTTCTACTCTGTCCTATAGGGTTGCTATGAGTGGGAATCGACTTGATGGCAGTGGGTTTGGTTTTATTGGTTTATTCTTTATGGATGTAGACTGCCACATCTTTCTTCCATCAGTAACTTTAAGAAGCAGGAATTACCACCTCCATTTTAGTTAGAGGGTACTGAATCTCAAAAAGTGTAAATATCCTTGGTGTATTCCAAGTCCCATGGCTAGTCAGTTCCACAGCTGGATTTAAATGCAAGTCTGTGAGACTGTAATCTTTGTCTGGTTTTTGACTCCATTCTTTGTCTTTCAACATTTTAATACTCAGATGGCAACTGTCCTTTTGGGAGTCTTTTCAGGGATTCTGCCCTCAGAACTGTGAAGATGTCTTTTTTTTCTGATGAGACTGGTAGGAACGTATGGATCTAGTCAGTTGAGTTGAAGAAAATACCTCCAAAGTTCTAAGCAGCAAGGGAGCCTGCACACTGCTGTTGAAGGAATGGAGTAAACACACCCCACAGCTTCTTCAGCAGAATAAAAGTTATGAGGATACTAGATATGCTTCTTGATCCTTGAGTAGTGACAAGGTCAAGAACTTATGCCCTGTAAAATTGTTATTTACATAAATATTTGGCCTTTGATTTGTTCTTTTCAGTTCTTATCTGAATCTAAAAGATAACCCTGGGAAGTTGGCAGACAGCTGAAATCTAATTGACTCAAGTAGTTAGGGCAAGGATATTCCATTTCTAAGCCTAGATGTGATATGATTTCTGGCATGGCCTATTTTAAAATTACCTAATATCAACCAAGAACAGTTGTTTGAATCTTAGTATATGACATTCAAAAAGTGATTTTCAAGGGATGAGCATTTTAGGAAGTAAAATCATGGTTAAACCCTGTGGTAGTGATGTTATTAGTTACAAATGGTTTGTCTTATTTTATTAGTGTTTTTTTTTTATTATGTAAGTTGTTCATGGTCACTATAGGAAAGGTGGAAAATAATAATTAGCCACAATGTCCTCCAATATAAAAAACAAACCAAAATCCGTGATCTCACCAATGCTACTAATTTGGTGTATAGTATTTCAGGTTTTTTCCCTATATTTACATGTATATGCTTTACCCAAACAGGAAGAAACTGCAGTAGTATTTGGTAACCTGGTCATTGTTATGAATAGCTTTCCGTTATTATTAGTGATTGCATACTATTTCATACAATTGATTCACCAAAAAATATTTAACTGATTTTCTGTTAATGGACAACTAAATTGCTTTGATTTTTTTTCACAATCAAAAACAAGGCTAGAAGAGTTTATATGCTTCTGTGCAACGTTGTTATATAAATTGCAAATATCTTCCCAGCATTTTCTTTACCTTTTAATGGGATTTGCACATTTTATATATTTTCTTCATTGTTTTGAGTTTATGCACGCATAATTTTGTTTATTCTTCAATTCATGTTGTGCCTATAGTAACTTTTCCCCGTTTATTGTCAATATGTCAGCCATTTTGCGGGGCACTTTTGAAACTGTAGTGATCTCCTGGAATTTGACATTTAGTTGAGTATGTATTTTTCATTGCAGAAAGCCCTTGCCAGTGTGTTTGACTGCTGCATAGTTTTTTGTCTTTTAAGGGTTGTGTGTTTGGTAGGCATGGTTTTAGTATCTTGGGTTTTCTTAAAATTAACATCTGATTTTCTTTACCAAAGAAAAGGTTATAGGTTATATTTTTTTGAGATAAGTGACGTGTTCTGTGTTTTGAATACCAACCATTCTGTGACTAAATAAAAACAAGAGATTTTTAGAAAGAAGCGGAGAGGAATATTGCAGTAGCTTGTTATTAATGAATGCACAGTGCTCTGTAAAATAATCATGTTACCAGTACACTGGCCTTCCTGCCTCATCAACATTTCCTTAATAGTCTGTCAAACAATGCTGAATCAAAGATAGCATTAAAGAAATTAGGATCAGCTGCTGAAACTGAAATGTTTACATCCTATAACATCCTTTAGAGGTAATGATAAAAACAAACGACTCCATTCCTTTGATGATGCAACTGGACTAAAGGAGTGTGTGGCTGTAAACAAATTTCTTGCTCTTACAAATATCTGAGCAGAAGATCATAATGTCTCCACAGCTAGTTCCTTGTGGATCCACATTTGTACCTTTTCCACGACTTCAGTCATCAATATCTGATTCAAGAAAAAGGTACCGTAGGATAAACTGTAACAGTAAGGGGTTGAAATCATAAAAACAATGTTCATATGTTTTTGTTGACATGGCTAAAGCTATAATTATTTGCTCTTTACTTGTTTCTTCATCCAAAATAGAGTGCTTTCAATAACCTGTAGTTTCAAATGAACTTGCATGGCATGTTTTAAATATATTTATTTTAAAAATCAATAAGGGATATACATTTCTAAAAAGTCTCTTTAGCTTTAGTAATATTAAGTTCAGCAATTTATTTTCATATCATTATCGGATTGTTTGAGTTCAACATGATACACCTAATGTTATTTAAATGAAACTTATTTTGAATACGTTATGCTTAGCATTTGTTCTAAAAAAGAGTCATTTTATCACATTGTTTATTTTAAAAAATATATTTAAGAGTTAAATATTTATTTATAGCATAATGGTAAGCATGAAAGTTATGGCGCAATCTAATGAAAAATCATATCATGCCTAACTTTTTTGCTCTTGGATGACTAGAATAGCTTTCTCTCAAAATGCCTGCTCTTGCTCCTTTTATCATTATGTTTTAGGCCAGGCTGCCAGCATTGCAGATGTGGATGTTATAAATACATTGATGTCACCAGTCAAGTGAGTAATGCTACCTAATGAGCAAGGGAAGTGCTAACCAATTTTTATTAGTTGCAAACAGTTATACGCCAGCCAGAAGGAAACTTCCTGAAAAGATAAAATCTCTGCTCCATTAAGGATTGTGTTTTTTATGATGAACACTTAAAACTAAATAAAGTACTTCTTCCTAAAATGGACTATGGGAAAGTAAGTGTTTGGTTAATAACCCATAATGAGTAAAGACTTGTTGCGTTTCTTATAGGCTCTTTAGTCAATAACACCTTCTTTGACTTGTATATCATTGGAAAATTAGAGGTCAATGCATGTCATTTTTATTCGATTCTTGCTATAACAGAAGGACTCTAAGTTACTCTAAGAAAAGTGAAGAAAGGAATCATGAATAACTTGTTTTTGCAGTTGAAACGGCAGCTGAGAATTTTTTATTCCGCTCGCAGGAAAACAGAGCAGTAAAATTAGTGGTAACTAAAGACCATTTCTCAACTTTTGTGAATACATGGGGCCACCCAGGATTGTGATATTGGGAGTATGAGAATATTATTATTTATAGAGAATATTATCTATTTAAAATCAAAAAGGGCTTCTCTTTCTGCGGATTTGCAGTGATCACAGTACTGATGAACTAAACAGACTGGAAATTGTTTAAAAAATAAGATAGGATATTTTGACATACAAAGCATATACTTTTAATTTTAGATCTGGAAGTATGAATAGTAGACCTGGTCATCTCCTATAGAACTGGGGATAGAGACCAACAGACGGGTGATATGAAGGCTGCCATCCCATTATTGATTAGTATCCTATGTTTTTTTTTTTTCCAAAAAATGCTTATTAGAGGTAGTTAATTGGAATCCATTTGAGGCTAAGTAAGTTGGTAAGTTAAAAGTAAGGAAGAAATGTCTGGAGCAATTTGGCACGTTGGCACGAGCCATGATCGAAGCATCAGACTTGTTTTCAGTTCTTGCTCTGTTGCTCTATGTGAAAGGGTGCACCTCTGTTCAAATCTCTTCTCTAAGCTTCACTTTTCTCTCTATAAATAAAAATTAACAAAAAACCAAACCAAAACAGACAAAAAACAAACCTGTTGCCTTTAAGTCGATTCTGACTCATAGCAACCCTATAGGACAGAGTAGAACTGCCCCATAGGGTTTCCAGGGAGCTGCTGGTGGATTTGAACTGCAACCTTTTGGTTAGCAGCAAAGCTCTTAACCGCTGTGTCACCAGGACTTCAAATAAAAATTAGCTATGAGGAATTTCTTGTGTCGAAGGGGAGACCATGACACTTTTTGCATTCAGTGTGTTGTACAAGATAAACCGTAGAAATAGAGTGAGTCCTCAAAATACATTTTACTTTCATTGTAAGTTATATTGAATCCCAGCTTCATGACTTACCAGCAGTGTAATCTTGGACAACATAGTCAATCTTCTGAGCTTCATGAATCTTCATGAATCTCATCTGTGTAAAAAGGATTTTTGTAGTATTAAATGAAAATTATATGCCTGGTGTATAGTAGGCATATGTTAAAATGACACACCTGGGTACTTAAAATAGTATAATTAATATAACACAATAACCTGGATACTTAAAATAGTATGATTAATTAATATAACACAATACATTTTGGAAATAAAAGTTTTCATTGGTAATGAAAATATTTTTTAATTTTGTTTATATTATTTGGGATCATTTTTTTCTTTTGATGTTATGCATATTTATCAATTTCCTACTATATGCCAGGCAGATAATTAAGATCAAGCTATTGGGCTAACCAGTTGTTGAAGTGCACATCATGTGGTAAAACAGGTTTCTTGAATAGTTCCTCAACCTTCAGATTGAACCTTTTCATTGCAACTGCTGAACTAAACGAATTAGGGAATAGATTTAACTTCTGCAGATTACATTCAACTCTATGCATTGTGTAATATATTTCTTCATATCAAATATGTTCCTTCATGTGCACCAGCAGTTTGTTTCACATTAAATTATTAAAGCTAATTGGAACTTTTCAAATTATAATTTTATATTTTTATTTAAATGAAAGTTTCTGAGTAATTAAGCATATATCCTTCATATGCTAGAAATATAAGCTACTTTCAAAGAGCACATGCTGATTCATAAGCAGAATAATGGTTTTCTATTAATATTCTTACCCATGAAAGAAATTTAAGCAGCTTTCAAAGTACTTGACTATAATGATAATGACCTCATTTTCAGAAAATTTGTTAGACAATTAATATCATTCATTTTATGTCACCCTGTTTTGGTAGTAAGTGTCATTATTTACATGTGAATAACTCTGAACACATTTCAGGTAGTTTTACCTGACTCTATCATGGAGTGATGTGTTTCTATGCCTGTACCTTCAGCCTTTGTGTTAGTAATCTTATACTTGAATAACAAAAGACATTATTGAAGCTAATAAACGGCTCTCATGAATGGCATGAAGTCCATCTTTTCCCATTAAAATGAATAAAAGAGATAATTTGCAATTTCAAAAGCCCTTTTGTTTCTTCAACAAGGACTTTTGAGGGACATACTATAGAATCAACACACTGACGAGGATGCGAAAGAGTGCAAGACGCAGCTGGTGCCTTCGTGTTGGTAACATTTGGAGAGCAGACAAGAAAACATTGGATCATTCAGATAAAACCAAGGGTCAGAACGAGTGAATGTTTGGGCGTCTAGATACAAATATGTTTACATATAGATATATAGAGGTGTATATCTGTAGCTCCCTCTTTAAACCTGATGCACTCAACTATCAACTCAACATTCCCTTTTTGTACTCCATACCTGTAGCTAGAGTAGCTAGATGTTGCATGTTGCTGTTGTGTGCCACTGAGTCGATCCTACTCATAGTCACCCTATATGACAAAGTAGAACTGCCCCATAGGGTTTCCTAGGCTGTAATCTTTGTGGGAACAGATCACCGGCTGGTGGGTTCCAACCACTGACCTAGTTCTATTGGCAGCCGAAGTCTTAACTATTGTGACTCCTTAAATGTTGCATAGAAATCTAAAACTTATCAGGTTTAAAATGGAGGTCATTTTCTATCTGTTCACCCATCATTGTTCAACAACCGAAAGCCACTGAATTCCTAATCTTTTTCTGGCATTAGCTATCCTGGTAAATGGCACCCACATCTGATCAGATACTTGAGCCAGAAACCTGGGAGTCAAATTCTGCTTCTCCCTGCAATTCAGAAGGGCCAGCAAATTACCAAATTGTCTTCGTTCTATTCCTGAATAAATGTTTGTTTGTCTCATGAGCCTTTTAATGTAATCTCTACATTGATTTGACAATGAACTTCAAAACCTGCAAATGTTAGAAAATAACTCTCTATGTAAATGATTCTCCATTACCTTTAAAGTCCAAGTTCAAACTCTTTAACGTGGCTTAAAAAAAAACCCTGCCACCTTTTCATCATCACCTCTCTTCACTTTCTCTACATCAACCATAACAATATAAAATAGATAAAAAAATTGAAGATTTTATAATAAAACATTCATTGAACTTATAAAAGTTAAAACCTGGCATATGGTTTAAATCACTTTTTTCTAAGCTGGAAGACAGTTTATTTAACACGAAATTAGATCTAGCTTGATCGTCCACCTTACCTGTACCTAGAGGTAACAGTAAAATTATATGTTGATAGCTAGGAACTACCTTAATAGGGAGATACTCA
This sequence comes from Trichechus manatus latirostris, assembly GCF_000243295.1. Taxonomy (NCBI): domain Eukaryota; kingdom Metazoa; phylum Chordata; class Mammalia; order Sirenia; family Trichechidae; genus Trichechus; species Trichechus manatus. Next base: position 525,788 of record NW_004444031.1, read on the forward strand.
GAACACTATGTTAAATATCGCCAATATAGAAATGTTATCATAATCTAATTCCAATTTAAGTTTTCAGTGTTACTGATAATAATGACATCTAAGATACAGCAAAACGAAGATCTTGCTTAACACTGAAAATAAATATTATTATATAGTACTTTAATATGAACTTTGTAATTATACATCATCTCATGTCTTTCTTGTACATGTAAAACGCTGGCATTAAATGATATACTATTATTCTGATCACCTTACATGTAACACTTTATAAGTATGAAAAATCAATTTTTAATATGAAGTTAGTAATAAGACAAATGTTTACTTGCCAGTCTCTTTAGTAGATATCTGTTTGTTTTACCCCTCTTAGTATCTGTTTTCTCATTTTTGCTAACAATTCTTGATTTTTCTCTGGAAAACCAGCTTTGCCTCACCCTTGGCCCACGTGCCCTAAGGGTCCTCTCTCATCCCACCTGCTGCCCAAGCCTTCAGTTTGAGTTTGAGGAATGTCACCAAGTCTAAACCAATCATATAACTTCATTCCCAGACCTCAGGGTTTAATTTAGGGATAGATATATGGCACAATCAAATCTGGTGAGACCCAATGAAGTTTTTTTCTTGAAATTCCAGTAAAGAGTTATGTCTCTTTCTCAGCAGAAACTAACACGAGAAGATGTAATTTCTGGAGTAATTGCAGGCTTCTTGCTACTGTGAGGGAAAATCTGTTCCTGTGTAAAGCAAGGGAAACAAAGTTGGGAGTTGGAGAAAAAGAAGGTCTTGGTGAAATTGATGACGTCCTACTTCAAGCCCTGTGTGCAGTCTTCCCCAGTCTGGCACGTTTTACTTATGAGAGACCTTAAATTTGTTTTGATTTATGTTAGAATTTTTCTCCGTGGCAAAACAGAATCCTAAGTGATATAGCACATAACAACATGATCATTTCAGGCATCTGTAAATTAGTCTAAAAATCAAAGTATAAACCTATAAGATTTAGTAACTTTATTATTGCTGATTTTATTAACTCTTCATGTGTATTAGAATGGTTCTACATCAGAAACTGCTGGTACCTCTAATGATAATGTTTTCTGCATGTCTACTATTTAGCATTTATATCTCATTTACATTAGGGCTATAATTCGTTTATGGACACCTAAAGTAACTCTTGTTAACATGGATTAATATGTACACTTACTCCTCACTAATCGACATGGTTAGGTTCCAAAGACCAGGTCTTTATGTGAAAGTCAGGGTTTTGCAAGAGTCTTTGGTGCTGGTGCCCCCTCCCCCATCCACACTCCCTTCCCTCGATGCACATGACATGGTGGGCCCCCCTTCTCTACTATGCCTTCCCCACCACTACAGAGTCATGGGGGTTGGAGAGGTGGCGGTGGCGGTGGTGGTGGTGGTTGGGGATTTCTCACTGCCTGTGGAGCAGCAAGGGCCCACCATCACCTGACTACGTTCTAGGCCTCCGTGCTGACCCCTACACCTTGCCTCTCCACCTGCCTTGGAGACAGGCCTCAGCTGCAGAGGGTTCCCAGGCTTTCGGGCAGGTGAGGCCCAGACACCTGGACCTGGCGGAGGCTGCAGAAGCGGCAGAGAGGCCTCTTTATTAGAAGACACTTCCGAACCCCTCACCTCACCTAACTTCTATGGCCCCCAGCTCCTGCCGCCTCCTCAAGACCTGGCTGCCCCACCCCAAGCTTCTATACCCGACCTGGGTAATACTAACCAACTTGGAGCTCCCTCCCACGTACCTCTCCCTCCTCCTTCTCCCCTTCTTGCCTCGGCTCCTTGTTAATGTGCAAAATAGTGGGATAGTAGATTTTTTCTATTATCGTAAATTTGAAATGTCGGACAAGAAGATAGTCGTTAAGTGAGGAGTTGGAGTATATATTTACAAACATTTTTAACATGAAAAAAGTATAATTCTTAAATACACATGAACAAAATTAAAACTAGTTTGAAATGAAATTGCCAAGCACAGACTTTCTGCGTAAACATAATGGTTAAATGTAATTTATAGAGATCTTTATATTCTGTGGTGTATTATTAGACAAAAGGAGTATTGGCATTTCCTTTTTTTTTTTTTTTACAAATGAGAAAACATGATTCTATCATTAAGAAGAAAAATCCTTTAGAGTTGATTGTCAATTATTTCCATAAGGTTTATATATAGTCAGTTTTTAACTTCACATCAACTTTTTTTCTGCTTCTAAATGACACCTTCCTTGTTGGAGTCGTAGCTTGCTCAATTTGTATGAATGTGAAAATGAAACCTGCACATTTTCGTAAGTTCTAGAATTATAAGCAGATTTGCATGCTCTTCAGTACTTTCAGAGTTTATCATCTATCTCATAGTGTGGAATGAGTGGCAGCTAAGAGAAACCTAACAGCCTTATATCTAGAGTTGAAAGGAGTTCTTGTTAAGAGTGAGAATGTGAGGTGGCAGCCTTATGAGGTCTGCTGGCAAGCCTTAGGGTCATGGAAGGGGCCACATTGTAGTTAGTACTGTAGTTGTGGCTGCTAGTGAAAGTATTTTCGTAATGAAATTGTCAGAAGGGCTTTGCACCAGAACCTTCACAGTACCTTTCTATGAATATTGGAAATTATGGTGAGCCAAAACCTAGAATTTCCTGTGAATATTTTCAAACATATTTTTCAGATTTCCTAAACCAGAGACATGGGTTATGACAAGAGGCTGGCTCTCTAGAATAGACCAAGTCAGATATTGTGGCCTTGTTTCATTTTTGTCTTAACAGATCTGCTATAATCCTTTTTGTTTTTTCTAAAACTTTTGATAATGGAAAATTGAGACTGGTTTGGTCTAGGAGTATCTTGCATATTCATTTCAAGGGCAAATAGTTTAATGATTCTAAAAGACTTCAGCAGAATTACTTAAGTGACTTAGGTTTAGAATTTGATTATTAACATGTAAAAAAAAAACATCTATCAAAGTTAAATACATGAAAATCAGCTATCTTGTATTTTTTGAATAGTTAAAAAGAAGAATTAACTAGTTATTTAAATATATAAATCAATAGTTATATACTATACATTTATTTGGAGCTCTAGTGGTGTAGTGGTTAAGAGCTTGGCTGCTAATCAAAAGGTTGGTAGCTCGAATCCACCATCTACTCCTTGGAAACCCTATGGGCAGTTCTGCTCTGTCCTGTAGGGTTGCTGTGAGTCAGAATGGACTCCACAGCAACAATTTATTTATTTTTTTATATATTTTTTTTAAAGAAGGAGAAGGTTGAAGGAGATCGTTCTGGGGGAATTCCGTGTTTGCCCCAACATTATTAATATGGGGGGGGGGTGACTAAAGTTAGAAAAATACACAGAAGAGATTTAAAAACTGATAATATATTAACAGATAAAAATATAACTAAAAAGAGCAAAAGCAAACTTTTAAATAGCAAAATTCATCAACGCTAAACAAATGTATTGAGTACCTAATATGTGTACCTGGCACTGTGTTAGGTTCTGAAAACACAATTAAAATGAACTCAATAGACACAGTTTCTGCCCTTACAATTTTAGATATAAGCAGAGCCATTGTTAGCAGCTTCAGAGGGACACACAGCAAGAAGCATGGCCTCAAATCAACTCTTGATGAGGCTCATAGTTGGATGTTATTAACGATGTATTCCATCTGGTAGCTTCCTATCTATTTTCTTCTATTTTTGCTCATTATTCTTGTAAAGCACTAAGCTAAGCTGTTTCTGCTTTGCTCACGGACAGTATACTTTCACAATGTAAATATACCAAATTTAAGATTATATAGAATTTATCAAGTATATAAATGTTTTTATAAAAATGTATCTTTTCCCTCCTTTTTTATTTTTGTGTCCTGTGTTCTATGGCACAGAACCAGTTACTCGCTCTCTGAGGCTCATTTGCAGGATATAGACTATTAAACTGGAAATTCCAATGCATTGTAATAAGTACTATGGTGGAAGAAATTAAGCAAGAATACATATGTGTCACTTAACTAAGATTTTGGGAAGGAAAAAGTTTTAGGCGGTATCTAAAATGAGACCTTAGGGAAGCAAGGCAAGGCCTGGAAGCAAGGCAAAAGAAAGCTTAGTTAATTTAGGAGTCATTTATTTATTGACAGGTAATGACTGACAAATTTAAAAGCCCAGTAACTTGTATGGTCATTGAATCTGGTTGAAGAAATAAAGAGATATCATAGCTTGCTAGTCTATTCATATCATCCACAGCAAATCAGAAGCATGCATTCTCAAATTATCAAAAGTGTTCTCCCTTTTGGAACAAGGTTATTTGGGAGTTTCTGTTTCCCAGCATAGATGCCAGATGGCAGCAGCCACAGATTGCCAGCCTCTGCGTGCTGATAGCTGTCAACCTTGGATGCTAACAGAGTGTTAGAAGCAGCTACTGCAGAGTAACTTTTAATTCCATGTATATGAGTGAGCATCCACGATGCTTTAGGCACTCAGCTGGGCATACAATTATGAGCAAAAACTGATAAATATCTCTTAAGTGTGAAGCTTTAGGTTTAATGAGCCTTTTATGAAGCTATGAGATGACAAAGTTTATTCTCCCTAAGCCAATTCTGAATTTTTATAGAATCTTGGAAGCCATAAATGGAATTAGAGATAAGAATTGGATAGACATAGGGGAAATGAACAGGTTAGATCATAGTACCTCCTTTTTCAGTCACAATAAGATGATGGGAAGAAGAAACTGTGTGGTCATTTCCTTTCCAATACTTCCCTCTGTGTCACTACACATCACTCATACCAGGGATTCAGTTGGGCAGTTTTTATAGTCCTGTATAATTGAAGGTCATGCCTTAGGAGAGAAAACTTTGCACATCATAGTATTTTCAATGATATGAAATATTTTGCTGTTATTTTTGTAAATTGATACATGGATGGAGCTTTCATTTGGGTTCATAATTTCTATCACTTAAAGTTTTGTTTTGCTTTGTTTTTTCCTGTCTTGCCCTGAAAATAAATTTTAGCCTGAAGGCAAGTTTAAATATATTTAGGCCACTATTGAAGTGTTGATTAAACATGTTTATTTTAAGCATTTTTTTAAAATTCTTTCTCGTTTGGCTAAAAGGCTTTTATACTCAAAGAACTCTAGATAATAATAATATGTGCTCAAGTGAAAAGAGGATTCAGGAATAACACCAAGAAGGATTGATATGAAATCAGCTTAGATGTAAGAGAAGGTTTCAGGAAAGAGAATTAGTAATTTGGGTTTGGATATACTGAGTTGGAGCTATCTGCTAGAGATCCGAGTAGAAAAGCTGAGTAAGCAGTTGAATATATGAGTTTAAGAGAGAGGTGAGGTCTCAAGACGTAGGTTTGGATAAGATCTGTATTTTGAGTATAGCTAGAAAAGGACTAATTTTAAGAACTGAAGAGAAAAAAATCAGCCAAGGTTACTCCAAAGGAAGAAAATAAAGAGAATGGTGCGTCCTGAAAGTCAAGTGAAGAAAGTGATTCAAAGATGAGGAAGTGATCAGCTGTGTCTAATGCTGAAAGAGAAAGTAAGATGAGGACTGAGACCCGATTTCTGCATTTTTCCATGTAGAGGTCACTGGTGACCTTGATAATGGCAGATTTGGTGCAGAGATGACGTGGCCTAAAGAAAGAACAAGAGGTGAAGAATTGGAGTCAATGGTTTTAAGCTTATTGTTCGCAAATTTCAGTGTCTCTTTTTTCCTTTTGGTTCCATACAGAAGCACAGCTATAATGGTCAAGTACATTCACCATCTGCTTCTGTTGTAAGGGACTTTTCTTAGTTCATGCACTGACAGTGTTGCCATTTTTGGAGCCTGGCTGTTTGTAGGGGATCTTTGACATCCCAGGAGGTCTGTGGCCTGTCAAAATACAGACTGCATACCACCAACGATTGGCAGATAGCTCCAGAGTGAACAGTGCCTTCAGTGCTAGCTTACTTATCTAAGTTTTTATTTTCTTGTTTTTTTCTGTTTTTTAAGGATTTCCCTTGCCTGCCACCCAGCTAAGCCATGCATGTTAAACGTGCTAAGCGTGCAGAGTTTCACAGGACATCTGGTTTACCATACTGTCAGAAACAGAATCGAACCCTGAATTACTTTGAAAACTTTCTTGTGGTAAACCAATTTGCTCTTATCTATATATTGTCAGTTTAATACTAATCAGTTGCTTGCTGTTTGATCAAGCAGAGTTACCATTAAATTCATATGAAATCTTCAAAAAGTAATCTCCACTCTCTTTAAGATTTCAGGTAAGCAGAATATTGTCTCTGATTGATTGAGCTATAGGAATGTCCTGAGCCCATCAGTAAAGTTATGTATTGATACACACTCTTATCTTTCCAGGCAAGGATTTTATAGATATTTTATGGTATTACTATTATTGTTTGTATCTTGAGTACTCCTTCACTCTTCAAAGGTCAAAAAAGATACCTTTATTTTTTAATAAGAATTTAAAATGATTCTTAATCTTCCTTAAACTCACTTAATCTGTACGGTGTGAGATAGAGGCCCAATTTCATTATTTTTCTATTTTGATAATCATAAAAATCCATTTTTGAGTAATTCTCTTTTCTTCTATTTATCTGCCATGCCATCTTTGCTATATATTAATATTTGATTCATATTAATGTATGCATGAGTCAATTTCTTGACTCTGTTTTGTTTCAGTGGTCTGTTTGTCCTTTCCTATGACACCTCTATAATACCTAAATTACTATAGCTTCATAATAAGTCTTGATAATCAGATAGGGGAAATCTGTATATTGTTCTTCTCAAAAGTCTTGTTTACTTTGGTGCTCTAGCCTTTACAGAATCAGCTTATGAAGTTCCACAAAACACCCTGTGTGGTTTTGATTGGAATGATATGGAATTTAAGGATTAATTTTATAATATAAATAACAATTTGTTCTCTAAAGTCATTGCACCTACTTAAATTATACTAGCAATTAGCAAGACATGCTTATTAATTTGCTGATGAACATCCAAGTATTATTTTCCAAAGTTTAAAAACCATGTCCCTCATATAAAAAACTGTGAAAACATGTCAAAAATTTTGTTCAACTCATTAACTAATGAAGGAAACAGTAAGATGTTAAAACTGGTCCATAAAGTATGTAAGAAGCTAAGTATTCCTAGGCAATGTTAGCATAACATTGCTGGGTTAGACCCTCTAAGAAAAGTCCAGCAGGGTCCAACCAGATCCCTTGGAGTTATCTCATCTATTAGACAGAGATTTGTTGCATCTCTGTTGGAAAAAACTCAACACATTAGTGTCTAGTCTTTCCCAGTTGTAAAACAGCACAGAAAATAGGAAGTCATGGCCAGCACTGCACTGACAGAACACCAAGTAATCCATTTTCCCTATTTCCCAATTATGGATAATTTTTCTGACACAAATGACAGTGAGTTATTCTTTAGTATAATATTTTTCCATTTTACCTGTATCAATGTTCATCTTTTTGAAGAACTTAGGGAAAATCTAAGGGTTTTTTATTATTCAAAAGATAAGAATGTTGTAACCGATATTTATTTTCTTAATCTATTCCTTGACATACATTCATGTATTTAAACATAATTTTATGTTTAGATTTCAGATTATTTCCTGTTTGTATGCAAATTATTTTTTTCTCCGTTATTTATAATAGTAAACAGACCAAAACTAAAAATCCATTAGTAGGGGATTGATGACAAAGTAATGCAAGTTAGTAGAGAAGAATACCATGCAATTGTTAAAAATGATGATTTAGGCCTATGTCTTCTATTTTTGTGTAAACAAACAAAACAAAACAAAACATTATGGAACAGTAGGTGTAGGATAATTCCCTGTATCCTGTTATTTAACTTATTGAGTTGATACCAGCCAACCTGTTGATAAAGCAAAACTAAGTTATTCAGACTACCTGAAGTAAGTGAGTAAGCTTTAGCAATGTTTCAGAAGGGACAAGTCAGAAGTGAATTATTTATTTTGCTTTGAAATATGTATCAAGTGGTATAAGGAGGATCTTTCAAAGTGGGAAAGTAATTTGGAGTGGACAAAATTTGTGATAAATCATTTAGGATTGCTGGACATAGTAAGGGTCCCTGGTAGCACAGTGGTTAAGTGTTCGGCTGCTAACCATAAGTTTGATAGTTCAGATCCACCAGCTGCTCCTTGGAAACCCTGTGGGGCAGTTCTACTCGTCCTATAGGGTTGCTGTGAGTCAGAATTGACTCGATGGCAGGGGGTTTTGGACATTGTAAAGTAAGGGAAAACTGCTGGATCTAATAGAAGAATTCAGCAACGTTGCAGGGTACAAGAACAATACACAAAAATCAGTTGAGTTCCTTTACGCTAACAAGGAATATTCCAAAAAGGGAGTAAAGAAAAAAATACCATTCACAATAGCCTCCAAAATGATAAAATAATTAGGAATTAACCTAACCAGGAATGTAAAAGACTTATGTAATAAAAACTATGAAACTACTAAAAGAGACCTACATAAATGGAAGGACATTCTGTGCTCATGGACTGGAAAACTTAATATGGTGACAGTGTCGATACTACCTAAGGTAATCTACAGATACAGTGCAATCCTGACACACATCTCAAAAACATTTTTACTGAAATGGAAAAACTAATGACCAACTTTATATGGAAAGGAAAGAGGCCCTGAGTAGCCAAAGCCCTGTAGCAGAAGAACAAAATAGGAGGCCTCATACTCCCTGATATCAAAATATACTGTACAGCCATTATAGATAAAACAGCATGGCGTGGGTTCCATGATAGACCATAGACCAGTGGAAAAGAATTGAGAACCCAGAGATAAATCCATCCATTTATGGAAAACTGATTTTTGAAAAGGGATCAAAATCCATTCAATGGGGGAAGAAACAGCCTCTTTAATAAATGGTGCTGGCAATACTGGATATCCATTTACAGAAAAATGAAACAGGACCTATACCTCACACCATACACAAGAACTAATTCAAAATGGATCAAAGCCCTAAATGTTAAACCTAGAACTATAAAGTTCCTGGAAGAAATCAGAGAGAGAAAACTATGGGACCTGATTTTTTTTAAAAAATAGGCTAACAAGCATAATTTTAAATGCATGAACAGCAGAAGACAAATTAGATAATTGGGACCTCATAAAAATTAAACACTTCACCTATGCTCATCAAAAGACTTTACTGAAAGAGTAAAAAACAACCTACAGGCTGGAAAAAATCTTCGAAAATGACATATCTAATAAGGGTCTGTCATGGATTGAATTTTGTTCCCCAAAAACATGTGTCAACTTGGCTAGGCCATGATTCCCGGTACTGTGTGGTTGTCCTCCATTTTGTGATCTGCTGTAATTATCCTCCATTTTGTGGTACATTGTAAATCCTAACCTCTATATGTTAATGAGGCAGAATCAGTGTGGGGTGTACCTTGAGTCACAGCCTTACTGAAGTCACATACTTGCTTGAGTCACACCTTTATCTTATAAGAGATAAAAGACAAGAGAAGCAAGCAGAGAGGGGAGGGACCTTACTACCACCAAGAAAGAGGAGCCGGGAGTGGAACATGTCCTTTGGACCCGGGGCCCTGCATGAGAACCTCCTAGACCCAGGGAAGATTGATACCAAGACACGTGGAAATCTCCAAGGAACCCTGACCCCACAGGTGTTTAAAGGAGACAGGACCTTTCCCCAGAACTGACAGAGAGAGAAAGCCTTCCCCCAGATCTGGCACCGTGAATTTGGACTTCTAGCTTCCTAAACTGTGAGAGAGTAAATTTCTGTTTGTTAAAGTCATCCACTTGTGGTATTTCTGTTATAGCAGCACTTGATAACTAAGACAAGGTCTAATCTTTAAAATATATAGAAAACTTCAACAACTCAACAAAAAGACAACCCAGTTATAAAATGGGCAAAGGAAATGAACCGACATGTCACCGAAGAGGATGTTCAAGCAATTCAATGAGTAAACTATTGTTTGATAAGTGATCTGTTTGCCCAGATGAACAGATTATTGTTTCCAATAAATTGATCTGTAGGGATTTTCTGAATAAACAATGATGTTACCTGTTGTCTTACACCATGGAGCAATCAATTAGGTCAAATTGATATAGGTGATCCACAGTTTTATCCTAGTCATGTTGACACAGATGGGTTTACTAATCATTGTGCATATATGATAGGAGAAATGCTGGAAGTATATTTTGAAGATATTAGCATTAGTAGATGTCATAGATTGAATCGTGTCCCCCAAAAATATCTGTCAACCTGGCTAGGCCATGATTCCCAGTGTTGTATGATTGTCTACCTTTTGTCATCTGATGTGATTTCTGTATGTGTTGTATATTCTATCACTATGATGTAATACAGTGGATTAGTGGGATTTGTATTGATGAGATCTACAAGGTTACATGGTGTCTTAAGCCAGTTTCTTTTGACATATAAAAGAGAGAAAGTAGCAGAGAGACATGGGGACCTCATACCACCAAGAAAGCAGTGCCAGGAGCAGAGTGTGTCCTTTGGACCTGAGGTTCCTGCGCTGAGATGCTCCCAGACCAAGGGAAGACTGATTTATCATAAGGACCTTCCTCCAGAGCTGACAGAGTGAGAAAGCCTTCCCCTGGAGCTGATGCCTTGAATTTGGACTTGTAGCCTACTGGACTGTGAGAGAATAAATTTCTCTTTGTTAAAGCCATCCACTTGTGGTATTTCTGTTGTAGCAGCACTAGATAACTAAGACAGTAGAGTAGACGTGATCTGATTTTTACAAGACCTCAAATTTTTACAAGAACACAAATAGTTTTAATAAACATAAAGCCATTACAGTTCAGAATGCCTGTTCATCCAGCCCTAACCAGGTGCATCATCCTCTGTTTCCCGGTGAGCGGGATCTATTACTGAATTATGGATTCTCCCTACATGAAAGAGATGGTTTGGAAAGTTGATTTAGAATCTTATGGCATCGGTGGGGAGAAAGCATGTTCCAATTTGACGTGTGAAATGCAAAGTGCCTCCTGCACTACGTGTGAGGCTCTTCATGTAATTTCCAGTTTCAAATAATAACTAGCATCTGTGAAACGTGGTCTAACTTTTGAGACCCAATGGTTCCCTTCCCACAAACACACAGGCACATTTCTCCCGTAAGTGGGCTTTGCTATGTAACTGTGTCATTCCCAGAAATCTTTGGCTGCAGGAACATCATCACACTTTCCTTCAAAATTTTAAAATGACTGGTGCAATATTCCAATCAGGGAAAGATTTCATGATATATTTTGTGTTCTTTTTGTCCTATGGTTATATATAGCAGAAGAACTTAGAATCTATGTGTTGTACTTGTTATGTGTTTTGACTGGGAGGCTCTTAAGCTTATGATAGGCCATGCTGCCTGTAGTCTATATAAGCTTATAAGCCCCTATATAAGTATATAAGCTTATAAGCCTTTTGGGGGCTTCATATTTACATGTTATATAAGCTTTATATGTCCAGTAGGTGTGTATGTTTAGGTATATATGTATACATATGTATGTATGTATTTTACATTTGGGGACTTTGGTGTGTGTATGTGATGGGAAATGGAGATGGAGTAGGAGAGAAAAAATGGAACTGATCTTGAAGCATATGATCTTTTTCTATTTTTGGTGTGTGGAAGACAGGATGATACATAATCATTCCCAAAGGCAATTTATTACAAGCCTAAATGATGTGTGTATTTGCTTCCGTTTATTATATACTTAACAAAATAAAAAGAAATAATTGGTCCATTCTTGGAAATAATGTCTTTTTTTTTTAGTGAGTGGGGCTTAAAGAAGTGGAACTTCCTTGCCATTAATGATGGAAAAAAAAAATACATCTTTATACTAGCTTTCTTTATTTTTTATTTCCCGTAGTTAGATTTAAGTCAAATTGGGATTGCTTAAATTTAATTATTTTACATAAATTGGAGAAGTTCAGAAGTAGGTCCTGCAAATGAGCATTGTACATGAGGGCATAAGTCTTCTAACCAAAGACAGACTTGAATACAAAAGTACCCTTAGGTGGATTTGTAATGTGTTTTACCATGGAAACCATAAGATTGTGTGTTTCCAACTACCTGCAAATCGTGATTACCAAGGAGAGACTGGAAAGTGAATGCAATTTTTGAGGGACTCTGAGCATTATTTATAATAAAAGTTAATTGCTGATGATTAGCACTCGCAGAGTCTTTCCTCATTACCATTACATCGCACCACACACACACACACACACACACACACACACACACACACACACACACACGTAAGCCTATATCTCCGTATCTGTCTGTCTATATCTATCATCTATCTATCATCTGTCTATCTATCTATCTGTCTGTCATCTATCTGTCTATCATTTGTCTGTCTATCTATCTTCCTGTCATATATAGTAGCTAGTTTAACCTCCGAGAAATGACATTATTTAAATTTTATTTTAAAAATACAGAAACTGCTATTAGATACCATCAGAATTAATCTCTGCTTCCTTATAAACTGTTACCTGCTAAAGAAAGTGAGAAAGTTAGGTTTGAATAAATATAAAAATAGATTAGACATGCAAAATTAGGGAAAAAAAAAAGCAACTAAATGAGCAAAAAGTAGTTGAGAAATGTCTTGGGAAGCACTGAACCAACTAAAGTCAGGTTATTTTGTGCATGTAGTAAAGGATGGAAGCCATGTAGAGACTCTCTTGAGGATGAACTGGCAAAAATACTGTTTTAGGATGAAAAGTTGATCTCAGGCTTATTTATTTGTTTGTTTATTTATTTAGAGGTCTCCACATTAATAGTTGCTGTGTTAAATAATTTAGTTGCCAGAGTTAAGAATGAATATTTGGAAATAGATGGGAATCTGGGTTAAGTCAACAATCAATGGGCAGAACTAAACAAACATTTCCCAGCATTCTCATGTGGATCTGGTGTTTGCACTGTTCTTTTGTGACATTTTTACAAATGACCTAGAACTCTCCTACATGATAAAGTTTCAACTTAATGAGAGGACAAATGACAAAAAGAAGTAATGGAAAGGCCAGTGTCCCGACTGCATCACTGCTATGTGTATGAACTTGGGCAAGTTACTAAAATTCTTTGAATCTCTTTGTACATAAAGCCTATGACTGCCTTATGCAAGTCATACTAATGTTGGAAAAGTCAAATAATATCAGTGTAAGTTCACCAAAAATATTTATTGGAACCATGGGGAGAGAAAAATGCAAATAAACAAACCCATAAATTAACAAAATTGAAATAAATACATTTATTAAAATTGTACTAATTTTTAAGCCATTGATATTATTTTATAATGAATTAAATACGTACAATACAGGCCCTGTCTTGAGTTATCTGCTTTATAATTTCTCAACTGTAACTTTCACATTCTATGAGTCACTCCTTTACTAGTTCACATATATTTTAATTTGAGCCTAAATAAATAAATAAGGTTAAGTATCACATAATGTGATGTCTATGTGGAGGGAAAGGTTTCTTAAAAGTAGATTTTCAGGTCTTGCCCCTTTTGATTCTGACTCAGTAAATCTGGGGTGGTGCCATCTGAATCAAATTATTCATGCATGAAGTTGATTTTTATGATAGGGAATAAGAAAAGGTGGAAAACTGATTCAAAATTCTTTCAAAGACACATATGAAGGACTTTTGGATTATTAGCTGTTTTGAATTATCCATACCATTGATTACACTCATTAATACAGATGATGGAATTGAATATACACGATATTTTAACTGGCTATATTTTTAAAAATAGACAGCAACCACTTCTCTCCAAAAAATGAATGTTGGACTCAATTATCATTTTCTGTGGTGAGGAATTTACTTAACTTATAATGTATTAAATCAAATAATTTACTTTTCTTATATATTAGTCTTTAGATTACAGACAGAAAATTATTAAATACGTTTATCTTTAATGATTTTTTAAAAAATAAAGATATGCTGGAACTCATAAACTTTTTTTTTTCTTTTTCTGTTTGCAGGGTGCAAGTTGAATTCTATATGAACGAAAACACGTTTAAAGAGAGACTAAAGTTATTTTTTATTAAAAATCAGAGATCAAGTAAGTCATTCATTTCATTCCCCTTTTCTATGTGGTTGTACATATATTTACTTCAGGAATTTCCAGCTGTGCAATCCTTTTGCAAAATACCTTTTATATAAAGGCAATGTCGTTGCTGTGTGCCTTCGAGTCCACTCCAACTCATAGCGACCCTACATGACAGAGTAGAGCTACCCCATAGGGTCTCCTAGGCTGTAATCTTTACAGGAGCAGATCACCAGGTCTTTTCTTCCACGTAGCCTCTGGTGAGTTCAAACTGTTGACCTTCAGATTAGCAGCTGAGCACTTAACCACTGTGCCACGAGGGCCCCTTTGAAAAGGTATTATAATTGGTAATCTCATCTGCCAAGCAGTAAAATTTTAGAAAACTATAGAAGTTACATCTAAAGTCTCTTGAACACTTTTCACGCCACAAATTCCGCATTAATAAGTAGACTTCTCAGTGGGTTATCTGTGTTAGTAGGAACATTAGGAAAAAACTTAAAATGAGGGGTTCCAACATTTTCACTGTCAGGACACCGAAAGCTGCTTGTTTGGAAAAGGCTCTGGCAATTCTGACTGACCACAATTCGGAATAATGTACCGATTTAGTGGGAGAGAGTTCAGTGGTTCCCAATCATGCCTAATAATGAGAAACATCTAGGGTGTTCTGAAATACACAGATCCCCAGCATCCTTCCCTGGAAACTTTTAATCAGGAAATGTAGGGTGAGACTCAGACTTTAAGCATCCAAATGATTTTTATTTCTCTTTGGGAAACATTGGCATTTCAGGAGAACATGAAATTGGCATAGTCACTGCCCTCCTAAGCCCGTTCAAGTTTGAAGTGCCAGTAGCATTTATTGACTTCCATAATATCACATATTTAAAAATATATAATAAACACAATATCCAACTTTTCATATGATTACTGCTTAAAAAGGCAACAAACAATGGTCCGTATTAGACAAGTGTAGATTTTCAGCTCTGTAGATTTTAACCCCTAATCCTCTTGACGATTTGTACAGAGTTCAAAAAGAAAAGCCTGAATTGTGAGAAAGTATCCAAATACTGGCTTTAGGAAGTATTTCAGTATTTAAGGTATGCTGGTCAGAGTCTCTCAATGGCACATTAGTTTCAGTGTTAAGGCTGCTAAAAACTAACACCTTTCAAGCCTGGTTTTTTAGAATTTCCAAGGAAGCCACACCAACAGGTATTACCTAAAGAGACCACATCATCTGAATGGTTTTCCTTGATTTCACTACTAACAATCCTATCTCTCCAGGCCAGAAAAGACAGATGCATTATTTTAATACTTTACCCACAGCCAACTTGGACTAAATGGTCATTTGAGGAGACCAGTTTCTATAAGCCCAGGGTGATTTCATTAATAATTTAAAAGACTATACAAATAATCTGACCCATAAAATGTACCTAGCATTTTCATAGGAAAGCATAGGAAAAAAATCCACACAATTAAAAAACATTAACCTCTTAACGATTAAGAAATGAAGAAGCCCTGGTGACGTAGTGGTTAAACACTTACTTAGCTGCTAACCGAAAGATTGGCGGTTCAAACCCACTAGCTGCTCCACAGTAGAAAGATGTATATCAGTCTACTTCTGTAAAGATTATAGCCTTGGAAAGCCTACGGGCAGCTCTATTCTGTCCTATACAGTCACTATGAGTCGGAATCCACTCAATGGCAATGAGTTTGATTTTGAATGGTTTTATTAAGAAATGTTACCTCAAGAACACTTACATATAGCTGAGTAAAAAAAAAAAAAGGTGACATATTTCATTTCCAGATTTTATTAAGTGATAATTATGAGAAGGGCTTTCTCAAAATTTAATTCATAATGCATGAATCAGATACCACCAGATATTGCAGAAAGGGTCTTTCTTCTGTTAATCAGACGTTGAGCATGTTTTGCTTAATCACTTTTCTTTGTTGTCATTAAGAATTACAGGCTGGATAAGTGTGACTTACATAGTTTAGAAGTTTCATATGTGGCAGTCTTAATTCTCATAAGAATGTTAAGATTTCATTGGTATTTAACTTAGAGTGAAAAGTCATGTTTAACTGGTCCAACTCAAAGTGAGAGAGAGAAACAACACTTGTGTGTTCCTGTGTGTGTTTCTGTGTATGTGTGTTTCTAAGCATGTGCTATTGTGATCTCCTTTTTATCAAATCTATCAGGTACTGTGAAGGTACAAGATTTATAATTTATCCTGTGAATTTGTAACAGCTAAATTTCCTAGCTACCTAAAATTGATTTACAAATTCATGGATATATAAAATACTTAAAATTTTAAGCATATTTTACTGAAAGTGAATTTCGAGGCTTCTGAATGCTCAAACCTAGACTTACTCTTAGTGCATATTATTTGCTGTTGTTTGCAGTTCATGTATTCTGTCAAAATTACTCTTTCTTTCAATATTTAGTAAAATTCAGCTACCTAGAACTTCAGAGTTTAGACAATTATGGTACTATACTTTCTAAATACAATTTAAGTGCTATGCTTAAAGTTGATGTTTTTGAGAATTCTTTTTAGTCTTTTGTGAACTAAGTTCAAATGAAAAGCAAATCTTTTTGTTTGTTTAAAGGTTTAAGAATACGCCTGTTCAATTTTTCTCTTAAATTATTAAGCTGCTTATTATACATAATCCGAGTGCTACTAGAAAACCCTTCGCAAGGAAATGAATGGTAAGGTATCTTTACTTGATCTTCACTGTTGCTCCATTGATTTCTTTGAATTGTATTACAGTTTTAAACTATGCTATATAGAATTCATTTTTTCAAAGATGTTTTAGATGTGTGTTACAAATTAAATCGATGCAGATCTCGGGTAATACATACATATATAATCCTTGTAGTTTCTTTATAAGTATCTCTATTTTAATGGTTATCTATTAGTGTAATGCTAATACTGGACACCAACTCATAAATATTTTTTTGCTTCTCTAAGTACTCCAATTGTTATTTTATTTTTGATGAAAATATATATCACAAAACATACACCCATTCAACATTTTCTACATGTACAGTTCAATTACATTGGTTATATTCTTCATTTTGTGTCACCCTTCTCAATATCGCTACCCATGTTTTTTCACCACCATTGACTTAGAGTCTGTGTCCCGGAAGCTTCTCCTTTGTTTTTTCGAGTTACTGTTGTTAATTTAATTGCATGTAGATAATTTTTTTAGAAGAGTGCAATGCTCAGGGAGAACATTCTTTACTAGTTGAGCTAAACTGTTGTTTATTTTACAAACGACTTCATGGGATAGCTTTGGTTCAAGTCTTAATGATTGTCTCAGGGCAATAGATTTATGGGTTTCCCCATTCTCAGTGGGTCCAGTATGTCTAGTTCCTATAAGAATTTGAAATTCTTTTCCGTATTTTTCCTCTTCTTGAGCAGGATTCATTTATTGGTTACTTGATCAAAATATTCAGTAATGGTAGCCAGACACCATCCCATTTTTCTGATCTCATGGCAATGGAGGTAGTATTTTATGGAGGCAATTAGACCTGCAGTCCATTTCCAGCTCCGATTCCTGGGTCTCCTTCTTCCTGTACTGTTCAAAGAAAATAGAGACCAATTGTTGTGTCTTGCATGGCCCCTTGCTAGCTTTTAAGCCTTCAGGCACTATTCACTGTACTAGGAGGTAGAACAGAGACTTTAAAAACAACATTAGGACAATTGACTCTCAGAACCATGGCCCTAGAACTTCAGGAAAACTCACCCATAAGGTGTTTAGCTGTGCCTAAGTAGTATCAACAATTGCTGCCTCTCTTTTTATTATTATATTTTTGGCAGCTGTTGTTATAAAATTATATATAATGCTGTATTTGCCAATTCATCGTTTTTCTGGTGTACATCTTAGTGATACCAGTTACATTTGTGAAGCTGTGTAACTATTACCCCTAGCCGATGCCAATTTTCCTATCACCATAAACAAAAATTCACTACTTCTCAGAAATTGATTGCCTTTCTCCCTCCCCACTCCCATTCTTGTCAACCACTGATAACCATTGGTCTCTATCTATTTACCTATTCTTGCCATTTCATATAAGTGGGTTCATTCATTATTTGTCCTTTTGTGATTGATTTATTTCACTCAGTATTGTGTTTTTGAGGTTCATCCACATTGTAGCATGTATCAGGACTTCATTTCTCTTTAAAGCTGAGTAATATTCCATTGTATATATGTACCACATTTTGTTCATCCATTCCTTTGCGAATGGGCACTTAAGTTGTTTCCACGTTTAAACTATTGTGAATAGTGTTCAGTGAACATAGGTGTACATAAGTAATTGTTGTTTAAAATGTGTCAGTCACTTTAAAAACCTGAAAGCCTTTTTGTTCTTGATTTACATGCAGTCCCAAATGGTTTACTCTACTCTGTGCCAGTTTTGTAGGTATTTTCATATATACTTGAGTTATTCCTCTTAAATGGAGACTCTCCAGTGCATGTTGAAATGTTGCCTATCTGATATCTCAGTCCCAGCCCGTGTAATTCTTTTCCTTGTTTGAATCAAATGGCTTTTTTCCCCATTCATTATCATGTTGCATTTATTAAACTGGATTACTATTCATTTCTGGGTCTTCCTTTTAAGCTCTATCTTTTGCTAGAAGCAGGAGGGAAGGGAACGGTGCGTGTAATGGCATGAATAATTTTTATATCATCCCCATCCTGGGCTGCTGTTCAAGGCTCTATATTTACAAAGTAGAAAACTTAAATTTGATGGCTAATTTTTGTTCATTTTTTTCATGTAAATTTTGCCTTAGAAAATTAAAAAATGAAAAGATCAAAGTAAAATGTAATGTGAAGTCATAATATGCATTTAAATGAATTGCTTACTCTCCAGCTTATTTAGATAGCGAAAATGATTCCTTATTTATTAAAGGGTTTGGAGATAAGTTGAAGATTGAAAAATGAAGTTTTATAGTGTAATAATTTGATAATTATATATATTTATTTAATGAGCTATAATTATAGATATGTCACTATATCTTTACTGAATACATAACATGTATGAGCCAAAGGTCTTTAAAAAGACAGGAAAGAAAGAAAAGACCAAAATGGATGTCAGAAGAAACTCTGAAACTTGCTCTTGAATGTACAGTAGCTAAAGCGAATAGAAGAAATAATGAAGTAAAAGAGCTAAGAAGATTTCAAAGGGCAGTTCAAGAAGACAAAGTAAAATATTATAATGAAATATGCAAAGACTTGGAATTAGAAAACCAAAAGGGAAGAATACACTTAGCATTTCTTAAACTGAAAGAAATGAGAAAACATTGAAGCTTTGAGTTGCAATATTGAAGGATTTTACAGACAAAATATTGAATTATGCAGGAAGCATCAAAAGCAGATGGAAGGAATACACAGATTCACTGAACCAAACAGAACTGGTTGACATTCAGCCGCTTCAGGAGGTAACACATGATCAAGAACCAATGGTACTGAAGGAAGAAGTCCAAGCTGCACTGAAGGCACTGGCAAACAACAAAGCTCCAAAAATTGACAGAATACCAACTTAAATGTTTAAACAAATGGATGCCGTGCTGGAGGTGCTCACTTGTCTATGACAAGAAATTTGGAAGACTACTTGAAGAGGTCCACATTTGTGCCCATTCCAAAGAAAGGTAATCCAACACAATGTGGAAATTATCGAACAATATAATTAATATCACACCTAAGTAAAATTTTGCTGAAGATCATTCAAAAGCGGTTGCAGCAGTACATTGACAGGGAGCTGCCGGAAATTCAAGCTGGGTTCAGAAGAGGACTTGGAACTAGGATATGATTGCTTATGTCAGATGGTCCATCTCGGCTAACAGCAGAGAATACCAGAAAGATGTCTACCTGTGTTTTATTAACTATTCAAAGGCATTCGACTGTGTGGATCATAACAAATTATGGATAACATTTGGAAGAATGGGACTTTCAGAACACTTGATTGTGCTCATGTGGGACCTGTTCATAGACCAAGAGGCAGTCATTTGAACAGAGCAAGGGGACACTGCATGGTTTAAAATCAAGAAAGGTGTGTGTTGGGGTTGCATCCTTTCACCATACGCATTCAATCTGTATGCTAAGCACATAATCTGAGAAGCTGGATTATATGAAGAAGAATGTGGCATCAGGATTGGAGGAAGACTTACTAACAGCCTGCGTTATGTAGATGACACAAGCTTCCTTGCTGAAAGTGAAGAGAACTTGAAGCACGTACTGATGAAGATCAAAGACTACAGTCTTCAGTATGGTTTATACCTCAGTGTAAAGAAAACAAAAAACCTCATCACTGGACCAATAAACAGCATCATGATAATGAAGACAAGCTAGACATTGTCAAGGATTTCACTTTACTTGGATTCACAACCAACACCCATGAAAGCAGCAATCAGAAAATCAAAGGATGCATTTCACTGGGCCAATCTGCTACATAAGATCTCTTTAAGAGGTGGGGCCAAAATGGCAGAGTAGTCAGATGTTTCTGGTGGACCCTCTTACAACAAAGACCCGAAAAAACAAGTGAATCGATTATATATGACAATCTAGGAGCCCTAAACATCAAAGGCAAAGTTGAGGAACCAGACTGAGTGGCGGGGGAGGGAGAGACAGTTGGGAAGCAGTGAGGATTTGCCAGACCTGACTCGGCGAGAGCCTGAGCCCTTCAGGCCTGATCAGCTCAAGACTGAACAGTGAGGAAGGCAGGCAGCGGTGCTCAGGAGGTGTATTCAGCACCGAGAGAGACCCAGCGGAAGAGAGTCTGTCTACTCGGCCACCCAGAACCAGTGAGCAGCAGCCTTCAGTTGGCAGAAGATAACTGCTTGCATCTGGACTACTGCGCAGATCAAAAACACTCCCCTTAGGGAAAAAAACTCTCTCCCATTTACCTCCCTGCTCCCTGCTCTGCACTGGGTCCCAGACCAGCTTCAGCAATTGCCAAGTCCCCTGGGCTGGAAGGAAGTTCTGTCACACGCCCTGAGCCATTTATCCAGCCTTGGAGAGTGAACAAATTAACAAACCGGGGAAAAAATAAACTGCTGGCTCCCCTAAGCCAGGAACTTAGGGTAGGCACAGCTCCTTTGCCTAGGCACAGGCATAAGGGATCCACGGACTTTGACTGCCTTTCTCCCTGCATAGACTTGTGTGGGTTCATTTCAACAGCGTAGGCCCTCATTACCGCAGTACAACAGGGAATATACCTGAAGTCTAATTTCAACTGTTTCAGCTGTGAAGTGGCAGGTTCATGACATATGACACTGCTCTGCCCATTAAGCAGGGTCTTCATCATCCCACATAAGGGGCCTGAAGACTGGTGGATCCACGCACGTCACCTAGCCACCTGTGATAGGGGCCAAAGAATAAGAGGTGCCCCCCAGTCCTTATAGCCAACAGCATTAGGTGCTCATAGTCCAGCTGCAAAACCCACCCACTGCCTTCTTCCTGGATACTCGGATGTGGCTGTCAGCCCCCTGCCTTGCTCAGAGTGTGTCCCCCTGTTGCAGCCAGATGCCTGTGTCTGCACCAATCAACCATGCCTGTCTAGGGCTGTAGGTGGGAGCCTGCACCACACACTTGGTGGCTATCTACCTGGGCACCTGAGCTGAATCCATATGGGAGGAGTGGGTGGACTCCTGAGCTCACATACCTAGAAACAGGTCTAACCACCTGGTAACAGGACATTAGAGCTTCAAAGGTGCCAATAATCAAACTAGCTCACAAAAGCAGCCTATTTAGGCATATCAAAACAAAACAAGAAGCTAGGACACAGTAGGCAGACATAAAATAAATAAATATAATAACTTACTGATGGCTCAGAGACAACATTCAATATCAAATCACATAAAGAGGCAGTCCCTGATGGCTTCAGCAAGCTCCCAAAATAAAAAATCTAGAAATTTTCCAGAGGAGGAAAATTTCTTGCAACTACTGGAGGCAGAATACAAAAGATTAATATACAGAACTCTTCAAGAAATTAGGAAGAAAATTAAGCAAAACGCAGAACACACAATAGAGGAAATTAAAAAGATTAGAGAAGAACATAACGACAAATTTAACAGGATGCAAGAATCCATAGAGACAGCAATCAGAAATCCAGGAGATTAATAATAAAACTTCAGAATTAGACAACACAACAGAAAGTCATAGAAGCGGAACTGAGGCAATGGAAGTCAGAATTAGTGAGATGGAAGATAAAGCACTTGACACCAACTTATTTGAGGAAAAATCAGATAAAGGATTGAAAAAAATGAAGAAACCCTAAGAATTATGTGGGATTCTATCAAGAGGAATAACCTATGAGTGATTGGAGTACCAGAGCAGGGGGGATAACAGAAAATACAGATGGAATTGTTGAAGATTTGTTGACAGAAAACTTCCCTGATATCGTGAGAGATGAGAAGATATCTATCCAAGATGCTCATCAAATCCCACATAAGGTAGATCCCAAAAGAAAGTCACCAAGACATATTATAATCAAACTTGCCAAAACCAAAGATAAAGAGAGAATTTTAAGAGCGGCTAGGGA
>NW_004444031.1:548454-549554 GCF_000243295.1 Trichechus manatus latirostris
AAAAAAGAAAACCTAAAAAAATATAAAGACTCAGCAAATACAACATCAACAACAATGAAAAAGGTGAAAAGAAAATACATAAAGAAAAACAACTCAGCACAGAAAATTAAGTGGAACAAAGAAACTATGAACAACACACAAAAAAAGACATCAAAATGACACTACTAAGCTCATACCTATCAATAATTACACTGAATGTAAATGGACTAAATGCACCAATAAAGGGACAGAGAGTGGCAGATTGGATTAAAAAACACGATCTGTCTATATGTTGCCTACAAGAGACACACCTTAGACTTAAAGACACAAACAAACTAAAACTCAAAGGTTGGAAAAAAATATATCAAGCAAACAACACTCAAAAAAAGCAAGAGTGGCAATATTAATCTCTGACAAAATAGACTTTAAAGGAAAATCCACCACAAAGGATAAGGAAGGATACTATATAATGATTAAAGGGTCAATACAACAGGAGGACATAACTGTAATAAATATTTACGCACCCAGTGACAGGGCTCCAAAATACATAAAACAAACTCTAACAGTATTGAAAAGAGAGATAGACAGCTCCACAGTAGTAGTAGGAGACTTCAACACACCACTTTTGGTGAAGAACAGAACATCCAGAAAGAAGCTCGACAAACACGTGGAAGAGCTAAATGCTACAATCAACCAACTTGATGTCGTAGAGATATACTGAACACTCCACCCAACAGCAGCCAAGTATGCTTTCTTTTCCAATGCACAGGGAACATTCTCCAGAATAGACCATATATTAGTCTATAAAGCAAGCCTTAACTAAATCCAAAGCATTGAAGTATTATAAAGCATCTTTTCTGACCATAAAAACATAAAAGTAGAAATCAACAACAGAAAAAGCAAGGAAAGTAAATCAAACACATGGAAACTGAACAACACCTTGCTCAAAAACTACTGGGTTAGAGAAGAAATTAAGGATGGAATAAAGAAATCCATAGAGTCAAATGAGAAAGAAAACACATCCTACCAGAACCTTTGGGACACAGCAAAATCAGTGCATGGGGGTTGGTTTATAGTAATAAATGCACACATCCAAAAAGAAGAAAGGGCCATAATCAAAA
>NW_004444031.1:550311-579125 GCF_000243295.1 Trichechus manatus latirostris
TTGAAGAGGAAATCACCAAATCAATACCATTTATAATGGCCCTGAAGAAGATAAAATACTTAGGATAAATCTAACTAGAGATGTAAAAGACCTGTACAGTGAAAACTACAAGACACTACTGCAAAAAACCAAAAGAGACCTGCATAAGTGGATAAACTTACCTTGCTCATGGATAGGAAGACTCAACATTGTGAAATTGTCAGTTCTACCCAAAGTGATCTACAGATACAATGCAAGCCCAATCCAAATTCCACCAGCAGTTTGTAATGAGATGAAGTAAAAAATCACCAACTTCATATGGAAAAGGAAGAGGCCCTGGGTAAGTAAAGTATTACTCAAGAAGAACAAAGTTGGAGGCCTCACACTACCTGATTTTAGAACCTATTGTACTGCCAAGGTAGTCAAAACATCCTGATACTGGTACGACAACAGATACACAGACCAATGGAACAGAGTTGAGCTAGGTTGAGTACGGAAAAGAAAAGAAAGAGGAGAAAGAGGAGCAAAAATAAAAGTATCTGAGGGGGATTGCCATTGGAGTGGAAAGATACGAAATTGGGAAATGAAAAACAAAAAGGTAAAAAAAATAAATAAATAAAAAAGGTATATAAATATATAAATAAAAATTTAAAAAACAAAACAAAAAACCCCAGGGAAGCGGCTCCTAAGCCACACAGTACAGCCCGGCTAGAAGGGGTGGATATGATACACAGCACCAGGTATTCAGGATACAGGAAAAGAAGGTAAGTAGAAAGAGACGAGAAACCAAGAAATGATGAAAAATAAAAAGGAAAAAAGAAACAAACCAATAAAAAGAAAAAGCCCCCAGGAATCCCATCAGCGTGGCTGCACAGACCACGTAAGCAGTTCTCCGGCTAAGCAGTGCTGCACATCCTGTTAAGAAGAAGCCAAGATGTCACACGGAATCAGGTATTCAAGAGAAAAGAGGGGGAGAAGGTTAGAGTCAGGGAAGAAACCAAATGAGTCCAAAAAAAGCAACACCAGCAACAAAGAAATGGCATTGAAGAAGCTAGTCGATGTGGGCAGGGTGAATCTGAGTGGCACAGAACTGGCACTTCCTGTGCCAGTCACGGCACCCTGGGAAGTGAAGGATCAGCCCGCTGGGCAACAGCAAATTAGCCTGCTGGGAAGCCAGGAATTGGCCTGCTGGAAAGCAGTGAGTTGACCCTCCGGGAAGCCGGGAATTGACCTGCTGGGAAGCAGCAAATCAGCCCCCTGGAAAGCTAGGAATTGACCCACTGGGAAGCAGGGAATCTGCCCACCAGGAAGCTCTGGGTCAGCCTTCCGGGAAGCTGAGAATTGACCCACCAGGAAGCCGTGGATTGGCCAGCCGGGAAGTGGTGAAGGTTGAGCAGGGGAAGCAGGGTGGGGGGGTGGGAAAGTGTGTCTTGCTGGTTACTGGGTGCTGTCTCCTGCTGGGAGCTCTGTGAATCTGCTTTCCTGTACCCCTTGTCAGCCGATCTCTGACAGTAGTCCAAGATGATGGATACATGCTGTGTTATCTGCTGGGGGACCTCAATTTGTAACTCTCCTTGCTCTTTGTTCTCTGTCAGTTTCTTATTCCATTTGACACTTGGTTGATTTCTTTATCTCTTTATTTCATGCTCAGTGTTCCAGGACTGAAGTTTGTCTCTCTTTTACTTAGTTTTTCGGATCTTTGATGTGGAGGGACGGCATGGTGCTTCTGTCTATAGTGCCATGTTGGCTCCGCCCCAAGCCATGGTATTTACAGTTGCCTCAGATGCATGTGAGAGCTGGGCAATGAATAAGGAGGATGGAAGAATTGATACCTTTGAATTGTGGTGTTTGTGAAGAATATCGAGTATTCCATGGACTACCTGAAGAATGAACAAGTCTGTCTTGGAAGAAATACAATGAGAATACTCCTTGGAAGCAAGGATGATGAGACTTTGTCCCACGTACTTTGGACATGTTATCAGGAGGAACAGTCTTTGGTGAAGGACATCATGCTTGGTAATGGAGAGGGTCAGTGAAAAAGAGGAAGACCTTGACAGGATGGATTAACCCAGTGGCTGCAAAAATGGGTTCAAACATAACAGTGCTTATGAGGATGGTGCAGGACCGGTCACTGTTTCATTCTGTTGTACATAGGGTTGCTATGAGTTGGAACCGATTCGAGGGCATCTAACAACATCATAACATGAGCCAGTTTGTTAGAAGTGAAAATATAAGGCTGAAAAGAAACATTTGCCATCCTGAGGTAGTTTTCAACCTGTGAGAAAACTGTGTATTTGGGGATTCTTGATATTTTCAAGCATTGGGCTATATGTATATGTATGCTGATCTCTTTAATGTACACTTTATCTTATCATCCCCACATTATGCATGACAAAGCAAAGGTTTTCTCATATTTGCCACTCTGTGCCTTGAGATTGTCAGGATTAACTGTTATGTCTTCTTTGTTATCATTGTTGGATGCCACTGAGTTGATTCTAACTCTCAGCTACCCTATGTGACAGAGTAAAACTGCCCCATAAGGTTTTCTTTGGTGTAGTCTTTCTGGAGGCCAATAGTCAGGTCTTTCATACCCTGCCAGCTCAGGGACTTTGCAGCTACTGTTCCCTTTGCTCAAATTCCCTTCTGTCAGATAGCAGAAGGCACACTTTCTCAGATCTTTATTCAAAATTATAATTTCGATAATGTCTTTTACCTAAATATCCCGTTTAAAATTGTAATACTCTCACAAGACTCCCTTTTCCCCTTTATCTTTTTTTTTCTCTATTGCCTTTATCTCTTTCACATATTCTACATATTTTTCTTTTGTAGGTGTGTGTGTGTGTATTCCATGTGTGTTAGAATATGTATTCCATGGGGGTGTAGGTTGTTGTCTGACTCACAGGGCCTGGCACAAAGTAGGCACTCAAAAGTCATTTGCTAAATGAATGAATAAATAAATGAGTAAATAAAGGTCCTTAGTAATCAAGTTTTTATTTACCTCACTTCACCAGCCTCCTACACCAGCCAGACTGACTTACTTTAAGTAACTTAAACATACTCTACTGTCTCTTGTCAAGGGCCTTTGAACATTCTGCTTCTTCTTTTTGCAATCTGTTTTCCAGCCCTGCTCCTCACTTCTCATCCTTTTTTGACTTTCTTTAGGACTGCAGGGCCTTCAGAATAACACTTTCTTGGATAGTGGTTTCTCTAAACTCTTACCTGACATCGGTCCCTGTAGCTCAATTACACTCTGGGTTAGGGGTAGTTTCTGCATTACTCCCAAGCACCCTGTGTATACTTATGTCACGACACCTAATGTATTGCCCCTAGTCAATGTCCGCCTTCTACACTCATGGATGGCAAGGGCCTTTGTAGCTTTCATGCTTAGTATAGGGTTTGGCGGGTCAGTGAATGTTGTTGAATTAATGGAATTATGCGGGACAGTTTTGTTAATAGTGTTGTACAGTGAAGAATGATTGAAGACCACTGCCTAGAGATGTCAGTGCATATTACATTTATTACATTTTTCTGTCTGTGTGTTATTAAATATGCACGTTACAAATCCTTCTTAAAAACTACCAGGACTGTTTTAAATTTTGCTGGTTTATAAATTACATGTACATTAGCCATATCTGAAAATCATAAGAAGAGGCATGACAGGATCCTCCTAAGGGTAAGAGGGCACTGCAGGGTGATAGCAGAGTAAAATTATATTATTTGAAATCATTAAGAGGAACAAAATTTCCTACAATTAACTTCTATGCAATATTACTTAGAATAATCAGCCATAATTATAGAGGATATACATTTGAAAAATCAGATTAGTGCAATTAAAAACATAATAAAATAACTTATGGCTCCTTTTAAATACAGTGTTCTGTTCAGTGCCCATTGTTGATGCTGGATTGGTTAATGAAAAACAGAAGTGGCCTTTATGGGCACAGGCCCTATTTTAAAATAATGAGGCTAATTCAGCAAAGAGATTTATTTAATTATAGCCTCTGACATAATAAAGCTGCAGATATTTTATGCTGCTTTGCTTTATTTTTAAGCCCCTTCATTAGTCATAATCAACATGAAAATGTTGTTAAGTATGGACAAACTTAAGGAAATGAAAATAATTTTACTGTTAAATGTACAAAATTGTGCAGTGACAAGCTGTGATGTACACGTAATCTGTAGAAAATAATTGAAAGGTAATAGCCGAGGCAGCACACTCCAGCACGTAGCTTATCAGTTATATTGAGAGATGAGACATCAGTGTTGACTTGCTGCCTGCTGGTGCTGTCAGTTCTTCACTCTGTGTCATCACTTATGCATCCTTTCCCACTTTTAACATTCACAAAATGATTATAGTTTTTTAACATCAGGTGATGGAGACAAAGATAAAAAGCCTAGGAATACGCTTATATTTTATATTTAGATTAAAATCAGTGCCTAAAGTGTTCAGAAGATATTCAAATTTTAAAGATTTTCTTCTTCAGTAGAGTAACAACTATTAAAAGAAGATATACAATTCTGATAATATTTGATAACAAAAAGCAATGAACAGCATAATGTTAGACCTTTTAGTTATGATTTTCTCTTCTCATGTATATTGGTTACTCTATAAGTTAAAGTGGAGGGGTTCCTGGGTGGTGCAAACTATTCACACGTTGAGCTGCTAATCAACAGGTTGGAGATTCCAGTCCACCCAGAGGTACCTAGGAAGAAAGGCCTGGTAATGTACTTCCAGAAAATCAGTCATCGAAAACCCTGTGGAGCCCAGTTCTACTCTAACACACAGGGGGTTGCCACATCAATGGCAACTGGATTTTTTCCAGTCAACAGAGTAGCTGCCAAGTGATCCAACAAATACTTCTAAATTTTCAAAAAATTTTTTTTGCTTACGAAGAAAAGCCTAGTGCTGGTGCTCCTGATCAGTGGGCAGTGGTGATTCACACACCCATACATACATATACACACAAAACAAAAACATGGTAAGGACAGTATTATACGGAAGCCACATTCATTTTGTGGCCATGTGCTGTCCTAATAACTGAGAGTCTTTTAAATGTAGCTTTCAGAAAAAGAAGGAGAGCATGGAGAATGCACATGCACTTCTTAAAGGTTTTGACCAACAAATGACAAACGTCACTTTTACTCGCATTTCATACTCAGGTCTCATGTGAGAATCAGCCAACCCCATCATACCTGGACACAAAGCTGAGAAACAGAGTCACTGATTGGAGAGTTCCTTTCTGGACTCAACTCTGTACCATGAAAGAGGGAGCATGGGTGTTGATAAAACCACCTCTGTCACAGCCAGTGTTTCTCTAATGGAAAGACTCCTAATGTCAATTCTCTCAAATGGCCAATGCTCAATCCCCTTTCCAACGACACCCGTGACAGTGTGTTATCCAGCTGGTTGTTAACTATTCTCAGTGGTTTGAACAGATTAAATTATTGTAAAATTTTCTTAATATATTGGGGAAGCTCTAATCTCTGCACTTCAATATCCTGGTCACCTTGTGTTTCCACACATACTGTCCTTTGTATGTCCTTCTTAAAATGGGGCCTATTAATATACTTAGTACCCCATTCTCAGTATATGCTGTGGTTCAGAGAGCTTTACAGTTTACCTCATTGATTTAGAATATTATATTTCTCTTAATACAATAAAGTATTGCATTAGTTTTTCTGGAGGGCTGTCAAACAATTAGTTCATCTTGAGTTTGTGATCTGTAGATCATTTCATATGAATTATGCCCCACATATTGTCCTTATTAAATTCATTCGAGTGTTTACCAAATGCTTTATTGTACTGTTTAACATATTCACAACCTTACTTCCACCGTCTCTGCCAAAGCTGGTCTGACACTTTCAGCATTTACTTTCCTACACTTAGGAGAGGCTATAAGTAAGTATGCTATAAAAAGTAGCTGAGTAGCAAGCGGCCATCTAAGATGCATCAATTGGTCCCAGCTCACCTGGAGTAAAGGAGAATGAAGAACACCAAAGTCACAAGGAAAGTATTAGCCCAAGGGACAGAAAGGGCCACAAAAACCAGAGACTTCATCAGCCTGAGACCAGAAGAACTAGATGGTGCCCGGCTACCACCAGTGGTCACCCTGACAGAGGGAACACAACAGAGAGTCCCTGATGGAGCAGGAGAAAAGTGGGATGCAGAACTCAGATTCCAGTAGAAAGACCAGACTTAATGGTCTGATTGAGACTAGAGGATCCCCAGAAAGCATGGTCCCTGGACTCACTGTCAACCCAGAACTAAAACCATTCCTGAGGCCAACTGTTCAGACAAAGATTAGACTGGACTATGGGACATAAAATGATACTTGTGAAGAGTGTGCTTCTTAGCTCAAGAAGATACATGAGACTAAATGGGCAGCTCCTGTCCAGAGGTGAGATGAGAAGGCAGAGAGGGTCAGGAGCTGGTTGAATGGACACGGGAAATCAGAGGTAGAAAGGAGGAGTGTTCTGTCACAGTATGGGGAGAGCAATTAGGGTCACATAACAATGTATGTATAAATTTTTGTATGAGAGACTAACTTGAATTGTAAACTTTCACTTAAAGTACAACAACAACAACAAAAAGTGTCTGAGGCTATGTATCATCAGCTTTCTATGTTCAACTCTTGCCCTCCTTTTCATTGTTTAATATGGTTCTTCCAGTTTACATAATGCTTCATTCATGAATTTCATCTTTAAACCGAGTTCCAATTCAGGATTCTTGAACAGTACCAATTTTTTTTATGTTTGTTTTGTTTTATTTTTCATATTTTTAAAGAGTGAAATTTGTTTTATTTTTATGATATGATCGATGTTTCATGCTTATTACAACATAAGTCTTAACATGTCTGTCAGTTTATTGTACTGTGATGGCTTACATGTTGCTGTGATGCAGGGAAATACGCCACCGGTACTTCAAACACGAGGAAAGAGAGAAAATACCAAAATGGATGTCAGAAGAGACTCTGAAATTTGCTCTTGAACATAGAGTAGCTAAAATGAACTGAAGAAATGATGAAATAAAAGAGTTGAACAGAAGATTTCAAAGGGTGGATCAAATAGACAAAGTAAAGTATTATAATGAAATGTAGGAAAACCAGGAGTTAGAAAACCCAAAAGGTAAGATCAACCATGGCATTCCTCAGGCTGAAAGAAGTGAAGAAAAAATTCAAGCCTAGAGTTGCAATATTGAAGGGTTCTAGGGGGAAAATTTTGAACAACCAGGGAGCATCAAAAAAAGATGGAAGGAATACACAAAGTCAAACTGTATCAAAAAGAATTAGTCGATGTTCAACCATTTCAGGAGGTAGCATATGATCAGGAACCGATGGTACTGAAGGAAGAAGTCCAAGCTGCACTGAAGGGAATGGCGAAAACAAGGCTCCAGGTATTGATGGAATACCAATTGAGATGTTTCAATAAACGGATCAGTGTTGGAAGTGCTCACTCATCTATTTCAAGAAATTTGGAAGACAGCTTCCTGGCCAACTGGCTGGAAAAGATCCATATTTGTGCCCATTCCAAAGAAAGATGATCCAACAGGATGTGGAAATTATCGAATAATATTAATATCACACACAAGTAAAATTTTGCTGAAGATCTTTCAAAAACGGTGGCAGTAGTACATTGACAGGGAACTGCCAGAAATTGAAGCCGAATTCAGAAGAGGAATATCGTTGCTCATGTCAGATGGATGTTGGCTGAAAGCAAAGAATACCAGAAAGATGTTTATTGTGTTTTGTTGACTATGCAAAGGGATTTGACTCTGTGACTCATAATAAATTATGTATAGTATTTGGAAGAATGGGAATTCCAGAGCACGCACTTGTGCTCATGAGAAACCTGTATATAGACCGAGAGGCAGTTGTTCGAAGAGAAAAAGAGGACTATGCGTAATTTAAAGTCAGGAAGGGTGTGCATCAGGGTTGTATTCTTTCCCATACTTATTCAATCTATGCTGAGCAAATAATCCTAGAAACTGGACCGTAGGAAGAAGAACGCGGCATGAGGATTGGAGGAAGACGCGTTAACAACCTGCGATATGCAGATGACATAACCTTGCTTGCTGAAAGTGAAGAGGACTTCAAGCATTTAATGGTGAAGATCAAAGACTACAGCCTTCAGTATGGATTGCACTTCAACATAAAGAAATAAAAAATCCTCAGAAGTGGACCAATAAGCAACATCATGATAAACGGAGAAAGATGGAAGTAGTCATGGATTTCATTTTGCTTGGATCCATAATCAGTGTCCTTGGAAGCAGCAGTCAAGAAGTCAGACAAATACATTGGGGCAAATCTGCTGCAAAAGACCTCTTTAAAGTGTTGAAAAGCAAGAATGTCACTTTGAGGACAAAGGTGTGCCTGACCCAAGACATGATATTTTCACTTGCCTCATATGCAGTTGAAAGTTGGACAATCAATTAAGACCAAAGAATAATTGACGCCTTTGAATTTTGGTGTTGGTGAAGAATATTGGGTATACCATGGACTGCCAGAAGAATGAACAAAACTGTCTTGGAAGAAGTACATCCAGAATGCACCCTGGAAGCAAGGATGGCAAGATTTCATGTCACATACTTTGGATGTGTTATTAGGAGGGACCTGTCCCTGGAGAAGGACATCATGCTTGTTATTAAAGTGGTGGGTCAAAGAGGAAGCCCCTCAATGAGATGGATTGACACAGTGACTGCAACAGTAGGCTCAAGCATAACAACAATTGCGAGGATGCAGCAGGACCAGGCAGTGTTTAGTTCTGTTTTACATAGGGTTGCTATGAGTTGGAACCAACTCAAGGGCACCTAACAACAACATAAGTACAGGTGGAAAGGAAAAGTACATAAAAACTACTTAAACTTTTAACACCTAAAAATAACTAATTTTAGATTTTGTTGACCAATATTTCTTAAATTCTATATACAGATATACACACATAACACACAATAATATCACACAGGACAATATTATATATGTAGTTTTTA
This sequence comes from Trichechus manatus latirostris, assembly GCF_000243295.1. NCBI lineage: Eukaryota > Metazoa > Chordata > Mammalia > Sirenia > Trichechidae > Trichechus > Trichechus manatus. The sequence goes on from NW_004444031.1 coordinate 559,277, forward strand.
TATCACACAGTTAGAACAATATTATATATGTAGTTTTTATCAGTGACTTTTTTTTTTTCTCCTTTATGGTGCCTTTTGTTTTTCTGTTAATGATGTTATTTTAATTCCCCTGTTGTTTGTTCAGGTAGTTTGCAGTTTTTTTTTCTTTTCCTGTTATAAGTAATGCTGCAATGAGTATTCCAGTATATGTTTTCTTTCACCAATTGCTTTTTTGTCTACTGGATTGAAGGTTCATTTGGAATTTTGGTCTGGCCATTAGCTTCAGCTTCACCGCTCATTGTTTTGGAGAATACCTAGGAATATTTCCACAATCCATTTTACAAAGGCTATTTTAACAATAGATTTTTACCAGAATTTAAACATTTGCCCTCTATGTATTTGTCCAATTCAGTGCTAATGAAATAGATGAAAATGATAGCTTATCTTTGGAGATTTCACTTCAGATTGAAAGTTGTATATCCAAGACTTGTAAAAAAATTTTTTATGGGTTATGAAGCCTGTTCCTCATGAAATAGTCTTGCCCCAAAAATCATGGTATCTTTTGTTGGAAGTCTTATTTAATTTCAAGTACTCTGTGATGTTTCTAGATAACATCCTAGTTCAAAAAAAAAGTGATCAGATTTAACTAGCTCTTAATAAATCCATTTTAATTAGAGATTTCACTTTGAAGGTGCTTATGAACGTCTCTTTAGCAATTTATTTTATAATATTTACAAGGATTGCTCTCTATTTGATTATGTAGTAGTTTTTGTAGCAGATTATTTTTCCATCTTGAAAATCTGTGCATATACCTCTCTTCCCTTTTACACACCTTTTTTGGTCTGATTTCTCAAATGTCGTTGAGAATTTAAGTAGAAAGGACTGTGTTGCTGAACCCCAGCCATATCGTTGCCTTTATTGGCACCATTTTCTCATTTGAGCGTTTAATACTCAGCATGTACATAATACTCATGTCATATTCCTAGTGTATATACTCAGCAAGAGACGGAAACTGCAATTGTAAGTAAAATAGACACAGCATTTGATCTTATGGAACTTTCAGTTAGGTGGGGAGACAGACACTGAAGATTTATTTTACAAATAAATATAAAGTTACAACTGTGGTGAGTGGCAGGAAAGGTAGGTTTGCAACATGGCCTGAGATTAGTGGACTATGTTGATCAGGGAGAAGCCTCAGGAAAGTTTATCTTGAATAGAGGGTTTTGCTGAGAGCTGTAGGATGAGGGAAGAGTATGTAGAAAGGGCTGGTGGTAGAAAGGAGCGTGTGATAGTTGAATAAGTCTAAGAATGCCAGTTAAACAATTTTACTCTTTATTCTAATAAAAACATGAAGCCAGTAAGCAGTGAAGCCATCTAAAATGCATTTTGAGAGAATCAGTGAAATTGCAATTTGGAGAAAAATTGGAGAAGGCAAAAGTAGATGCAGAGTCTCCATTCTCCATTTGTAGGGTTTTGTAAGAGTCCAACTGTGAAAAATGGTAGGTTAGATTAAAGTGGTTGTAATGGTGGAGATGAAGAGAAGTGAATGAATTCTACAGATATTTCGTAGGAAGAATTGAGAAGGTTTGGTGACTAACAGGTTAAGTACCAACAGACCCAGGAGAGGAAAATATCTAAGATGATACCTGAGTTTTGGGGTAGCCCAACATATTGGGATTTGGTGCCATTTACTGAGATGTGAAAAACTGAAAGTGGACAAGTTTTCTGGAGAAAGATCACGTTTGGTTTAGAGCAATTGAAAATGTCAGTTAGCCAGGAAGATGTGATATTCTGGAACACTAGAGCACTTTAGTCTAATATACTAGGTAGTATCTTTGAAAGTCTTCCAAAGACTTTTTAAAACACAAAGTTTAAAAAGAATTCATTGCTCTTTGTTATTAACATTTTGCCAAAAATAAAATGCCCAAGAACTTAAAATGCACTTAATATTTTATGTGACTCCTTCAGTCATATTTCATAGTTCTAAAGAGTAAGTGGATATTACTAGGTTTTGTTTGGTTTGGGATTTTTAATTTCTGGTAACACAAAGTAACTATTTTCATGTTTTTCCAAGTAGGGTATGTTGCTTGAATGACTGCCATTTGAATCAACTCAACAACAAATAATGCAAATAAGGGTTTGAATAGTGGAAGATGATAAGTAGTGGGAAATTAAAAGCATTATGGTGTTCTTTGCAGAGTATAAGCAATTTCTCATTCCCCAGAGATGATATTATTTTCAAGGGTATTTAAGGACACTGACTCCTTGCTATTCCTAATGTTTTATGCTAATCCCAGTCACAGGTTTTTTGTTGGTATGGTAAATATTTTATAAAAATCCAAATCTGAAATATTATTGTGATCTATAATCTGAGTTACTGACTTTATTCTGATTACTTATAATGCTGAATTTTTATTGCCCAAATATTAAGAGCTTTAAAAATAACAAAATCTTACAATTTAGCAATGGAAACTGGTTGCTATTCAGTTGATTCTGATGTCATGCTAACCCCAAGTGTGTTAGAGTTTACAGTAGACCTAAAACAAAATTTCAGCAAAGAATTGACTAATAAAGAGTTTGAGGTTTTTCTGAGCTGCTATAATCATTCTTTAAATAATGACTCATTATAATCAGTTAAATTCTTGGCTACTAACCAAAAGATTGACAGTTCAAACTCACCCAGAGGTGTCTCGGCTTGACGATCTGTTTCCTGCTTCAGAAAGGTCAGCCTTGAATACCCTATAGAGCAGATCTACTGTGCACACATGGGGTCACCAGGAGTAGGGATCAACTCAGTGGCAATGGTTTATTTATTTATTTTTTAATCTTTTCATACGTTATTAACAAGAGACTAAAGATGAAATTAAATATTGTTTTTCCTGGATAGAACTCAATATCAGCTAAAAAGAAAATCAACTAAAATAAATGAACTCAATATCAGATAAAATAAAGTTTTTCTAATGTTGGTTTTGATATTATCTTTTTTTTATGCTGGCATTATATAAATATTTGAAACTTTAATTACATTTTTCAAATGAATGCATTCTTCACACTTTTTTTTTAAACTAACATCTTATCATTCTTTTCATAGGTCTCATATCTTTTGGGTGAACAGAAGTCTACCTTTATGGGGCTTACAGGTTATGTACAACTTAGTTTTATATCTATATTTTTGTGTTTATTGATATTTCACAAAGATATATTATTGGATAGAAAACTGTTGGTATTTAAGATAAGTTTATCTTACTACTGAATTAATCTTGAGCACATTAGACTAAAATTTAATTTCGTTCACCATGTTTTACTTAGCTCTGCATTCTAGCTTGTAGAAATTTTCTAGTGATCAGGATTAGGCTTTGGAGAAATTTAATGCATGTGGAGAAAATCAAAGTAAACCAGTCTCTTAAGGTTCCACATATTTTCCCAGACTACTTTTGGTATTCCTGTTACATATCCCCTGAGAAAGTAATCAAAAGCCTATCACTGATGATCAGACGAGCATGCTCCCCCTCCCCCTGCCCAACCAGTGGCCAGCATCACGACCCACCTCCATCCCCACCACACCTCTCACCCAGGTACTGCAGTAGGAGGTCCTCTTTACCCCTGACTCAGCCCTGCCCCACCTATGAATGGTGATGAGCTTACCCCCCACCCAACGACTCCCCAACAGACCCAACCACCTGGTGAGTGGCAGTGCACACCCCCATGTTGCCAGACTAATGACCAGCATTGGTGCATGCTGGCCTCACTCATCTGCCCACCTGCCACCCAACTTACCTGTCAAGTGGCAGTGCATGCTCCCAAGTCATGAGACTAGTGACTGGGGGTGGTGCATGCCTGCCCTACTCACTCCTCACTGCCCTCCCATGCATCCCTGCCCCAGGCATCTGGCAATATATGGCAAGTGCTTTCATGCCACTGGACTGGTGATCAGCAGAGCGTGCCTGCCCCACCTGCCTTGATATATCAAAACAAATCAAAACAAAAAAATCAGGTCAAAACAAACATGCAATCAGTAAATAAAAGTAGAAATAAAATAACATCTAAATGCCTCAAAGAGAGCAGACAATAACAAATCATATAAAGAAACAGGATAAGATAACTGAAACAAGTGAGCAAAATAAAGGGAAAGAAAACCTTCCTGAGGAAGAAATGATAATAGAACTACCTAAGAAAGAATTCAAAAGACTTATATTTAGGCTCCTCAAAGAGATCAAGGAAATCACAGAAAAAAACCCTAAAAGAATTCAGGAAAACAATTCAAAGAACAAAATCACAGACTTGATAAACAATTAGAAACCATACAAAAGCAACTAGAAATTTAGAAGATTAGCAATGAAATATCAGAAATAGATAACACAATGGAAGGCCACAGAAATATAATTGAATCAGTGGAAGAAAGAATCAGCGAAATAGAAGACAAACTCCTTGATGCTAATTTGTTTGAGGAACAATCAGAAAAAAGAATGAAGAAAATGAAGAAAGCCTAAGAATTATGTGAGATACCATCAAGAGGAATAATTTATTCATAATAGGAACATCAGAAGAGGAGGAGAAAATAAAAGCACAGAGAGAATTTTCAAAGATATATTGGCAGAAATCTTTCCAAAATCATGAAAGTCGAGAAAGTTGCCATCCCAGAAGCCCAACGCACCCCATTCAGAATAGATAGACCCTAAAAGAAATTCACCAAGACATAACATAATCGAACTTTCCAAAACCAAAGACAAAGAATTCTGAGAGAAGCTCATGAAAAACAAAATATTACTTGCAAAGGGGCAACAATAAGACTAAGTGCTGAGTTCTCATCAGAAACCATACAAACAAGAAGGCAATGGGATGAAATATATAAAATCCTGAAAGAAAAGAATTGCCAACCAGAATCATACATCCAACAAAATTGTCTTTCAAAAATGATGGCAAAACTAAGACATCCTCAGAAGCAGAAATTAAGGGAACTTGTTAAAACCAGACCAGCCTTACAAAAAATATTAAAGGGAATCCTTTGGATTAGAAAACCAACAACAATAGACAACAACCTCAGATAAAGACACATGACAGCATCACTCAGATACCAACCTAGATAAAGATTTCACATAAGTAAAATCAAGCTACAAAACTAATACAGGGAACCAGAGGTGATCAGCTGTAAATGGTGACAGTGTTAAAAAAAAAAAAAAAAAGAGGTGGGGGTGGAATAAAAGATGTAGTTAATGACCTTCTCTACTGAGAGGAAGTCAAGGTGAATTCAAGGTATAACAGAATGCTTAAAATTTAAGAGGATAATAGTAAACTTCAGAGTAACCACATAGAAAATTAATAAATCTACATACCTAAATAAAGAAGAAAAAAATCACGTAGACTCAGTAAACACAAAAACAGTGATAGGAAAAGAAAATCCATTTAAAAAAAAACAAAAAACTCAGCACAGAAAATTAATGGAACAAAGAAACCATTAACACCAGTTAACACCACAAAAAAAGGTATAACAAAATGAAAGCAATGAATTCATACCTATCATTAATCACACTGAATGTAAATAGATTAAATGTACCAGTCGAGAGAGAGTGGCAGAATGGACAAAAAAATTATCCATCAGTACGTTGTCTACAAGAGACATACATTAGACACAAGGACATAAATAAGTTAAAAATCAAACAATGGAAAAATATATCAAACAAACAGTAACCAAAAGACAGCAGGAGTACCAATAATAATTTTGGATAAAATATACTTTAAGTCAAAATCCTTGAAAAGAGGCAAAGAAGAGTTCACCAAGAAGACATAACCGTCATAAATATTTATGCACCCAATGACAGAGCTCCAAAATACATAAAACAAACTCTAACAGAATTGAAAAGAGATATAGACAGTTCTAAAAAATAGTAGGAGACTTTAACACACCACTTTTGATAGAACAACTAGAAAGAAACTCACTAACGATACAGAAGAGTTAAAATAACACCATCAACCAACTTGACCTCGTAGACATGTACAGAACACACCACCCAACCAGCAACACAGTACACATTCTTCTCCAACCCACATGGATCATTCTCCAGAACAGACAATATTCTAGGCCACAAAGCAAGCCTCAATAAATTAAAAAACATTGACATAATACAAACATCTTCTCTGACCATAACACTATAAAACTGTTGCTGTTGTCAGGTGCCATCAAGTCGTTTCTGACTCAGCGAGCCTTTGTACAACAGAACGAAATGCTACCTGGTCCTGTGCCATCCTCACAGTCATTGTTATGTTTGAGCCCATTGTTGCAGCCACTGTGTCAATCCATCTCTTCAAGGGTCTTCCTCTTTTTTGCTGACTGTCTACCTTGTTGTTGTTGTTGTTAGGTGCCATCAAGTCAGTTCCTACTCATAGCAACCCTATGTACAACAGAACTAAACACTGCCCGGTCCTGTGCCATCCTCACAGTTGTTGTTATCCTTGAGCCCATTGTTGCAGCCACTGTGTCAATCCATCTGGTTGAGAGTCTTCCTGTTTTTCGCTGTCTACTTTACCAGGCATCATGTCCTTCTCCAGGGACTGGTCCCTCTTGATAACATGTCCAAAGTACGTGAGATGAAGTCTTGCCATCCTTGCTTCTAAGGAGCACTCTGGGCATACTTCTTCCAAGACAGACTTGTTCATTCTTCTGGTAGTCCATGGTATTTTCAGTATTCTTCACCAACACCGTAATTCAAAGACATCAATTCTTTTTCAGTCTTCTTTATTCTTTGTCCAGCTTTCACATGCATATAAGGTGATTGAAAATATCATGGCTTGGGGCAGGCACCCCTTAGTCCTCAAAGTGACATATTTGCTTTTCAACACTTTAAAGAGATCTTTTGTGCAGATTTGTCCAATGCAATACATTGTTTGATTTCTTGACTGCTGCTTCCATGGGCATTGATTGTGGATCCAAGCAAAATAAAATCTTTGAAAACTTCAGTCTTTTCTCCGTTTATCGTGATGTTGCTTATTGGCCCAGTTGTGAGGAGTTTTCTTTATGTTGAGGTGTAGTCCATACTTAAGTCTTTGATCTTTGTCAGTAAGTGCTTCAAGTCCTCTTTTCTTTCAGCAAGCAAGGTTGTATCATCTGCATATTGCGGATTGTTTATGAGCTTTCTTCCAATCCCAATGCCACATTTTTCTTCATATAGTTCAGCTTCTCAGATTATTTGCTCAGCATACAGATTGAATAATGCACATTTTTCCTGATTTTAAACCACAGGTATTCCCTTGTTCTGTTCGAAGGACTGCCTCTTGGTCTATATACAGGTTCTGCGTTACCACAATTAAGTGTTCTGAAATTCCAGTTTTTCACAATGTTATCCATAATTTGTTATGACCTACACAGTGAAATGCTGTTGCATAATCAATAAAACACAGGTAAATATCTTTCTGGTATTCTCTGCTTTCAGCCAGGATCCATTTGATATCAGCAATGATATCCTTCATTTCACATCCTCTTCTGAATCTGTCTTGAATTTCTGGCAGTTCCCTGTCGATATGCTGCTGCAACCGCATTTGAATGATCTTCAGCAAATTTTTACTTACATGCATTATCAATGATATTGTTCAATAATTTATGCTTTCTGTTCGGTCACCTTTCTTTGAAATGGGCACAGATATTGATCTTTTCCAGCCCAATGGCCAGGTAGCTGTCTACCAAATTTCTTGGCCTAGACAAATGAGCACCCCAGCGCTGCATCCATTTGTTGAAACATCTCAACTGGTATTCCGTCAGTTTCTGGAGCCTTGTTTTTTGTCAATGCCTTCAGTGCAGCTTAGACGTCTTCCTTCAATATTATTGGTTCTCAATCGTATGCTAGCTCCTGAAAGAAGAACTAGAGGGTGCCCAGCTACCACCACTGTGTTTTCGACCAGGGACACAATAGAAGGTCCCTGTTAGAGTGGAAGAAATTTGTAGAAGAAAACTCTAATTCATAAAAAAGACCAGACTTACTGGAATGATAGAGACTAGAGAAACCATCGAGACTATCACCCTAAGGTACCCTTTGTTATACTTGGAACTGAAGCCACACTGGAGGTCACCTTTTAGCCAAATAGTAGTTTGGCCTATAAAATAAACAATAACATCTATGAGGAGTGTGCTCCTTTAAACAATCAACTATACAAGATCTATTGGTCAACATTTACCCCAAAGCCAAAGTGAAAAAAAAAGGAGGGGCAGGAAAACTGGATGGATGGAAACGGTGCAGGCAGGAAGGATATGGTGAGAGTGCTGACACATCGGGGGAATTATAACCAATGTCATGGAACAATTTGTTTATGAATTGTTGAATGGGAATCTAATTTGCTGTGTAAATTTTCACCTAAAACACAATAAATTTTTTTTTTAAAAAAAAGCCCATTACAGTGTTTGCTTTTTCACCTTACATCCCCAGTGGAACATGATAGAATCTCAATAAATAGTTGTTAAACAATAAAGAATGAGTGAATGTCTCATGTCACCAATACTAACAGCTTAATATCTAAGCAAATATTTTGTATATAAAAACCAAAAGTAAGTCCTGGCATAGAAGAAATCCTCAAGAAAGAGTAAGAAAATATGAGAAAGAACAGTGTGTCTGAATTATATTGTTGACATATTCCCTAGAGTCTCCTGTACCTCTTCTTTGTTCCTTTTTCTTTTGGATTCCAGGCCCAGCAAACTCTTGTACAAGTTCCAGTCTCCTGTATTCCTGTTCTTCTGCTACAGATACTTTTTATTTTCTGATTAATTGGAAGAATAAAGTCACTAACATAAAAAAATGGAGGTCAGAGGACAGTTAAGTCTGGAGGAAATGGAAGGAATTTAAGACATATTGCTTATGAAAGACGCTTTAAACAACTTTTTAATCAAACATGTTTTTATGTTTGATTTTCCTTTGAAGTTATGATAATCATGAAGTCAGCATTTTATAAGTGATATTGAATTATTTCAAATATATATGCACTATGATCATAACTATGAAATCAAGTTTTTATTATGTCTGATTTTTTTGTAGTTTTTTGAAGTTAAACTGTATGTTTTTTACAATTACTTTTATTGCAATGTCACATTGATTTACAAATATAGAAGATTTAAAAATAATCATTTTCAAATATTTAAGTGTTCATTTAAAACTGTAGTCTCTGAGCTAGATTCCTATATTATCCTTAAGTGAGGTACACATTTAAAGTAAGTTAATATATTTATGAATATATTATCATATATATGAATATAATATATATTATGATACATATGAATAATCATCTGTGGCCTTGAAATGTGTTTTGTTAGAATTACTTTTATAATAGAAAAAAGTCTAAGAGGCTGAGTTTTCTATCATAACCCTAGTATTTCACATACTTCTGAACATATTTTACTTTTTTGGCATTTATCTGTTTTTTTATTGTTCTCATGTTTTAATATCCATTTTAATTCATAATTTTCATTTCAGCACAAGACAAATTTTACAACTCTAGGATAATTACCCTTCTCATCAAGATTTGTCTTAAGCATCAAAAAATGTATAAAGTGAACAAATATAGTTGTTGCTGTCTGACTTATTTTCTGTTTACATTTATTTTGATTCTGTTCATCTATCCTGAGAGGCTAAGAGTCTTTAATAGAAAATACTTTGGATATCTTTTCCAGTTACTTTTTCTGTTGCAACAATAAATTTTTGATAATTAATCAGTGAAAATTGTGTACACATTACAAAATAGAGAGAGAGATGGGAATTTGTTGAGGATGATATAGGACTAACACTTCCGTCTGATAACGGAATCGGTTATGACGTTCATTCAAATAAAATCTGAAGGGATCTTAAAGTGCTGATTTGGACTGTTCTATTTAGTGTTTAAGGATGCGGCTGTTTCATGTTGTTTGAGGTGTACGATGGGATTGAACATATTATTCAACCTGAAGCTTATTTTTTTTATTTTCTGTACTTTCTGAAGGAAACTATTGTGTTTGGTGGATGGACTGGAGGAGAAGGTGATGGTACAGGAAGAGGGTGGTTATCTGTGATGGGGTAGTTGTGTGCAATTGTGTAGGTTAAGAACATAAAATAAAAACCTAGTCTTTACATATCGTTGCAAACTCCAGCTCGTCTGACTATTCTATACTCACCTTTACATTTGGGAATATAGATGAAAGATATTTATTCAGAGGATTAGAAACTGCAGTAACTAAGCTGTAGTGCAGGAGTTGGCAAACGATGGCCTGTTGCCTGTTTATAGAAATTAATGTGCTAATATACCCCTTAACAAAGTGCACAGACACACATATTAGTATTAGAATCATTAGTTTATATTTTACTTATATTGCATTTTCTTATTAAGTTGCAATTTGTATTTTAGGTTTCGGTGGCATTGATAAGTCTATTTGAAACAATACTACTTGGTTACCTCAGTTATAAGGTAAGTTAATTTACCTAGCAGTTTTCTGCTGATAGAGCACATTATAAACATTTACCCAGTATTCCTCTATTTATAATTTATACTGTGAGGATAAGGCAACCTCCTCCAAAACCACTTTAATTATTTTGGACCTCTCTAGTATGTGATAAGAAACTGTAGTAATACAGTAACAGTTTCCTTGGTGGCTTAAAAGTACTTTACTAATTCCTGTGGCCTAATTTACACATCATAAGTATGCTTACAGTGAAGCAAGCAAATGGAATAGCTTGGCTTTTCATTCTTCTCAGCCACTTCTCCTGACTGATACAAAAAGCATTGAGAAAGCAAAAACATGTCTGTTAGTAATTATTTTAATAAAATCTATTAATTTTAGTTTTTTATTGAGCCCATGTTTGATGAAGAGTTTAACACTGTGCACTGTATAATTTCTTTTCTCAAAGAGTTTCCAATCTAGAAAGATAGGTGGGCAGGAGAAAATGATACAGATAATAATAATACCAGGCAGAATTTGATAGGTAAGTTCAATAAGGCACAAATGAAGTACTATGAGGGTTCATAAAGATAGGTAATATTATGAGATGAAAAGGAAATACTTGAATGTCTTAAGCAGAGATGTTGAATACTTTTAATCAGGAAATATGAAAAGACAGGACAGAAGGGATTGATAGAGTTAGCATACTCATGAAGGAAGGGATATATATGTACAGCTGGGGAAATAGTAATTATTTAAGTCTGGTCAGAATATAGGGTATTTGGGAAAATATTGGAGTCCCTGAGTGGTACAAACAGTTAACATGCTTGGCTGCTAACTGAAAGGTTGACAGTTTGGGTCCACTAAGAGGTGCCTTGGAAGAAAACTCTGGTGGTCTATTCCTGAAAAATCAGCCATTGAAAACCCTATGGAAAACAATTCTACTCTGATACACATGAATCGACTCAGTGGCAACTGGTTTGTTTTTTGGGTTTTTTTAAGATATTGCTGGAAAAAAAAAATTGGGACAATGTCTTGGGAGCCATGATTAAAACCATGTAATGAGAAGTTGATGAGGTTGTTGAACATGATTATATTACATTTTAGGGATGTTAGTCCAGAACCTCTGTGCAGCACAGGCGAAGGGCCATCACACCAACATGACTGAAGCATGAAAGGAGAATCTGGAGTGAGGTGTTGGCTGGAGGAAAGGAACTGACAAATTTGATTTATGATGAATTATGGAGGTAGAAACTAAAGAATCCATGAGCTGGTTTGTTGAAATAGGTGAGAAGAAGGAAAAAGACAAATAATATTTTAAGGTTTTCTTAGTCAGAACAACTGGAAATGTGGCAGCAAAACTAAGAAAGAATGATATCAAGAAGATAAATCAGGCTGGGGTCAAGTTAGATGGAATAATGGAAGTGGTTTTAGAAATGATGACTTTGAGGTGCTGTTGGGAAAGCACGTAGACTTGACATGCAGTTTTAAAAAGTGTATAAGAGGTAATAAGCTGGGATAGGCACCTGACATCCAACAATTAGCTTTGGATGCTTTCCTTTCTTGTGGAAAATGGTGCATGAAGGAATATTTTGATGCTAGCGAAGACAAGATGAAAGAGCCCACACATGGTAGTATTTTATTACTAAGTTATCTAGATAAGTTTAGACTAAGATGTTGAGGAAAGGTCTTTTAATGGTTTATGAATATATCTCCCTTCAAATTAAAACCAGAACCAAACCTGTTGCCATCAAGTTGATTCCAACTCAAAGCAACCCTATAGGACAGAGAAGAACTGCCAGAGTTTCCAAGCTGCATCCTTTACGAAAGCAGACTGCCACATCTTACTCCCACGGAGCAGCTGGTGGATTCAAACAACTGACCTTTTGCTTAGCAGCTGAGCACTTAACAATTGTGCCACTAGGGCTCCTTTTCTCCTTCAAAATAGGTGCTCTATAAATATTTTGATTTATAAATCCAGATCAACAAATCTGCATTTTGTCTACATAGAAAAACAGTATAAAATCAAGTAAATCAATATCTCAGATCTTATCTTCAAAGTTTTTGAAAACACAAGTGTGTGAAGAATGTGGAATGTGTGATATAAAAAGTGATTTTTTTTTTAAATTAGGTGTATTTGGTTTTTGTTGTTTTTAAAATTAAGTATATGTTGTTCATTAGTACAGAAGTGTGTATAGAAATATAGCCTGGCCAAAATATTAATCTGCATTTATGAATGTATTTGATTCAACTTCTAGCTAAAAACAAATAATATGAAATTAACTTTGCTACTTTGTTAATAGAAGTCCTAGCCCTAATTTAAAAAGTCATTTTAAAAACACATACAGATTCAAGATAATTTTCCATTGCAATTATATGATGTTGACATTTATAATTAATTACTTCCTGTCCTTTATAAAATGAGAGCAGAGCTAGATGATAGATAATATTTCCATCCTGACCTTCATAAACACTAACAGCTCAGATGGAGGGTCTGCAAGGGGAGGTAGATAGTAGTTAAGTCTTATGTGTTACGAAGGAGACAGAGTGAAAAGGAGTTATGTGGCAGTGGAAGGATAGGTTACTTTTAATTACTTTCTTTTTCCTCTCATAAATCCAGTCGACCCCATGAACTCTTTGGACTCTGTCCGTAGAGTATTGGGTAAATTTTTTTTTTTTTTTGGACTTAGTATATTAAGTAATTGGTAACTATTTATGACTAACAAATAAGGTTCTGGTTAGCAGAATCTAAAATACAGCTTCTCCCCTCATATTGGATTTTTAAGAAAAATAATAAGTATGCAGAAGTTGATATTGCACTGGTAATTGTATCCATTCCTAATACTGTTTTTGATACTTGTAGTCTGGAAATATGTGTATCTTTATCTTTGCCTATGTCTGTATCTATATCGGCACAAAGATAATACATAGATTTTTTATATATACACTATTATGCAATAATTTAAAAATACATTTTATATAATATTCTTCAAGCAGTTTATAATTCTTGAAATTAGACCTTGTTAAATAAGTATACATGATATAATCCTTAACAAATAAAACAGCTTAAACTCTCATGGACCCTGCAGCCTCAGTTTACCTAGCATTTGAAAAACAGACTGATAAGTAAAAGCAAAATGAACTAAAAGTACTTAAAGTACATGTTCAGGTTAGTAAATAATGAATAAAAATTCTGTGACATCAACTATATTTTGTGTTTTATAATAGTGAAGTGCAGATCTGTACTTAAATCATCATTCCATTTATAACTATTTGGCAAAACGATTGAGGTAATCACCCTACAATACAGTTCTTATTCCTGTTTTGCCATAAACACCCTCTAATTCTTTATCAACTGTTTTCAAAGCAGTATTCTGTTTATGCATACATATTCATTAACCCACTGCCTTTGAGTCGATTCTTACTCATAAAGACCCCATAGGGTTACCAAGGTTGTAAATCTTTATAGAAACAGATTTCTCCCACATCTTTCTCCCATGGAGCTGCTGGTGATTTTGAACCACCGACCTTTCTGTTAGCAGTCAAGCACTTTACCCATTGTGCCGTAAGGGCTTCTTATTCTGTTTATACACACATATTCATTAGAGCATGAAAGATTAAAAACAAATCCAAGCACAATTTCCAAATCCTTAAAAATAAAAATTCATCATACCTAGAAGCCTCTTGTTAAATCTGCAGTTATTTTTCCTATAATCATCTTTTTTGAAAAAGCATTACTTTTGAAAAATTAACACCATGCTGGGCTTATATCTGGAAAAGAACAAAGGGTTTTGTCTACGACTCCTTGGTACTTTGTTATGGTTCTGGTGATACTGCGTACAATTCTCTGAAAATAGTAAACCTAGTCTTGTTGAGTTGAGAAATGCAAACTAAAGACTGCCATATTTACACACCATTTTCAATTCATTGAAAGATGACAAGTTATGAGACTTTTCCATTAAATATTTTAAATATAGGTATTCTTAACATTTAAGAATGAACTATTTTTAAACATTCTCTTGGCCCAACCTGGACTAACAATAACTAAATTATCGTAAATAAATCATACTTTTTTTAAAAGTATTTTTTAGAGTTACCTAGCTGATAGCTCCGAACTTCCTTTTTTCTGGACAATAAAAATACAAGCCTCATACACTTTAGAAAATCACATACTTTCCTGCATTATTATTGACTAAAGAATGATATGCCCATACCAAATGTTGTAGAATGGTTGAATTAAGGGTACCATTGGTGAATATCATTGATGAAAAGAAGAACATAGAATTATACACTTAGAACAAAGAAAGCTACTACTCAGCAACTTTTTGTTTTTTAATTAAGGAATTATTTTTGGTTGGAGACTAGTGCTTTTTATCTTCTTCATGAAAATAAGATTAAGTGAAGCAAATATTTGACATAATTTTAAAACACACTGTGCCTGTCTTTTGATTTTTATTTTATGCTTCTCTTTATGGTGGCATTCTATTGTTGTATCCTGTCTTTTCTTATAATAATTGCTTTTATCCTGTGGATTTATATGACATTAGTCCCATTAGGACTCCTTAATATCCAGTGTAACTTAGGGACACTTTCTGTATTTGTTTTTCGTTAGCTAATTTTAGAGGTGATAATTTGTGAAAATATCTCTAAATGTAGCAGAAAACCTGAGATCCGAAAATTAGACACAGTGGATATAACTGAACAATTATTTATTTTTATCAGTAAATACATTGCTAAACTGTACAATTTTATATCATTAAAATTAATCCTCAGTAGGCAGGTCATTTACTTGCCATAAAATAAAAACACATTTGCTGTGAATCAGCAATAGCGTGGTTGAAATAATGTAGTAGTAGTTTTTACTTAGGAGTGTCTTAGTGTTCCTTAGAATGAAATATATATAGATATATATGTACATATCTGTCTATCAGAGCCTTGGTGGCACAATGGTTGAGAGCTCAGCTGCTAACCAAAAGGTCAGCAGGTTGACCCCACTAGCCATTCTTTGGAAACTCTATGGGGCAGTTCTACTCTGTCCTGTAGGGTTGCTATGAATCGGAATCAGCTCAACGGCAATGGGTTTGGTTTTTTTTTTGGGGGGGGGTCTGTCTATTTACCTACCTACCTATCTCTCTCTCTCTACCTACCTACCTACCTATCTGATCTATCAAAAATCAGAGATTTACTTCAAGAAATTGGCTCATGTGATTGTGGGAAACTGGCAAGTCTAATATCTATAGGTTGGGTGACAGAAAAGTGGAGTAAGTTTTTTGACAAAATGTCTGTTTATAGTCTGAAGGCAGAATACATGTAACTTCTTTGCTCTAAAGGTTTTCAACTGATTGATTGAAGCCTGCCTACATTATGATCTATTTTAGAAACAAAATCAGCAGGTCTTATTGACATATTATACTTAATGTGTGAAAGGAAGATGTAAAAGGTTACCCCATGATTTTTGGCTTGTGTTGTTGGGGGACCAGTCAGGGCAAAAATCATAAATTTTGTGTTTAAACATATTACGTTAAAGATGGTTTGAGACATCCATGTCTCAGTTGATTAGAGAGATGCAGTTGGAGACCTGCATCAAAATCTCAGAGATACAGTATTTGTCTGCGCTAGACATGCAGTATTGGAAGTCATCAGTGTATTACTGATAATCAGTTGAAGCTAACAGCATAGGTGAATTATTTAAGATGGGTTTATAGACAAGAGCTGTGTAACTACTTTCCTCCAGAAAATTTCTATTGAATGAACTCTTGTGGCTACAAGTTCAATAATTTACAAATGGCTACATCAGGAAAGCTGTAAACAATAAAACTCTTCCAAGTGTTTCTATTTAGATTCATAGGAAGAAAAAGTAAACAAGGAAGTTTAAAAAAAAAAATGTAAATGAAAAGGAGTATGTATAAAAAAATCTGAGAGTTTCATTTGTTTACACACTCACTTAGCCCAGTAGACATATAAACAAATAAACCAAAAACCAAACCCGTTGCCGTTGAGTGGATTCCAACTCATACTGACCCTGTAGGACAGAGTAGAACTGCCTGGCAAGGTTTCCAAGGCAGTAAATTTTACAGAAGCAGACTGCCACATCTTTCTCCCACAGAGCGGCTGGTGGGTTCAAACTGCTAACCTTTCAGTTAGCGGCCGAGCGCTTAACCACTGCACCTCCAGTGCACTTGCCAAGGAGATTAATGGTGGAGGCATGGGAACAAAGTTACAAATGCATAAAATATACTTGCTTGTCCAGGGAACTGTGTAACACTCAGTGTGAATTTGTGGCTGAATTCCTGGTAGGGATAGGAATAGAGTAAGTATAAGCCAGCCCAATAGCTGAAGTCCAAATTATGAAGCTTCATGTAATATGAGGAGGCTAGATTTTACTGTGTTGGCAATGGGAATCTAGCATTGAAGAAAGACTCCTCTGGCTTTAATATGGAAGATAAACTGGAAAGGGACCCAACCAAGTCAGATACCAGCTATGAGATTTTTTTTTAATGATTTCAAGTAAAAAATAAGTCTTAATTCACGTTGTATATATGAAAATGAAGGGAGGAGAGCCATAACAGATATAAAATATTTTTGTTTACCATGAACTGAATTTGTCCAGTGTGTCACACTGTCAGGAAAACTAATAATAATCTCTGCTGTATATTAATGGAACTATACTTCTGTATCATCAGTGGTAACTGTTCCTATATCCTTACTCTTTTTGCTGGTCAGATCAGTCTCTTTTCCTTTGCACAATTATTGATGCCTCAGAAAGATGTACAATTTCAAGTAAAAACACAGCCAGAAAAGAGTAGCCAAATGTTAAGCTTTCTGGAAACTGAGTCATGCAAAAACATTTGAAGAGATAGTAATATATAACCTGCACAATTAAAAAAACATTGCATAACTATAATCACTGATAACCTGTTTATTGAATAGGCCTGACTCAGTGCAAGTAAGGAAATGTTTAGGCTTCCCATCTTCCTCCTTCATGTTCATGCATCTTCCTTCTTGTCCATGCTTATCAGGTGAAATCTAGGGCAGGCCCCATAGTTTTTCTATTCTCTTCATTTGTGAGGCAAGTTTCAGTTAAGTACTTAAGAAATTAGGATCAGTGTGTGAAAACTTTAAAATTGCTTTTGCTCTTCCTTAGCTTATACCTACTTGGGGTGAGGGATTATCATGGAGAATATCTCCTGTTTCCACCTCCTCTCTTATTTGAAACCAGCTGCTTTTGTCCCCTCCAGGGCTGAGGAGGAGCAGCAAGGGAAGTGAGGCCAACATCTAGGATGGAGTTGCCTGACTGCCACAGCGATAGTTTGGCATTGGGTCCCTCAGCATGGCAAATACAAGTGCTGGCTCTTTGTCCCATGGTGAGCCATTGTGGCTCTGCTGAATCTCCTTGAAGGCCTTAGTGTCTCCGTTTGGTCATTAGTAGCGTCGACCCAAACCCTGACTTCTTGTCCACCATCTCTTGATGTAAACACTTTAAAAATGACCCTAGGCTGGTTATATCCTTTACAGTCTGTAGCTGCTTCCTGGAAAACAGGCACCTTCACCTTATCATTGGTAGCCCTGGGGTTTGCTCTCATTTGGGCCCTCTTTCTCTTTGCTGTCTCCTCATTTTTGACGTTTAAAGCCTGAGTCAAATACTAATCTTGTGCTGACCCAAGCCCTCTAAGTGGTTCCTTGGGCCCTTCTCACTTAGCTTGAGTTGATGAGAGAAGCATTGTAGCTCCTCTAACATCTTTCTGGAGAGAAGTCCTCACTGCTACATTCTACATACAACCCCTCCACCACTTTTTATATAGCGTGGAGGTGGGTGATGAGCTAATGCTAACAAAACCATTCCTCAGTATCTTAGCACCTTGATTTAGTTGGTAGAAGTATTTCACATCATTGTAATTTTTGGCCTTTGGGGCCTCAAGGAAACCTGAGACCGACTCCCAATGTAACAACTGGTATTATAAAACAATTGGAAAATACAGGGCAACCGATTTCAATTCAACATCCCAATAAGTAGATATCTTCATAAAAGAATAAGCTGCTTTAGGAAGTTTTGAATTTTATATTATTGGACACTAGTTGAGAATGTTTCAATGATGACCTATTAATATCAGGAACTGCTCTAGGGACATATGACTTGTGCAGTTTCACAGGACCCTGCAATTAGAAGGGCAACAACTTGTTTTAATGTCTGATGTCACCTTTTTGAAATTGCTAATAAGTTTTGAACAAGAGGCCCAGCATTTCATTTTGCCCTGAGCCCCACAAATTATGTTCTGATTAATACTGTTGTCCTGCGTGAGTCAGGAGGCTAGGATCTTGATGATTGAAAGAACTTTTCCTTTCCTTAACGGTTATGAGATTCTAAATGTGGTCCATTCTATGAAATATAAATTTTATTGAAGTTTTTATTAAAATGAAAAGCAGTGTTAATGACAATCATACAGTGTGTGTTTTACAAACTATTTAGTGTGCTTTATACTTAGTGAATGTAATTATTACAATGAAAAATGGAGTCACTTTTCAATTCACTCCATAGGTTTTATTAATGTTTTAGCTTTACTAGTAATTTTTCTTCCATGAAATATTATATAATCAAATATGTTATGTGTAATATTCATGGGTTATTAGGAGCCTTTGGTTTACTTCTTCAATACACAATTGAGAGAGCACAATTACATTCAGAAAAATAATCTTTAATAATTCTATGTTCTATTAATATAAGTGTCCTTATTTCTAGAGAAATTCTAAATTATGTCTTTTTTTCCTTTAATGGAATTCAGTATAATTGACTTTCATTTTTATTCATTCTTTCTTGGAAGGGAAACATCTGGGAACAGATTTTACGAATACCCTTCATCTTGGAAATAATTAATGCGGTTCCCTTCATTATCTCAGTAAGTCCTAAAAGAATCTTAAAATAATTTTGTCATTAGATCTAAGAAGATTCTTTAAGTCTAAATACCATTACATAATGTATTAGCTAAAATAAATGGATTTAAACTTCGGCTAGAGTCGTGGTATTAATAAATAAGTAGGAAAATTGGTTGAAAAACTGGATTGTGTTATTAAATGAAAACTAATGAGATGTAGTACAATAGCAAAATGAAATGCTTTTTAGAAATATATGCTCTAGAGCTGCCACTTGAACAAATGTAAATGTTGCTCACACAGATTAGAAAGTATTTACTCCATTTCTTGTTTGTATGGTAGAAACATTTCTTTTAAAAAAGAGAAACCGAGTAGAATCAATTATTTATCTATGAAAGTTTTCTCATGCTGAAAATATATTTATTTCTACTTTAACCACAGAACTTACTAAGTCCAATTTTCTCTTCAGTAAGAAGGTTGTCAATAATCAAATGAGCAGCAATGTCTTCTTTCTTTTTTTTTTTTTTTTTAATATTTTATTGTACTTCAGGTGAAGGCTTACAGAACAGATAGTTTCTCATGTAACAGTAACACACATGCTGTTTTATGACATTG
>NW_004444031.1:579225-643569 GCF_000243295.1 Trichechus manatus latirostris
TGAAGGCTTACAGAACAGATAGTTTCTCATGTAACAGTAACACACATGCTGTTTTATGACATTGGTTAACAACCCCACAACATTTTAACCCTCTAAATACTCAACTTTTTTTTTTTTTTTTTTTAATGTCTTCTTTCTTAAAGTTCTGTGTAATAACTATGCCACCATGATCTTTGTTCAACTTTGGTTCCATAAATATATAACCAGCATTTTCCTATTTGTAAATTAGAGTTTAGTCTAATTTGATAGAGTTTTAATAATGTCTGTTGTTAGGATTATAATTTCTAAAACTTTGAGTTTTGTTTGTAAGATTATGAAAATAAGTAGATATTTGAAGTTGTTGCTCATTTCTGACAATTGTTTTAATTTGAGTAATTTACTTAGAGGAGCAACTGGAACTAGATTAAATGATGAGGCAAACTAAATATAATTCCAATTGAACATAGATCCTCCATGTCACTTAAAATGGTTGAATCCAAAGATACTAAGAAGTGGTCATGTATCAAAAGGGCAGAATTTTCTCTCCTTGTTCCTACTTTTCACCTTCCTTTGCAGGAAAGAATCAGCCTATATCTGTGATATGTGGTCACACTAAAAGCTTTACAATAGAATTAGCATACTTACATATAGCTGACATCTAGTGAGAACTTAATTTCTTTATGCTTTTACAGTAAGAAATTTTCCTAAGAAAGACTTAGACAATGAATGAAAAGATCCTATCTATTCCTTCTATTGCGTTAATAATGAGTATAAAATATTTGCCATATGTTTTCATTTCTGTAATGACTTTTTTGTTTATTTCTTTTTGATCTACTGGATATAATTTCTTGCTTTGAGAGAAAAGTTTTAGTTTTGATTTGTTTTGCAGATATTCTGGCCTTCTTTGAGGAATCTGTTTGTGCCAGTCTTTCTAAATTGTTGGCTTGCCAAACATGCCTTGGAAAATATGATTGTGAGTATTAAAGTGAAGTGTTAAAACAAAAATACTTTTAAAACCCCTTTATTTCCTTCTTACTTTCAGTGTTCATATCAAATAAAGAGAGATGGTGATTTGGAGTCTTAGTCTTGTACTTTCACATTCTGTTTTCTCCTGTAAAATGTATAATTATATTATTGGAACTTATTTAATTATAATTAAATTTCCAAATGCTTCATTTTTAAACTTATTTGGAGGTAATTTAGTATCTTCATAAATAATTAGTTTTATTTAAATGTCCATAAAATGATTTTTTTGTAAAATACTATCAAATATAAGTAATATGTAATATGAATGCATAAGCCAACTGTTGGTTTATATCCCAATGAGAATGAAAACTTGTAAAACGCCCACATTGCCAAGTACCTACCTTTATGAAGCCCTATGATCCGTTGAACAAAAATGGTTCAGATTTTCTAAATGTCAGCACACCAAAACCTAATTGCTATTCGTATGAGTCCAACTAGGTAGCCAAGCTTCAGAATACAAATAAACTTCATGTCCAGTGCACTCTGTGGATTATAATGGGATCCCTGGTTTTAAAGATTTGGGGAGGAGATGTTGTCAATCTGCCCTTAACTGTAGTAGTTTCATATTCCATGTAAATTTGTAGGGTTGCGTGTGGACCTGTGTTGGAGCTGGAAGTCCCTCTTTTAAAGCCATCTTTTTAGATTTGGTTGGGGTAGGAGTGAGTGGGATAGTAGGAGGGGGAAAGAGAAACAGAAGGTAGAGTGAGAGATGCAGAACCGAGAGCTGCCCCATGGTTGTATTTTGCCCAAGATTGACCCTGTTTGGAAGGACTAGTTTATGTCTATGACCAAAATACATTTACCACAGGCTTCAATACTTATAAACTAGCTATAAGACATTTGCTGTTCATGCATTCAGTCCACTGCATGCTTGGCACTCTGACAGATGATTTAACTTCTCTGTTCATTTCTTCTTTGGCAAAAAATAAATAAAAGTGCCTCTATTATAGGCTTTCTCTGAGAATTAAATTACACACTCACACATATACACATGCACACAAACATGTATGATCTATACCTGTATAGTATTGTCTCCGACATTAACATAGTAAGGGCACAGAATTATTAATTTTATTCCCTTTTTGTTTTGTTTAGCATGCACTAATAAAGCCATCTAATCACATTTTTATTTTAAACAAGTGATTTACATAGTAATTAGCCATACTCTACTTTTTAATTTTTTACATGTAAATTTATTTTAGGTTTTATTTTAAAACAACATGATAGATTACAATATAGAGATATTAAAAACTAAACCTAGCTGCTTAACAAACCAAAAGCAAACCCACTACCGTTGAGTTGATTCTGACTCATAGTGATCCCATAGGATTTCCAAAGCTGTAAATCTCTTCTGGATGCAGGCTGCCACGTCTTTCTCCTGCATAGCCGCTGGTGGTTTCGAATGCCAGCCTTTCGGTTAGCAGTCCATTACTTTAACCACTGCACCACCAGGGTTCCTTAAGCCTAGCTACATAGAAAACTAAAATTTGTTGGGAGATAAACTTGTTTTTTTTTTTTTTAATGGCTTTTAAACAGACATTATGATCCAAGGTTTGGCCAAAAGAAGTATTTGGAAAATATTTGAGTATTCATAACAAAAAAACCAAACCCATTGCCGTCGAATAGATTCCAACTCATGGCGACTCTGTAGGACAGAGTAGAACTGCCCCATAGAGTTCCCAAGGAGTGATTGGTGAATTCAAACTGCCAGCCTTTTGGTTAGCAGCCAAGCTCTCAACCACTGTGCAGCCAGGGCTCCTGGGTGTTCATAGTAGGTGAATATTTCTAAACATTCACATCAAGTAACCACTGGGAGTCTCATGAAAGTGCATGGACAAAGGATGGAGGTATGTGGCCTATGGAATGGTTTGCAGAGACACTGGGCTGTTGATTGCTCAAAAGAAACACTTGTTTCACTAAATATAGATGATTGAAATTGCTAATGAAGAAAAATACACCAGGGATGGGGGAAGACTCTTTGCCTATTACCATATCATTAGTTGTTGGAAAAAAATAACCAAGAAAGGGACCATTAGTCAATCACTGAGATTAAAGGTAATGTTTTGCAATACTCATTTCAGATTCATGCCTATTTTATTTTTTTTTATTTTGCTTCTCTTCCTCTTTCTGGTTGCTAAACTTTTATCTGTTTTTCTGCTCACTAACACTTCTGCCAGAAAAAATTAAGGGATGAGAGGTGAAATCCTGATCAATCAGTTTAGTTATTTGTTTTCATAACAGTTCTGGTTAAATGTGTGGTGGAGGAATAAAAAAATAATGCTCATGGAGATTTATATTGGTAAAGTTATTTATGCTATACTGATTTTAAAACTATTAAATTCTTACTATAGAAAATTGAAGATGAACAGAAAAGTATAAAGCCCAAAATTATAAACATCCATAAATCTACCACAAAAACTAAACACTAGTAATATATTTATATACTTCCAATATTTTCTATACATAAACACACACATTTCAGACATGGTCTTATTTTATTTCTTCCATTTTATAATTGGAATTTTTTTCGTATGGCAGTATGTAGTAGACATATTTCTATATTAGTAAATATTCCTCTTGAGATCACTTTTAATGGATACTTCTAAGTCTATTATATAGATATGATCAATTTATTTAACCATTTTTGTATCACTGCATATTTTAATAGTAATTAACATTCATTATTTCATATAATGAGTATTATCATTTTGTACTAAAGATGAACATACATAAATGCTTGTTCCCATCTGATAATTTTCATGTGGTTCGTTTAAAAAAATTGTTTTTGGTAAATACTTACTGAATGAATAAATGAATGAAGAAAATAGGAAACATATTTCTGAATTTTAACCTATATTACCTAATTGCCTTCCAAAAATTTACAACAAATTACATGACCAGTACCATAATTTAGTGCTCATTATTTGCAAACTAAACTCCACTGGGTATTATAATTTTTTTTTTTATTGTCAACTTGTTGGAAATGTGCAAAGTATCTTAAATTCACATTTATTTTAATATTGATGAAATCAAACCTTTAAAAAATTTGTTCATTGGTTTCTTAATTTTCCAATTTTTGCTTGAAATTGCCTGCAATAATTTCTGTTATTTTTATGATTCAGAAAATGAGATTTGATCTTAGTTTCACTCAGCTGTTACATCCTCCTTCTTTGTAATATATTATTTTCTGATCTTTTCAAATGAGAATTTTCCATAATAGATTATGTTACTCATGGAGGATTTGGGGGGAGTTTAATGCAACATCTTTCCAAATGTTTACAAGGCATGTAAAATGATATCTAGGGTTTCTGTGATCTTTCCATAGTATTACCTTTGGAATATGAATTGTATGGTTATTTGTAGACCTAAGCCAGAATATAAATAAGCAACTGTGTTAGAGTATGTGTATTGACTAGGCACAGAATAGTTAAAGTGTATTTTAAACTCATGCATATTTACTATTTATCAAAATTTATAATATGCTTTTTTCTGTATTGTTTTAGAATGATCTACACAGAGCCATTCAGCGTACACAGTCTGCAATGTTTAATCAAGTTTTGATTTTAATATCTACATTACTGTGTCTTATCTTCACCTGGTAAGATTGTGCATATCAGCATTTTTACTCTGTTTTCTTTAATTATAGTTTCTAAAGAAAACAATATAAAAAAACTTAATTAATAGTTGGCTAAAATGAAATAGCATAATATTTACCAGAAAATATAACCAATAACCCACAGAAATAAAGTCTTTCTTTTAGCCTACAGAGAAAAACAAGAAAGCACATATGTTATTTGGTATTGATATTTATTGCAGCTCTGACATTTCCCCGAAACACTATAAACAGCAAAATCGCAAGAACTTGTACTGCATGTCACAGTTGTCAAAACAAGAATTTCTCCATCAAGCCACTGACATGGAGGTGTCCTCGAGTCTCTACAATCTTCAGAGCATAAACACTTTTGAAAAAACTGTCATTGCCCATCACCGTCTCTGTCTTTGCCTCATGTACATGATGTTTAGTGCGTGATCAGGTGGAAAGCAGGGGCAGACTGCTTGACAGTGCGAGGCAGGGCCTGGCACTTTGCTTTATTCTAGAAACAGTTATTTCCACTTTTGGAAGGCCACACTTTCACAATTACAGAACAATCCAATGTGAAATGGTGCACGGCACATATAGATTCATGCAGGCCCTTAAATACAGAAACAGAAATGTGAAAATCAGAAAATGAGGTAGATTAATATGTCTTTTTGGCAGGAGTCTCATATATTCTATGTAATTATGCTCTGACCTGGATTTGACCCTAGTGAGAAAGAAAAAAGCTAATTAGAAAGTACTAAATAGGAGGAATGCACACATACACTAGTACAACAGAATGAGATAGAAATATATTAATATGTACTATATATATGTGTGAAAATATAGATATGTAGGTATGACAACTACTTGGCATGATACCTTTGAATATAAAATGTCCCTGTAAAATTGACACAATAGCATACTATTTTTTAGATTTTTTTTAACTCTTCAGGAATTGTTTTTATGGTTTATACAGCATAAGTATGAAATACTAACAGTAATGACTCCCCTTAATTTTCATAAAATGTCATTATTTGATTAAGGAGTTTTCTCATCTTACTTAAGGAAAAGTACTTAAAGATTTTTATATATGTATGCACATGTTAATTTTTCCATGGCTGAAAGGAAAATTACAAAAAACAAAACTAGTGATTTCTAAATATATTGCGGGATTCTTTTAAATGATATTTGGTAAAAAAGTATTTGAAATGTTGATGCCAAAATAACGACAGTTGTTTTATTTTTTACATGATAACACTTCAGTACTTTTGCTCAGGAGGCATCCTCATCACGATACTTGATCATCTTTGTTGGGATCTCTGTTTGCTCCTGTTTTCTGCCTAGGACATCTATTTTTGGGGGTAGTTTTTATTTCCAAAGATAGCAACTGGGTAAATTTTGCTACCTTCTTATACCAAAGGATGAAACAGTACATAAGAGGTTTTTGTGATCTACGTGAAATTTCCACTATATAATGTATTCATCTTTTGAATCATGAATGTTTTACTTGCGGTTATAGTTGCTGTTGGTGGTGGTGGTGATGTGTGTATGAGTGAGTGGTAGCTATTTCAGTGATAGTTTTGACATATGTTATCTAATGATTTCAGCTGTGACCAATACGTAGATATGAGTCTGCCTCTTAAGGTGCAAGTATTACAGAGTTATGCTTTAGCTACATAAAATACTATTGCTTTAATCACATATGCATTAATATTTACCTTATTATGCTTTTAAATTATAATAATCTAGAATGAATGAACTAAATTTGGATTTTTTGGATATTCTTCTCTAGCATTACAAGCAAAATGACTTCGTGAATACTGATAATCATAATAAAGTAGAATAAGTCTTATTTGAAATTGCAGTCAAGAGAGTAGTTATCAACCAAGAAAAATACTTATTAGTAAAATATGATGTTGTTCTTTTGTTCATAAAAGTCTAGATAATCTGTCCAAAACTAGTACACCAGCTTGATAATGTTGGGGAATAAGTTTTCTTATATTTTATTTTTCTGCCATTCTCAAAATATGGTTCTCATCTCATAGCTCAAGATGGCTGTGCTAGTCCTGCCATTGCATCGTAACACCAGCCTATAGAAAGGGCAATAAAACAGAGAAGGTATGGCCCTTCTTTTTAATGTACAACCCAGAAGTTGCATGTATAATTTAGACTCGTACTCATTGACTAGATTTTGGTTCTATATTCACACATAGGGTTGGAACCCTGGGGGCACAGGTTAAGAGCTCAGGCTGCTGACCAAAAGGTCGACAGTTTGAATCCACCAGCTGCTCCTTGGAAATCCTATGGGCAGTTCTATTCTGCCTTATAGGGTCTCTATGAGTCAGAATTGACTCATTGGCAATGAGTTTATGAGAGCTTCAAGGAGGCCTGAAAAAATGTTGTTTAGCTGGATAGCAATATAACCCGTCAAATATTGTGCTACCGTGGAAAAGAGAAAATCTGGATACTGAGGAACAATAAGAAGTCTCAGCCACTGATTAATTGCAAAAGTTCATCTGTACAACAGTTGTTTAAAATTCAAGACTATACTTGCTTGGAGCCCTTAGTCAACTTAATTTATCTAGCCTTATTTTCCACTCTACTAAATTAGGATACTATTAATCGCCTTATAGGCCTTTCTTTTTATGAGGATTAAATTAGCTATTTTTTACAGAGCCTTCAGCAAAGGATCTGACATATGGCATGAATACTCCAAAAAACTTTAGTGTTTCTTTTTTGCAATGCCCTTTTTATATAGGATGATTAAATACTCAGATAAGTCCAAAGAAGCTAATTCATGGCAAAATATCTAAGCATGATCATAATCTACTAATAATACTATAGAACTGAACATCTATGCCTAAAATATATATTTAACAGGAAATATGGGAAAATATCTTTCTCAACTGTAATCTACTCAGGTTTTCTGCATTTCCTACGTATTTCTAATACTTGTTTTCTCTAGTTATCCTTGTTAGGTTAAAGATAATGATAGTATCTCTCTGGGTATGTTATTTATTTTTTGGCAATATAGTTAATTTTATAGAGGAGTTTTAGTTTTTCAGAAAAATTATTCAGAAAGTACAGAAATTTTCCATATACCTCCTCTCCCCCAGTACAGTTTCTCCACTTATTAACATCTTGCATTACTGAGGTACATTTGTTACAATTGATAAACTGATACTGACACATTATTATTAACTAAAGTCAGTGGTTTATAGTAGGGTTCGCTCTTGGTGTTGTACAGATTTATGGGTTTAAACAAATGCAAAATGTCATGTATCCACCATTGCAGTGTCATGCAGAATAGTTTCACTTCCCTTAAAATATCCTGTGCTTCACCTTTTTGTGCCAACATCTGCCCTCTAAACCTTTGGCAACCACTGATTTTTTCCTGGTGGTGCAGTGGTTAAAGATCTTGGCTGCTAACCAAAAGATTGGCAGTTCGAATCCACCAGTCACTCCTTGGAAACCTTACGGGGCAGTGTTAACTGTGTCCTGTAGAGTCGCTATAAATCAGAATTGATTTGATGGCAGATTTGGTTTTGATTTTCTATAGTTAAGTCTTTTCCAGAAAGTCATATAGTTAGAATCATTCAGTGCTTTTTCAGACTGGGTTCTTTCACTTAGTAATATGCATTTAAGGTTCCTCTATAGCTTTTTGTAGCTTGATAGCCCATTTCTTTTTTATCTCTGAGTAATATACCATTTCTTTTTGTCACTGAATATCAGTGTACCATCTTTTTTTTTTTTTTTTTTTTAATCCATTCACCAACTGAAGGACATTTAGTTGCTTCCAATTTTGGCAGTTATGAATAAAGCTGTTATAAACAATTGTGTCCAAATTTTTGTATGCACATAAGTTTTCAACTTATTTATGTAGACACTTAGGAGTATGATTCTGGATTGTATGATAAGCCTATGTTTAGCTTTGTAATAGGCTGCCATACTGTCTTCCAAAGTAGTCACACCATTTTTCATTCTCACCAGCAACGTATGAGAGATTCTGTCATTCCACACTCTCACCAGCATTTGGTGTTGTCAGTTGTTTGGATTTTAGCCATTCTAATACATGAAGAAAGCAAGAGGTCTTTAAAAAGACAGGAAAGAAAGAAAAGACCAAAATGGATGTCAGAAGAGACTCTGAAACTTGCTCTTGAATATCTGGTAGCTAAAGCGAATGGAAGAAATGATGAAGTAAAGAGCTAAACAGAAGATTTCAAAGGGCTGCTGGAGAAGACAAAGTAAAGTACTGTAATGACATGTGCAAAGACCTTGAGTTACAAAACCAAAAGGGAGGAACATGCTCAGCATTTTTCAAGCTGAAAGAACTCAAGAAAAAACTCAAGCCTTGAGTGCAATATTGAAGGATTCTATGGGCAAAATACTGATCGATGCAGGAAACATCAAAAGCAAATGGAAGGAATACACAGAGTCACCAAAAAGAATGGTTAGATGTTCAGTCATTTCAGGAGACAGCATATGGTCAATAACCAATGGTACTGAAAGAAGAGGTACAAGCTACACTGAAGGCATTGGTGAAAAACAAGGCTCCTAGAATTGACAGAAGACCACTGAGATGTTTTAGCAAACAGATGCAGCATTGGAAGTGCTCATTTGCCTATGCCAAGAAATTTGGAAGACAGCTACTTGGCCAACTGACTGGAAGAGATCCATATTTGTACCCATTCTAAAGAAAGCTGATGCAACAGAATGCAGAAATTATCAAACAACATCATTAATATCACACACAAGTAAAATTTCGCTGAAGATCATTCAAAAGTGGTTGCAGCAGTACATCAACAGGGAACTGGTGGGAATTCAAGCCAGATTCAGGAGAGGACATGGAACCAGGGATATCATTGCTGAGGTCAGATGGATCCTGGCCGAAAGCAGAGAATACGAGAAAGATGATTACGTGTGTTTTATTGACTATGCAAAGGCATTTAACTGTGTGGATCATACCAAATTTTGGATAACATTGCCAAGAATGGGAATTCCAGAACACTTAAGTGTGCTCATAAAGAACTTGTACATAGACCGAGAGGCAGTTCGAACAGAACAAGGGGATACTGTGTGGTAAAGTCAGGAAAGGTGTGCATCAGGGTTGTATCCTTTCACCATACTTCTTCAATCTGTATGCTGAACAAATAATCTGAGAAGCTGGACTCTGTGAAGAAGAATGGGGCATCAGAATTGGAGGAAGACACATTAACAATCTGCAATATTCAAATGACTCAGCTGTGCTTGCTGAAAGTGAAGAGGACTTGAAGCACTTACTAATGAAGATCAGAGACTACAGCCTTCAGTATGGATTACACCTCCATATAAAGGAAACAAAAGTCTTCACAACTGGACCAATAAACAACATCATGATAAACAGAGAAAAGACTGAAGTTGTCAAGGATTTCGTTTTACTTGTATTCACAATCAGTGCCCATGGAAACAGCAGTCAAGAAATCAAAAGGCACATTACATTGGGCAAATCTACTTCAAAAGACTTCTTCAACATGTTAAAAAGCAACGATGTCACTTTAAAGTGTTCCTGACCCAAGCCATGGTGTTTTCAGTTGCCTCATCGAAAGCTGGGCAATGAATAAGGAAGACTGAAGAAGAATTGGTGCCTTTGAATTATGGTGTTGGCAAAGAGTATTGAATATACCATGGACTACCAAAAGAAGGAACAAATCTGTCTTGGAAGAAGTACAACCAGAATGCTCCTTAAAGGTGAGGAAGACGAGACTTCATCTCACATATTTTGAACATTTATTACAAGGACCAGTTCATGGAGAAGGACATCATGCTTGGTAAAATAGACGGTCATAAAAAAGAGGAAGACCCTCAACGTGATAGATTGACCCAGTGGCTGAAACAATGGGCTCAAGCATAACAAGGATCGTGAGGATGGTGCAGGACCAGGCAGTGTTTAGTTCAGTTGTACATAGGGTTGCTATGAGTCAGAAGTGACTCAATAGCACCTAACAACAACAACACAGTAGGTGTGTAGTGCATCTCATTGTTGTAATTTGCAAATCCCTTATGACATATGATGTTCAGCATATTTTCATATGCTTATTTGCCGTCTGTATATCTTCTTTTGATAGGTGGTGTTTAGATTTTTTGTCCACTTTTTAGTGGGTTGTTTGTTTTCTTATTGTTGAGTTTTAAGAGTTCTTTATACATTTTGGATACAAGTTCTTTATCAGACAAGTGTTTTACAAGTATTTTCTCCCAGTCTATGGGTTGTCTTTTCATTCTCTTAATCTCTGGACACATTTAATTCTTTCAATTTTCTGAACAGAGCATCACAGCATACCTATGTTTTTTATCGCAGTTTGCCTAGAGCAGTTTTCCTTATTTGACCTTAAAATAAGGTGACAAGTAGAAACCACAGGTATAGAACATAGGAGAATGATTCTAGGCCACAGACAGGGAAAAGACTTTTTTTTTCCTTTTTTTTTGATTTATTTCGGGTGAAGGTTTACAGAACAAATAGTTTCTCATTAAACAATCAGTACACATACTGTTTTATGACATTGGTTAACAACCCCACGACATGTCAACCCTCTCCCTTCTACTGGGCAGAAAAGACTTTTTAAAGATTAAAAAGTAAAAATTATACTTAAGGCTATTTAGGGTATTTCCTGTGAATAACGACTCATCATTTCCAGCCCCACTCTCTGAATATTTAAAATTACCATTATTTTTCCTACCTTTCTTATAAATAAGGATATCTCAGATGCCTTTTTTATACTGTGGCAAGGTTAGTCATAAGTAATTGTAGTTACATTATGTCATAGAACAAAACTATCGAGGTATTTCCAAGTTAGAACTATTGATAAATTCATTGTCATTTAAGCCCCAAAGATTCAGGAACTAATATTTGATAAAATGACTGTGCTTTTCCAGAATCTCAGAATCTTACCAATAGTCTTTTTAGAAGGCCTCTATATAGGTTTAAAATTTCTTCACTATTATTAACATTACAAAGAAGTATCATTAAGCATCTGTCTACCAGAGAGATTATACACAGCGTCAAACTGAAATAAAAATTAAGCTGCTGACCTATTCTCAGTAGGGAATGTGCTCAGAATTGTTTTTCCTGTCATTGTAATGGAATCAGGCTAATACATCCACATGTTGGCTGTGTACCCTTCTTCCTCAGTAATGCATATTTGCAAGACAGCTGGAATTTGTGATTCAGCCCATGGCTCTGAAACAAAACAGAGTAAACTGCTAGATCCGGGAATTAAGTGCATGACTTTAGCTTAATTATCAACTTATTCTAACCAATAATAAGTAGTGTAATTTCTAATGCATTTGGTTTCTTAAATTTTGCACTGATGAACATATTTCGTACATATTTTTTAAAGCTTTTATTTTATGTTTAAATTAATATGCAAGTATACATATTTTTCTATTCCTTCATCGGAAACCCTGGTGGCATAGTGGTTAAGTGCCACGGCTGCTAACAGAGCTATAACTAAAGAGTTGTATTATTTAATGGGTATTTGTTTTAGTCCAATGTAAAAAAATACAATTCCCTTCCTCAGTCTTATTTCAGAGAAGATTAAACTCATTTATTTATTGTTTAAAATGTGATCACCTAAGCATTATTAACAAACTCAGTTCAAAAGTATTTGAAATTTTCTTGTGCATCTTTAATATTTATTTGGATACCAAATGCTTAAGTTCTTGAACTCTATTTACTAATTCAACTATTAAGGCAGACACTTTAGAGTAGACAATGAGAAGATATGTACTGTAGTTTGGAAGAAGTACTACAATATGGTATAATGGCAGTATTTATAACAATCATGGTATTTGATTCAAAGTTTTATTTTGTCAGATTTGTTTTCCTAATATTATAAATGAATGATAGCAAGTGAATTTTTCTGAAGACCTAGCCAATTGCTAACAGCCTCCAGGTTTAATTATACTAAAATAAATAGAAAATTATTTGTCCCAACTAATTTTTGCATATGTGGGCCGGCAGGTTTTAGATAGTTGACTAGACAGGTAAGGTGAACTCACGTTTGGGAGAAGGGAACTATGGTTATTTAACATAACTAAATAATAATCATGTAATTATTAATAAAACTCTTCATGAAACATGGTTGTGAACTAAAATTCTATACCAAAACAAATTATTTTTGAATAATTACAACAATATATAGTTATTTTCAAACATGCAATACTGATAATAACAGCTAACATTTTAAGTGTCAGGCTCTTTTCTGAGCACTTTAAATGTATTAAATAATTTAATCTTCATAACAACCCTATAATGTAAATTCTGTTATCTTAATTTTATAGATGAAAGAAACTGAGGCACGAAATAGTTAAGGAATTTTAAAAAAGGAACAGCTGATTAGATCTTTTTTAAAGGCCTGCTCTTCTACTATAGTTTATCCCAAAACATTAGGAAGAAATAAAGAAATTACCTAGAAAGGAAGAAGGATCAATCTGATATCTGTATTCTCATCTGAACTAATAGTTGGTAGAAATAATGGAGCACCATCCACAAGTTTCTAAGGAAACTTGATTTGGAACCTCAAATTCTATCAAACCATAACACCAAACCTGTTGCTGTCGAGTTGATTCCAACTCATAGCAACCCTAAAAGATAGAGTAGAACTGCCCCATATGGTTTCCAAGGAGCGCCTGGTGGATTCGAACTGCTGACCTGCTGGTTAGCAGCCATAGCTGTTAACCAC
The DNA here is from genome assembly GCF_000243295.1 of Trichechus manatus latirostris. NCBI lineage: Eukaryota > Metazoa > Chordata > Mammalia > Sirenia > Trichechidae > Trichechus > Trichechus manatus. Next base: position 592,528 of record NW_004444031.1, read on the forward strand.
TATGCTACCAGGGTTTCCATCAAACCATACCATCACTGAATTATGAGGGTAGTGTATAGTTATTGTCAGTGTGGTCCGATTAATTATTTTTGTGTGTGGCCTTTCTAGCCATGGTCTTGTAACTCCCACCCAGGTGATTGTATGATATGGTAATTGTGGCCTACCAAGGGGATTGGTCAGTTTTACCTTAAAAGAGAGCCAATTCCAGAGCAGTAAGGAAGAACCCACCATCACCAAGGAAGGAGAGAACAGCAGGATAGACCTGACAGCAGGAGATGGTGTGGTAGGCTTCCTGGTCCACAGAGAGAGAAGGCTGAGTATTTTTGGGCAGAGACTTAGGGCCAGGGAGAGGCATGCCTGAGAGCACGGCTGGGAAGAGGATGTCCTGATAGAAGCACTGTATCCTGAGTGTTCCTGAGCCTGAATTGTAACTGTTACTTCCCTAATAAACCCCATGATTGTGAGTATGCTCTGTGAGTTCTGTGTGGCCATTGCAATGAATTATGGAACCCAGCAGAGAAGTAGAGAGTGCTGTCTGAGGGACAGTTGGTGTCAGAATTAGTAAAGATGGCCCAGAGAGGAGGAGGGTCTGACCACTGCATTGTAGGAATCAGCCTGGGGCTGTTAATCTTGGTTCTCCTTTCCCGTTGTGAAGTTGGAGGAGGTTAGACATTGCCCTCATGCCGTTTTTGCAGTCAGACATACAATAACTTAGAAAATATGCTGTCACATATTCTTAAGGATGTACTCCACATATTAGAATATGAATATATATATATATATAGAGAGAGAGAGAGAGAGAGCTCATGTGCTTAACAATTATAATATTATTTGCATGATGTCCTAGAAGTCATTAACCTAGATATATAAACATAATCAAAATAAATCAAATATAGATATATATATGAGAAACAGCGGTATAAACAATAGCAACATACTGTCTCCGTTCCTGGAGAACCCTTTTTCACACTGCATTTTGTCAGAGGAAGTACAGCAGAAAGTTTATCCAGGCAGAGGTAGAGACAATGTATTTTTATTTTCTTTGCCTCAGATTCCTAGCCAGAGGAGACTGCCACTTACAAGGTAGAGTGAAGGAATGAGGGGAAGCTAAAAGTATCATATTAGCACCAGTAGAGAACTAATGACTTCTAGTGGGCTTTATAGAAGCCACATGGGCCTAAGGGGTATATGGTATAGGCTGGAGAATGCAATAAATTTGGAAGGAGGAAGTTGGAAATAACATGGGATTATAGCTATGGACCGATTAGGCTTATTTTATCTGTCACCACTCCTGTGTTTGAAAGGGTGATAAATAATACAGACAAAGGAAATCCAAAATACATATAATGGCTCCTCTTGAAAAAAAACCCCAAATGCACTGTCATCCATTCTGACTCATAGCAACCCTATAGGACAGAGTGGAACTGCCCCATAGGTTTCCAAAGCTGCATGTAAATCTTCATGGAAGCAGATTGCCACATCTTTCTCCCATGGCCTCTTGAAACAGAGGGCCTAAATATTTTTTTTAAAGAAAAAGAAGTGCTCAAGTCATAATAGAAACAATATTCACTGAAATAAAATCTAAAACTGGTAACCAAATAGCCTCAGTGTTCAAAGGAAAATAATAATAATACAGTAAGATTGGCAACAAGATGCATCCTGGAGAAGTTACTGAAGATTGTCAAGGGTGAAGAACAAATCCTTGAGCATGAAGGCCCAAAGAAACAAGTCAGTTAATTCTAAGGGGAAAAACTCAGTCTGGCCTGAGTGTTGTTCAGGTCACAGTGGAAAAAGTCTATGAAGCCGTGAGAGAAAGACTCTGTGACTCAATTTTATTCCAGCCAAGACTGTCATACAAGTATAAGAGCAATCAACTGGTGTTTTCAAAAATGAGCACATTTAAGGAGTATGACACAGATGAGACCTTCTTGAGAAATTACTCTTTGATAAAATCTAACCAACTAAGAAATAAAGCAAAATTAAGGAAAGAAGGAAGATTGAAGTAAGATATAAATCAGTTTTATTGTAGAAATAGACATGAGTGCTCAATTTCCAAAGATATCTTAACTGCCATAATAAGAATAATAGCTAATACTTATTTAATGTTTACCTTATTTGCCAGGCATTTTTTCTGTGTGTTTCATGCACAAGAAATTGTTTAATTTTTTACAACAACTTTCTGTGGTAGGTATTATTATTATCCTCATTTTACAGACAAGAAACTGAGACATGAAGTGGTGAAATAATTTGTCCAAGGTCCTCAGTTAGAAGCAGAGCTAAGATTTGAACCTAGGCAAATTGGTTCCAGAGCTCATGTGCTTAACAATTACAGTATTATTTGCATGATATCCTAGAAGTCATTAACCTAGATATATAAACATGATCAAAATAAATCAAATATAATTATAATTTCCTCATATCTTTATTATTGTGAATTTTTAAATTACTATTTCAAGTACAATTATATTGTAATAAAAGACATTAAGATGACAATCTCTTAATTTTTAAAAAATACTGTTCGATTAACTATAGATGAATCTTTTACTCATTATTACCCTTTTGTATGGAAAATTTATCTTAAATTTAGAAAGTTTTTAAATCTTTATCTTGTTTAAATTTTAAGCAAAATATACATAAAATATATTTGACTAAATTACCTCATTCAAACTATCTCAATTTGGTGAGATTATTTTCATTTACCTGTTCATCCATCTATCTTTCATATTTCTGTGTATCTGTAGAGATGTAGAAACCCTGGTGGCATAGTGGTTAAAAGCTTGGCTGCTAACCAAAAGGTTAAGAACTCAACTACTAACCAAAAGGTCTGCAGTTCGAATCCACCAGCCACTCCTTGGAAACCCTACGGGGCAGTTCTACTCTGTCCTATAGGGTTGCTATGAGTCAAAAACAACTCAATGGCAACGGGTTTTTTAGTATAGAGATGTAGATGAGATGATATCAAGTGATTATATATGGATATATCATGATTTTTAAACTTTACTCATTATACTGTCCTTTATGATTTTGATTTTCATAACAGATATGTATAGTTTTTGAAAATGAACCAAAAAAGCAAAGTCATAAAACATCAAAGAAAGTAAAAAGGGACCACAAAAATTAACACAAAATGCAAAAATGCAAAATGTAATGATCACGTTAAATATGATTTGTGTAATTTTCCTTTGTACAAAAAGTATTCTCATATTTTTTTGTTTTAAAGTCCAGCTGCCCCACCTCCCTCTCTCCTACTTACCCTTTACGTCTCAACTTTTAGATTGTAGCTCCTCTACAAAGCTGTATTGAAGGCTAGTTGAGTTATGGGAGGTGCCCAAGCTTTATGTTTTCTTGGCTCTCAAAAAACTTGTGAAATATATAATGCTTCTTTAATTATCAGTGTTTTTTTTACTAGACTTTTATAGTAAATGTGAACAAAGACTTAGTTTGTCTTTCTTACCATTTTATCTCCAGCATCTTGCATGCTGGTTGAAACATGCTAGGTATGTTACAAGTATTTGCTGAACTGATAAGCAATAACATTATGACATTGAAATATAACATCCTTATCAATTGATGATACTTAAATATATTGTAAACTACGCATGAGATGGATTGACACAGTGGCTATAACAATGGGCTCAAACATGGCAACAATTGTGAGGGTAGTACAGGACTGGGAAACGTTTTGTTCTGTTATACATAAGTTGCTATGAGCTGGAGCTGAATTGATGGTCCCTGTTATGGATTGAATTGTGTCCCCCAAAAATATATGTTGTAGATTATACCTCAATGTAAAGAAATCAAAAATCCTCACAACTGGACCAATAAGCCAAATCATGATAAACACAGAAAAGACTGAAGTTGTCAAGGATTTGATTTTACTTGGATCCACAATGAACACCTATGGAAGCAACAGTCAAGAAATCAAATGACATATTTCATTGGGCAAATCTGCTGCAAAAGACCTCTTTAAAGTGTTAAAAAGCAAGGATATCCCTATGTGTATTTTCACCAAAAAAAAAAAAAAAAAAAAAAGTTGAGAATTTAGAGGGTTAAAATGTTGTGGGGTTGTTAACCAATGTCATAAAACAGCATGTGTGTTACTGTCACATGAGAAACTATCTGTTCTGTAAGCCTTCACCTGAAGTACAATAAAATATTAAAAAAAAAAAAAAAAGCAAGGATATCCCTTTGGGGACTACGGTGCTCTTGACTCAAGCCATGGTGTTTTCAATCACCTCATACACACGTGAAAGCTGGACAATGAATAAGGAAGACCGAAGATGAATTGATGTCTTTGAATTATGGTGTTGGGGAAGAATATTGAATATACCACAGACTGGAGAAAACAAACAAATCTATTTTGGAAGAATTACAGACAGAATGCTCCTTAGAAGCGAGGATTGCGGGACTTTGTCTCGTGTACTTTGAACATGTTATCAGGAGGGACCAGTCCCTGGAGAAGACATCATGCTTGGTAAGTCAGAGGGTCAGCGAAAGAGAGGAAGACCCTCAAAGAGATGGACTGTCACAGTAGCTGCAATGATGAACTCGAGTATAACGATTGTGATGATGGCGCAGGACCAGGCAGTGTTTTGTTGTCGTACATGAGGTTGCTATGAGTCGAAATCGACTGGATGGCAACTACAAACAACAAGTACCTATGTTTGGGAATGGGTTTTCTTTGTTATGTTAATGAGGAAGCATTAATGTAGGGTATGTTTTGAATCAATCTCTTGAGATATAAAAGAACAGATTAAACAAGAAGCAAGCAAGCAAGCAAGCAGAGATGGGGGAAGAGAGATGCCACACAACATGAAGATTACCAAGGAACTGAGGAACAGAAGCTGAAAAGAGACAAGGACCTTCCCCTAGAGCCGACAGAGAGAAAGATTTTCCCTAGAGCTGGTGCCCTGAATTTGGACTTCTAGTCCCCTAAACTGTAAGAAAATAAATTTCTGTTTGTTAAAGTGACCCACTTGTGGTATTTCTGTTATAGCAGCACTAGATAACTAAGACAGTACCTATCAATAACAATAAGCATGTTCAGATCATATTTATTGAAAATGTTCTTTTAAGTGCTATCTTTTCACAGTTAACTTTGGTGTGCGGTCATGAGAAGCAGTGTTTATAGTCATAAACTTCTAGGGCAAAATGTAATTTTATGAAAATTCTAGATTTGTTCCTTCTGCCAAAGAGCTATAATGGGGTAGTAAAACTTTTACAACCTTTTAATTAATAAGAAATATCCTGTGAAATATTTTTTCTAAATTAAAGATATATACCTTATAAAAGGAAACTTCCAGATGGGTCTAATTTTTGCTGTTAATTTTGTCTGTGTATTACTTCCGAACATATGCCTTGGCAATTTTCCCTTGTCATTTAATTTTAGAATTTGTGAGAACAGAACAGGTAATAAAATTACTGAATCTATTACCTCCTTCCTATGTTGAGCTCAGATACAGATAGTTTAAACACAAGAAAGCCATGGTAATATTTATGAACATATTTATGATACATATTTATTTATGAAAATATACTGTAATGTTTTTGTCTTCCGGTCCTCTTCTAATATTCTTTGTTCTTCTGCTACTTCTTCCTTTAATTTTTTTTGCTTGAAATTTCACTTTTGCTTTTCCCATCTGATCTAAAGTCTGATTCTCTCTAGAAAATTCTGTTCATTTTCTACCATTTTGAAATACATAAAATGCATGTTTGTGCATTAGGGCACAGGTCACTTTTTAAGAATTATGAAATTGGGGTGTATATGGACTGCAGTTTAATTTGTAAGGTATGACTCACTAACCTTTTTGCATAGACACAAGGACAGTGCCCAAGAGAGTGAGAAATTTCTTTCTACAGTGGGGTAAAAAAATCCACTGGAATATATAAAATCTCAACACCTCAAATTATTTTAAGTTCAATGTGTATTAGCTTTTAAAAGTGGTTATTTGGAACCATTTAATTGGTATTCATTCTATAAAATACCGGAGTGCAAGTTGTGGGCTGATTTGAATGCTAATGTCTGAATTACGGGCATGAAATTAAAGTGCTAGATGCTTTCAGCACAGAATGCCATTGCTAATTAAATTTTGCCAGTAACTGTGCACAGCAACGGGATTCATAGGGAGTACAGGGATATTTATTAAGGTATTTTCTTCTGACATGTGACTTTTTTTCTCTGAAAACATTTTTGTTGTACAAATTGACATTTACCAGGTAGTGAAAAAGCTTACTGTCTCAATATTTTCCTTTCATTTTAATTAATGTTATCCCTGTAAGCTTTACCAGAGTCTGACAAGCTTGTATTAGTCAATGTATAGTTAACACTTAAAGAAACTTTTAAAAAGCACAGTGATTAGTAATAAATGTGCCTTTGTTATTATATTTATAGAATCCACTATAAATTAATTATGACTATTCAGACTTTTTTAACAGGGTAAAATGAGAGTTTGTATTTTCAATCCTAAGTAAATAATTGTTCAGCTATTACACAACACTAATTATTTTTGTATGGATGTGTGTCAAAGATAACACCTAAGAATATTTTGAAAGGAAGCAAAGCTTAGTAGATTCCTAGCTTGGATCCAACAGTCTTTATGAGGCAATCTTGAGACCTTTTTAATGAATGATACGTATTTTCCTAAATAACTGAACACTGAAGCTTTAAAAAAAACCAAAACTGTATTTAATTCATTTAAATTCTTTCACTATTTGAAATATATGCTTAATCAGCATAGTTTTTCACTTCCTGTGTTATTTTTCTAGTTTTTAATATTGGTTTTTACCCCCTCTAGAATGAGAATATTATAGATCTATATATTCATTTTGTATATATTAACAAAAATGTACATGATAGTAAAATAGGCTAGGTTTGATCTAGTTGGAAGTTGGGACTCAGGTGGGGTAGATGGTAGTCAGTCTCCTGCTGGGTCTGTTTAGTCCCATCCATTACGTACACTGGGAGATTTGCCTTGAACAACTCCATAAACCTCTCAGGTGCCTACGGCCTACTTTCTAATTCTGGTTCTTACCACTGCTAAGAATCTAGATCTATCATTGCTGTACATGTTGCAGTTAGAAGCCCTGACATGTTCCTGGGTGCTCTCCGTCCAGCAGGAGGAAATGGCGGCAAGTGAGTACAGTCTTCTCTGGGTCAGTACAGGCTGTACCTACCTGAGTCATGTTGTAGACTGCCGGCTCCTTTTTGTTTTGATGGGTAAGAAACATTGGCTAAAATAGATAGCTTAAAAATCAATAATGAATAGTTTCCATTCTGGTACACCTTGGCATATTCTACGAAAATTACTTAACTCCAGAGAAAAAGAGAAAATTGTTCAACCTTATGGAAAGGAAACAGTAGGTTATTTACATATGGGTTAGTTATTTATTCACTTGTAGGTTATTTACTACTTATTTAAATAGGTGGTAAGAATGACCCCCAAAGATAACCACACACTAATTTCTATAACCTGTGAATATGTTACACCTTATGGCAAAAGGAGGAGCCCTGGTGGCACAGTGCTTAAGAGCTCAGCTGCTAACCATAAGGTCGGCAGTTCAAATCCACCTGCCACTCCTTGGAAACCTTATGAGGCAGTTCTACTCTGTCCTGTAGGGTTGCTATGAGTCGAAATTGACTCATTGGCAATGGGTCTGTTTTGGTTTATGGCAAAAGGGACTTTGCAGATGTAACTAAGTTTCCCTGTTGCTGTCAAGTCGCTTTCATAAAATAAATGGTTTATCCTAAATTAACCAGGGAGACCCAATCTAATTTCATAAGCCTTTAAAAGCAGACAATTTTGGCTGGAGTCAGATATGAGAGAAGGAGGGATGAGGCAGAAGAGAAGGTCAGAGAGATTTGTACTATGACAAGGACCAGACCTGCCATTTCCAGCTTTGAAGATGAAGGGGACCACAAACTAGGGTGCAGGACATCACTAGAAGCTGAAAATGACTCTAGGCCAACAGCCAGCAAGGAAACAAGGACCTCAGTGCAACAACCCCATAGAACTGAACTATTAACAATGTGAATTGGCTTGGAAGCAGAATCTCCCGCAGAGCCGCCAGATGAAAGCCCAGGCCAGCCAACACCTTGATTTTAGCCTTGTGAGACTCATAGCAGACAAACCAGCCAAGCACACCTGGACATCTAACCTACTGAACTGTGAGATAATAAATTTGTGTTATTTTAAATGTGAAGTTTGTGGTAGTTTGTTGCAGCAGCAATAGAAAACTAATACATTTATAAAGGAAAAATAAACACAGGAGGGAGTGGAATTCTCCAATGGAAAAGCAAAGTGTCTGATAGGGTGAAAAACCAATGCTGTTTATATGAAATATATTTAAAATAAGAAAGTAAGTTTGCAAAGGAATAGCAAGAAAGTGCAAATTTATAAAAAGACAACTGACAATGTTTATTAATTTATTCAATATATATATATTTTTAGTTTGTTTCAGGTGCTGGAGATTGGAAGTAATTAAAAGGATCAAAATCCTTGCCTCTGTTGAGCTTAGGGATAATTACAATCTTTACAGAAGCAGACTGCCACATCTTTCTCCTGTGGAGGAGCTGGTGGGTTCAAGACTATTACCCTGATATACTTTTTAAACCTAGAACCGAGCCTATCCCCTGAGATCAACCTTTAGTGAAATAGCAGTGGCACACAAAATAAAGTATATTACTCATAAGACTGGTGCTCTAAAAACCATCAGTATGAAGCCAAAAGGTCAATAAATACTCAAAAGCAGAGATGAGAACATAAGGGGGCACGGGAACTAGAGTACTGGGAATGGAACAAACAGAACACAATGAAAGAAAATGTTGACACATTGTGATAAATGTAACTAATGTCACTAAACAATTTGTATGGATATTGTTAAATGGGAACCTAACTTGCTGTGTAAACTTTCACCAAAGCCGCAGTAAGAAAGAATAGAAAAATCTAAGAGGAGACATTGAATAACCATTTGGCTATCAGAGCCTGGTTTTCAGGATAGGAGTTAGGGCTGGGCATCTAAATATAATAATGGTCAGCATATGGGTGATCGTTAAAGGCAGGGGATTAGAAGAGAGCACTTAGTCATTGAACAAAGTAGGCTCTTTGATTGAAAACAAAACAAAAACCTTAACGGGGTAATAAGAGACATTGTATAAGGATAAATGGGACAATTTATAAGGAGAGACGGTATTCATTTACCTACATGTCTGAAAAACAGGATAGTTAAATATATAGAGTAAAAACTAGTAAACATGCAAGGAAACCTTGATAAAAATATAATTGCAGCAGAACATTTTAATACCGAATCTTTTTACTAAAATGGATCTGAGAATATTTTTTCGTTTCCACTTCTCCAAACATAGCCTTTTCTATACCGTATATCCCAGATGGTTGTCTATTTTAAACCATAATCAACGTCAGAGATTCTACAGTACATTTTTATTATTATAAAAGCATTTCCTACCATCAAGCAACAGAATCCATGCTGAATTCATATATCTTTTTAAAACACCATAAACTCTTTTTTTCTTTTTTAAAAATTCTTCATCTTTTTCCTCCTGTCTTTCCATTCTTATTAATTCCTCTTCTGCTACCTAAGTCTTCAGATTGTTTAGAGACTTTTTAATTTCAGCTGTTCTTTAGAAACCTTGTATTCAGGATCGTGATTCGTTGCTGTTATTCTCACCATTTCCCATTAGCAAATTCTCTACGTTGTTTCATTGTTTACCCTCTTTATTACCCATAATCTTTGCCAATGTGTTTTAAAGTATTTTAATTCAGACTACTGAGAGATTCATTTTAACATTGTCTCCTTTCTCTACATTCATTGTTTAAGCAGATGTTTCTCCTACCCAAGGGTTATATTAACTTTTACCAGCATTCTGCTATGCAAATGTTATACAGCATATTTCTGTTTATCCCTAATAATCTAGGTCCATTTGGCCAATTAATATTCTTTTCAGAGTTTGTGTTCATTAGTGCAATGAATTATATTTATTATAGACCTTTGATATGTCTTTATATTTAAGTTTTTGGTATTTATTTTTAGGTTCCTGATTTGCTAGCAAATTGATTTTAGGATGTTCTAAATATCTCATTTGAATTTCATATGAGCTTGTTCCCTCCAGTGTGCCTCCTGTGAAGGTGAAAACCCACTTTCAAGCCCCTGCTTAATAATTATCTTTTATGTTGGCAATTGAAAGCACTGAGTTTTCTTTCCTTCAAGCCAGATATCCCCCAAATGCTTTAACTTTTCTTCCCAGGATTTTTTGTTTCCCTTCCTCAAAGTCCTTTCTATTTTATAATCTATAAATTGAAACAGGGCCTAGTGCTGAATAACCACAAAGATGAAGATGCTTTATATAAAAGCATTGTACAAATTATCTAGTGCTATTGAAATATAAGGTAGCATTTTTTATTGCCATAATTTAGGGGACAAATTTCCAGTTTAGCCAAAAGCTTGTTCTGCTTAGGTTTTATTTCTCACAGGTACATATGCATATATAAAGTTTATCTAGACAGACTTAAGGTTTAAAAAAAATTATGAGATTTGAAGAATATCTTGGTTCTTTTACTTTCTTGCTGTTTGACCTTTAGTTAAATGATAGTGTTTCTGAGCCAGAAGGTCCCTAGGTGGTGGAAATGTTAAGTGCTCGACCGCTAGCAGAAAGGTTGGTAGTTGAAACTCACCAACAGACACCTCAGAAGACAGGCCTGGCAATTTCCTTCTGAAAGGTCACAGCCTTGAAAGCCCTATGGAGCTGTTCTACTCAACACACATGGAGTCGCCATGAGTTAGAATTGCTTTGACAGCAACTAACAACAAAAACTTATCCTTAATTTATGCATCTGTCAAACGGAGAGAGGAGAATGTTGTATAAACTTCAACAAAAGGCTTGAGGCAGTTTTCAAAGTAGATGAGAAATTGGGCTGTTGTGACAGAAATAGAAGGAAAACAAATCAACATAGTTGGGAACAAGTATAAATCTTGATATGAAGCTTCCAGCAGCTGAAGTGAAGAGAGAAATGTAATTTTACTTAACTGTCATTATTGGAAAGAAGAAAACCCATAAGTTCCTCACTCAGTGAGATTAGTGTGAGTTTGTTTGTTTTTTTCCCTTCCATAATGAAGAAATCTCATTCTGTAGTCAGAATAATATAGAAACATTCTGTATAACAATACAGTGTAGAAGCACAATCCATATTATTTCTTGACTTTGTTAATTTTTTTTTATTGTACTTTAGGTGAAGGTTTACAGAACAAATAGTTTCTCATTAAACAGTCAGTACACATGTTGTTTTATGACATTGGTTAACAACCGCACGACATGTCAACACTGCCTTCTCGACCTTTTTTTTTTTGGTGAAAATATACATAGCCAAAGATAAACCATTTCAGAAATTTCTACATGCACACTTTAGTGACATGGATTACGTTCTTCCAGTTGTGCTGCTATTCTCACTTTAGATGAAGGTTTACAGAACAAAATAGTTTCTCATTAAACAGTTAGTACACATGTTGCCCTCTGACAATGGTTAACAACCCCACTACATGTCAACACTGTCCTTACTCAACCTTGGGTTCCCTATCACCAGCTTTCCTGTCCCCTTCTGCCTTCTAGTCCTTGTCCCTGGACTGCTGTGCCTCATTAGTCCCGTTTTGTTTTATGGGGCTGTCCAATCCCCCGCTGAATGGTGAACCTCGGAAGTGACTTCACCACTGAGCTAAAAAGGTGTCTGGGGGCCATACTCTCGGGGTTTCTTCAGTGGCCTTTTTTTTGTGTGTTAAAATTTTGTTCTACATCCTTCTCCAACTCTGTCCAGAATCCTCTGTTGTGATCCTGGTCAGAGCAGTCAGTGGTGGTAGCCGGGCACCATCTAGCTGTACTGGACTCAGTCTGGTGGAGGCCTTGGTAGTGGTGATCCATTAGTCCTTTGGAGTAATCTGTTCCTTGTGTCCTGCTGTCTTCATTCTTCCTTGCTCCCATAGGGGTTCGACCAGTGGAGTATCTTAAATGGCTGCTCATAGGCTTTTAGGGCCCCAGACACTACTCACCAAGGCAGAATGTAGAACATCGTCTTTATAAACTGTGTTATGCGCGTTGAGCTAGATGTTCCCTGAGACCATGGTCCCCACAGCCCTTTGCCCAGCAATTCAGTCACTCAGGGAGTTTGGATGTGTCTATGGAGCTTCCATGACCTTTCCTTGTACAAGGTTGCACTCTTACAATTTATTTTCCACAAAGTAGTAAGAATATTCTTCCCAGTTTAAGTACCTACTTTTGTTTCCCAATGCACTTAATGAATAAAAAATAAAAACACTAGTTACGAGGCTTTCCATGATATGGATCATTCTTAACTCCTTAACTCATGCTATATTTTATCTTAATCATTGGACTTCCACACCCATGGTTTTTGTCTGTATTTTTACCATATTAATATCTGACTTGTGGGTTTTGAACTTAGTGTTTCCTTATCTGATCATCTTTTGAGTCTCATTTAGGTCTTGGCTCATATGTCAAATCCTTTAACAAACCTTTATTGAAAACTCTATTGAGAGTCTTGACAGTCCTGCTACATCAGCCACCACCAGTTGCTCTGTTAATACATTAGACTTGTGTTATCTTCAATCATTTTTTTAATCACAAATTAATTACTTTTTCCATTTTCTTACTTACATAATATGTTTTATGAAAATGATACTAAGTTTGTATACTGTGTTTGGAACAAAATATTTGATGGAAGATGGAAAAGGGGAAAAATCATTGATTTTACTTCAAGTTCAGTTATAGTCAAAAAGATTAACAGTAAGAGCAATTTATGAACTATTATTTCCTCCTATACTAGACATGTTTTACCTTTCCACAAATATTTAAAACATACCTTAAAACATGTGATGCTGAATCAAATCCAGAGGTTTACATGTCAGATGGGTTAAGACAGGTTGTAGTAAAAGGACTAATGTTAAGTCTTTCTTTTTTTTTTTTAACATTACATAAGTAAAAGACACTGTAGACAAATTTGTCACTTAGGAAAGAGCACAGTTTAGTCTATTTCATCTTATTTGGGCCATTCACCCTAGTTAGTTAATTAGTATAACTAGTATATAACTTAGTAAAACTAAGTAGTCATTTAGTTCCTGGATTGTAAATTCCGTTTCTGTTTGGTACATAAAAGGATTTAAAACATAGTGCCTGAATAAACAACGTGCTTTGAGGTAACTGGCTTCCTTCTTAACTAATTTTGTTTGTTAAAGAAGACATATCTAATTAGAAAAATTTCTTAGAGAAAGCTTACGTTATTACATTTCAATAACGTTGAGGGAAAGTGAGGAAAAATTTGTTATTTCCGTGGTGCTGCCTCTTTGAGAGACGCTTGGACATGTTTTTGACCTTTCTGCCCTAAGGCACTGCCTCTGTAGAGAAAGAAGTTGGACTAGATCAGTTGTTCTCAACCAGTGTGCTGTGGTTGTTAGCATGCTCCAAACATCTCACAGCAGTGCCATCAAAGCTATATCATTGTATGACATTGATAATTGCTAAGAATGTGGATAAATCCCATTAGGATAATGTTTGTTAAATGGAGTTTTAAGCTGAATGGGTCCCAGGGTGAGTAAAAAGTAGAGGAAATAGTATATTTGTTATATGTGTTGGCATTTTAACAAACTCCATCCTTTTGTTCTTTTCTCGTGAGGAAAAAAAAAAGTAATCAAAGATGTTTTTAATGGTAGTATCTTAATTGCAATATTAATTCCTAGCTCAATCTCTTTGAGTTTAAATAATATGATATGGTAGAACCCTTGGAGCTCTGGTGGCGTAGTGGTTAAGAACTTGGCTGCCAACAAAAAGGTCGGCAGTTTGAATCCACCAGCTGCTCCTCGGAAATCGCTTGGGGCAGTTCTGCTCTGCCCTATAGGGTGCTACGAGTGGAAATTGACTCCGTGGCAAATTTTCTAAAAATTGAAGTCACGTAAGCAAAATGTGCATTAGGTAAACATTAACGCGAATCATGTTTTCCAGTGAATTTCTTTAGTTTAGAATGTGTCATTGACCTCTTCAACCTGCTCTTTGAACAAGTATCATTGATCAGGAAAGCAGTTTTAAATTTCAGTGAAAAGAGGAATAATTGTTTACCTAGGAGACCATTCTACATAGATACTGATATATTTGACATTATCTTAAAATCAATTAACTATACCATCAGTGGAAAGCTTAGTCATATGTTCAAATGAAAGTGATACTGTCTTCCTCACATATGGTCATATTTGTATATAACAGAATTATCAGAATATTACACTATATAAAATAGACGTAAGTTCAATTAACCATCTCTTAGAAGGGGGGCATTTTTCAGTTCATTTTAAGCAGAGATTACATGGTATGAAAGTAAAAGTGCTACCATTATGAAATAATTTCTCTGTTGATGAACATGGGATTTTAACATTACACTTTAAAAATGGACTCAAGTAAATTATTACATAAAAGTAAGAGTCAGTTTTGCTCTAAGAGAAATGCCCACTACTTACAATGTGAAGTAATATGTTAAACTCTATATTCTCTTTTATTTTTATTGGTTAATTACAGTTAGACCATTTCAGGTAAAATAAATTAAAGCTTTATTTTATGCTTCACTTGATTTCCAGAAAATGTTGACTAGAGACCGAATATTTGAAAGTGGTCTTGCTGTGTGGCAGTAAATAGCAAGATATAACTGCAGGAGAGTGTAAAATGAGTATGTCAGCTTAGTTTAGCTGATATTCATTTGGTGCCATTTCATAATTCACGTGTGCAAGGTTATGTAAACTGAGTAGCCTCTTACAGAGTTGAGAGTGAAAAGAAATACATTGCTAAATCAAACCTTTTCTGAAGAGGATTAGGAGGATTTATACATATTTTAATGAAGACATTGATGGTTCAATAGAATTCTCATGTCTGCCTTTCTTGAGGGAGACCCGTTTTAGATTCCAAGCCAATGCACCGTAAGCATAGCCACCACCTGTCTATCACGGGAGGCTTGTGTGTTGCAAACAGGTTTCAGCAGAATGTCCAGACTAAAGTGGACTAAGAAGAAAAACCTGGCTGTCTCATTCTGAAAAGCAGCCAGTGAAAACCCTATGGATCACAATGGTCTGATCTTCAGTTGATCCTGGGGATGGTGCAGGACCAGGCAGCATTTAGTTCTGTTGCGCATGGGTTCGCCATGAGTTGGGCTGACTGGAAGGCAGCTAACAACAACAACATTCATATTTTATTTTATGTCTGTGGACTTCTAATATGCATACATATTTAAAGATACAACGGCTTAAAGCTAATATTATTTTTTATAATCAAATCGGCTATTTGGTCATCCACTTCACTTTTAAGAACTGAATCAAATAAGTAAAATATATTCAAACCCCCATCCCAAAAAACAGAACAAAACAAAAAAACAGTAAATTGCGAAGAAGCAAGGGTGCTCAACTTAGAAAATGCTTTAGGACTGATCTTGCCAGCTTTTCTACATCCATTGTTTCCTGTGCACAGAGGGGTGACTTCACTTGGATGATTTGTATGGACAGAGTCTTAAAGGGGATTTTCAGCCTGGAGACTAAAAGGCTAGCGTAAATACTGTTGCTGTTTGGGGCAGTAGTAACTAGCCAGGATGTCAGCAGACCTTAATGAACCCAGCACGCCCCGATTTCATCACCTCATTCATTCTCTTGCTTAAATTTTTCATTCGTACCTTCAGAGACTTCAAGACAAATGAAAATTCCGTAGTGTTTTATACAGTAAATTTATAATTTGTCTCTTGCTTCACTGACCTCATCTCCCTTTATTTGTACGACTCTGAAGTCTGCACTTTAGCCATGTAAAACTATGATGATGCTTTTCACTATTGAGTTTTTATGCAAAATTCCATTATATCTTCTTTGCAACCGAAAGTTCTTTTGAACTGTACATTATTTTGAAGCTCTTTCTATCATAAATACCTTCTTTATTTTGTTTTTTAAAAGTAAATGGAAGAGGAAGTATGAATAAAGAGGAAGACAGACCAATTTTTTTTTGTTTTCTTTGTTTTTAAAATTAATCTTTAGGAGAAGGGGAAAAAAAGAAAATATGGACCTTAGAACTATTGACCTATTTCTACTATTCTACTCCCGAGAAGGGGGCAAAGATATATTTTGATATTACATAGAATTCAGAAAGCTAATATAAATCATCCCTGATAGTAAAATCAGAAAAATTTACATAAACAAACATTTATATGTGTATGGAGACCATGAAAGTGCATATGTGCATGTGAGAACACTTACACATACACACACTCCATAAATACACACACACCAACATCTACACACACTCTTTTATCACCTTTGCAAGCTTATCCCCTTCTATAAAACATCCTTAAATGACGTGGTCTTTGAGAGGCCAGTTCTAGGCCCTTTCATTGTCTTATCATTTTATTTTATATTTATTTCCTATGAATATATTACAACCAAAAAACCCAAACCTGTTGCTGTCAAGGTGACTCAGCTCCTACTCATGGAGACCCTATGTATGTCAGAGTAGAACCGTGCTCCATAGGGTTTTCAGTGGCTGATTTTTCAGAAGTAGATTGCCATGCATTCCTTCCCTGGCACTGCTGGCTGGACTGGAACCTCCAATCTTTTGGTTAGCAGCTGAGTACATTAATCATATGCACCACCCAGGGACTTCAGGAATACAGTATGCATTTTAGTTATATTGTCTATAATCCAGTAAATATTTTAGCATGGATATGTGATATTATATATACATTTACATAGAACTTGGCTGCTAACCCAAAGGTCGGCAGCTCAAATCCACCAGCCACTCCTTGGAAACCCTATGGGGGCAGTTCTACTGTGTCCAATAGGGTTGCTATGAGTCGGAATTGACTCAGTGGCAATGGGTTTAGTTTTGGTTTTATATATCTACACAGGTTAAAATCTAGGGATGACTAATAAGCATGTGAAGAATCCTAATAAAGGTCCAGTAGTCCAGAGGCTGTGGCCAGTTTCTAGCATCAATAAACCTTTGCCAGAATACTTTCATATTAACATAAGAGAAATTAGAAATACTTTTCAAGACGTGATTGGTAATAAAGAGTTGTTTGGTTGCTTCTACCCTTGAATGACTGGATTATAAGGACCTGGTGAATATAAAACCCTAACCCTTTAGGAGTGGTGCCTTAGGGTTTAGACACCCTTTCAAATCTTTTTTATCCCACTAAGCAAATGATTCTGTCATCTTATTTGACAAGACAATAAGCTGAACCTGCCTTCAGTATATTTTCACATTTGCCTTGGCTCAAACAATTTTTTCAAGGTGTTTGTTGGTATGCACAAAAAGATTGAGAATTTTCCCAGCTTGCAGAACAGGGATTGTTAAGTGTTTTTATATGTGGCAGAATTTGGTCTAAGATTTACTATCATTTTATAACATGTGGCAGCAAGTTTGGTAGGGGTTCCAACTGAAGGCTCAACTTTTCGTCTAAACATTGGAGGTTACAAAAATGCATCAGAAAGTGACTAGCCAAACTGTGGTGGGTCAGTTTCTATGGCTTTAATTGCACTCTTAATTTAAAGATTTATGTTTATGTCTTCAGCCCAGATTCCTCCGGTAAACTCCTGACCCATATATCTAACTCTTTCTGTGACATTTCCGCTTAGATTCCTCAAAGCAAGTATGTCCAAAAGCAAATTTGTGAAATTTCTTCCCAAAACCGATTCTGAACTAGCAATTATCATACATTCTTTTGTGCTATCTGGATATCTAGGAGTCGTCCTTAACACCTCCTGTACTGTTACACAATACACAATCACCAAATCCCATAGATTTTATAACTAGTTTACCTGAATCCACTCTGGCTCCATTCCAGTCCATTCTGATGGTAACCAAAGTGACCTTTGTGAAATGCAAATCTGATTGTGTCACCACTTGCTTAATGCTTGTTGAAGAATTTGTTTGTCTTGGGATGAATACAGAACTCAATACGATCTAAATTCCTGCATGATCAGGACCTCCCTACCATTTTATTCTCATTTCACATCTTTTATTTTTTATTTTTCTCTTTGCTCAGAAGTCCTGGCTTTTTTTCCCCCTCCAACATACTAAACTTCCTCCTCTCTAGAGTGTTTTTCTCTCCTTCTGTGAGTCTAACTCATCGTTTATAACATCACTTAAGCATAATTTTTACATTGAAGCCTTCAGTGACCCACCTGATTAGGTCAAATGTCACTGTAATAGAAATTCAAAGCACTGGGGACCACTCCTTTATGTATTTATATCTATTCACATGAGTCGTCATCGGGGAAGCTGCCATGCCTGGTTTTACACAATATTGTCTGCACAGTACCTAGTACTGTGCCTGACATTTAATAAGCACTCAATAAATGAGTGAAAAGATAAACACAAAGCTTTTTCAAATGTATATTATGTACTACAGAAAAATATTAAAATTATAAGCACTGTATTGCAGCTTTGGAGCCCTGGTGGCACAGTAGTTAAGAGCTTGGCTGCTAACCAAAAGGTCGGCAGTTCAAATCCACCAGCTGCTCCTTGGAAACTATGGAGCAGTACTACTCTGTCCTATAGCGTTGCTATGAGTCAGAATCGACTCGATGGCAATGGGTTTGGTTTTGGTTTTTATATTACAGCTTCAGGAGAGGAAAATCCAAAAAGTTTTTAGGAAGCAGGAAGTAGTAAATAGAAAAAATAAGCTTTAATTTATTAATTGGAATATAAAATGATTAAGTACCACATTGTCTTCATTTATTGTCTTATCCATGATATTTTTAAAAATATGGAAATAATAGCTTTGCTCCTGGTAATAAAGGTCCTTACTTTTTTTCCAATAAGGGTTTAATCTCTTATTATTGGAGTCTTCTAGAATGGAGGCTTTAAGAAGAACATGTTCCTGATTTCACTTGATTGTTGACTATACCCTGTTTTTGCCTTTGACCTTAATATTTCTCTCCTTTTCTCACCTGATTTAGTCTATTTTATTCCTCTCTCAAGACTACTTAGATGGTCTTCTCTCAAGACAGCTTCTGAGGAAGAGATCACTTATCCCACTCCCTTGTCTCTTTGTCTGCTTCCGCCACAATTCACAGTGGAAAATGCATTTTACTTTGAGACACTGTACGCATTTCTTAACAAATGTTTATGGGTGAATAAGAATGCATGCTCTGTGTAGCATATAACCTAAGGAATTCGAGCATAACAAAACACTACATGATTAAAAGCTTTATCCTTCCTATCATGAACAAAAAAACTACTTCCATCTGTATACA
Source organism: Trichechus manatus latirostris (assembly GCF_000243295.1). Lineage (NCBI taxonomy): Eukaryota > Metazoa > Chordata > Mammalia > Sirenia > Trichechidae > Trichechus > Trichechus manatus. Next base: position 611,818 of record NW_004444031.1, read on the forward strand.
TTTCAATAGTAATGGCCTATAGGCTTATGAGTATGTGAAAAATTTATGAAGACTATATGGCAGATGGTAGATGCTTTGAATTATTTAAATCATTAATGATGAAAAGGGGAGTGTAATAAGCTGAAATTTAACATTATTTTCTTAAAAGAAATATATTCTATAGGACTAGTGACTGACAATTTGGAATCTGTTTGATTGAAATGTTTGACATGCTGGTTTGTTGGATACGGGAAACCTGGGGTGGAAAGGAGGAGTGTGCTGTCACATTATAGGGATTGCAACTAGTGTCACATAACAATATGCGTATAAATTTTTGTATGAGAAATTAACTTGAGCTGTAAACTTTTGCCTAAAGCACAATAAAAAGAAAAAATGTTTAATATAAGAAAGAACACTTTCCACTCTAGATGGTTGGTGTAGCTTTGCATCATTTCTGTCTCATACACTGGTGAACCTTCTTTTACCAGGTGAGTGAAAGAAAAAAAAATTGATTTTAAAATATTTACATTAAGCTGATAGCTTTTCTAAATGGGGGAATATTTAGCTAAAATAAGAGTAAAAAGATGAATACCTCTGTGATTTAGTCTTTTATTTCTAAAGATAGTTGGAAATTAATATGCTTATATGATATGTATTGTGATTCTAAATTTTTACTGTAAAATTTTTACTTAAATATTTTATTTTACTGAAAGTATCATTAGTGTGACTAAGCAGTACTACAGTTAAGAAAGAAAAAAAAATTATTTAATGAAATACAGTTTTGAGTCCTGGGCATGCTCAGTGTCATGGATTGAATTGTGTCCCTCCAAAATATGTGTCAACTTGGCTATGCTGTGATTATCAGTATTGTGTGGTTGTCCTCCATTTTGTGGTCTGATTATTCTTCATTTTGTGATATGTTGTAAATCCTAACCTCTGTGCCTGTGGCTATGGTCCCATTTGGGAGTGAGCTGTCTATTATGTTAATGAGGCAGGAGTAGGTCATGTTAATGAGGATTAGGGTGAGATGCAACACCTTTACTCAAGTCACAGCCCTGATCTGATGTAAGGGGAATTTCTCTGGGGTGTGGTCTGTATCACCTTTTATCTTACAAGAGATAAAAGGAGAGAGAAGTAGAGAGAGAAAGACCTACTACCACCAAGAAAGAAGAGCCAGGAGCGGAATGCATCCTTTGGACCTGGGCTCTATGCTGAGAACCTCCTAGACCCAGGGGAAGACTGATGAGGACCTAACCCCACAGTGGACCAAGAGAGAAAGCCTTTGTCTAGTGCTGGCACCCTGATTTTGGACTTCTGGTCTCCTAAACTGTGAGAAAATAAATTTCTGTTTGTTAAAGACATCCACTTGTGGTATTTCTATTATAACAGCACTAGATAACTAAGACACTCAATCTGGTAACCTGTGTTTAAAATAATTGCTATGTTTATGAAAAGATCTATTGTGCTCTTCCTGTTTCTCTGTGAACCGGATAAAGAAGCTTCTTCTATCCTTGTCCATTGCTCAGTATGGCTTCTGTGGTCCCATGTTTATAAACTGTACCTTATCAGAAGTGCTCTAGGTAAAGATTTATAGAAAGTCAATCAAAAGAAAGAAATGGTGAGTGAGGCACATTGATTCTGTGGATATATGGAAGGCTTGTTAGGCCATTTTAAAATGTATACTTACTGATATTTAAGCAGTATTAAATTGAGATTAAGTTAAGAATGAGCAGTTTTTAAATTTTATGTTCTAAAATTATGTCTTTTGATCTCCATTTATAAAGCACAATCCTTAGGATCTGACAGTTTCACTATTAAGTTCCTTTGAAGAGCAGTTAATCCAGGGCTGTGTAAAACTACCCAGAGCATAGATAAAGATGAGAAGTTATCCAGCTCGTTTTGTGAGTAAGCAAACATGTGATTCTAAAGCATTTACATAAAGTACCAACTATGAGCTGATAGTCTCATAGTTTAGTTCATACGACAAGGAGCCCTGGTAGTGCAATGGTTAAGCACTCGGCTGCTAACTGAAAGGTTAGCAGTTCAAACCCACTGGATACTCCGTGGGAGAAAAGACCTGGCAATCTGCTTTCCTAAAGACTGCAGCCTAGGAAACCCTATGGGGCAGTTCTACCCTTTCATATAGGGTCGCTATTAGTCAGAATCAACTTGGTGGCACACAACAACAGTAACAGTTTATAAGACATTAATCCCTTGAGATTCTCTATCAAAACTAAGAATTCTGGCATGTAAGTTTGGTACATCTAACAAAGTATATTCCACTCTCAGAGACTCAAAATAAACATAAGCCTGTTGAAAGGATCTGAAAAGTCACTTGGTAACTAGAGTAATTTTTTTTTTTTTTTTACCACACCTTCCACATATACTTGAATACAGAGTCCTGTATCTGCTTAACACTACCGCTGAACTGACTTTATGTGGAAAATATATTGAGATACACACCTATCGAGCCAACTCACTTTAAAAAAGTGGATATAAAAATCTTGAAGTAACACATTGCCGCACTAAAGTCAAAAGTGCATTTAAATTAAAAACTAAACAGACAAGCAAAAGATACAAAGCATTAATTACCTCAAGGGCAAGATAGGAATGGGATAATATTAGTAATTTTTCCTTTATGTATCACTGAATTATTTGCCTTGTAATAACAAGTGCATGTTACTGTTTTTTTGGTAACTGAAAAGGTTAGAACTGTTAAAAAAAATCACTATCAAGTTGATCTTATCCAAGAAATGTAAGAATAACTTATCATGGGCATATATTAATAAAACACATCATCTCAGTGGATAAGACATGCATACCTTACAAGAACATTAAATTTAACACATGCAAAAATTAAGTAACTTTCTCCCCTCTCCATCTGCAAAATTTCCTCTAATATTTATTACCTTCATGACATTACTATCTGTTGCCTCCATACCTTGATATTTATAGGGCATATCAGAAAGTCAATAAATATTGGTTGAAACCCAAATATAACATTACACCTCTAGAGCTGTAATTGTTTGATATGGTTCTAGTTATATACTAGGCTGGTTAATCTCTTATTACTCTTACTGACTGTGGAATTATTAGATGATAAAAAAATCCCAAGGGCATATCTCTTTTTCTGGTATTAGTTGGTGGTAATAAGTTCTGAGTGCCTGTTTGAGGACATATTTGACTATTTGGTATTTTGTCCTCTAATTTGCATAGTTTAAAATGCATGTCTAATTTTAGAAAAACTTGTCAAGGTACCATGTTATGAAATTTTTAAAGGATTTGTATTTGATGGTAGTAACCTTTGAGATAGTTTTTGCCACAAGTGGATATTCATCTAAAAATAAATTACGTTAAGGCATGTGGCTCTGTGAATTAGCTTAGGAAGTCCATTTGAAGCTCAATATTGTGACTATAGACCACAGTTATGCACAAATATAAATATATGCTTGGTGAGAATTCTCTGCTTCCTGAGGAGCATAAAATTTCAAAAAATAGGTGTATTTAATCTTCATGAAAATATAAAATCCATAAGTCATGTAAAATTAAGTACTTATTTAAATTGTAATTGTTAAGTGTGAGTGTATGCGTAATGCAGTATATAAAGAGAGAATCCTATTAGGATTTTTTTTCAAAATATTGCTATTTAATATTTAAGATTATCACCACATAATGATATATTTACTAGATAGTTCATTGGACTACATAAATATTAATATGAATGTAACATACTGTCTTTTATATAATTACAGTTGAAATCATTGCATTCAAGCAACCTTAGTGATAAGGAATTCTTTTTCAAACAAGTCACTAGACTGGTATTGACATTTTGGCACAGTAATAGTGCTTAACCTGTTTTCTCCCCCCAATGCTTTACCAGAATTAGTTGTCAGTTTCCATAAATGACGACAGTGAACCCTCCAAAGGTCAACTAATCAGCATGACTGCTCTTTCTAAATAGTCAAAAGATTGTGGGTTGACCTTGCAAATTGCCTAACTCTTCTTCCTGGAGCCCTGGATGCTTGCACCTATTTCCAGCTTCCTGGGAATTGCAGGGTGGAGAAAGGATTTGACAAGATTACAGCTACTCATTAATTCGTGGGTGATTTTCTGCAGGTGATATTCATGTTAGCAAATCCATAGAACAGAGGACTAGACATACTACAGTGAAACCTGTGAGAGCAGGAACTCGATAAGACTGCCTTGTTTTTCCGGGTCTCGCAAGTTTTCCGTCTTTGACAGGGTGCTTATCACTTTTCTGTCGCTCTCTATTAAGAATCCTACCTCATAAACACAGTGAGTTTTCCTTCTCCAATAGGTTTCTGCCTCACAAAGATTCTAGCTTTTTCAGGTTTTAGTATATTTGCTGATTGTCACCATCTTTCTCCATAGTCCTTGACTCTGCTGTTAATAGTATTATTTATTTTTTATCAAAAAGAAAACAAAGACTTCCTAACATTTTTACATGAACATTTGATCCTTATGTTTCACTTATTTTTTGTGCTTCTGTCTTTCTTATGCTGAGACTGGAGTATAACCACTACTGAATTCATCCATCATTATGACATGTTAAGCATTTCACTGAGCATTAGCTCATTTAATTCTTATAACTGTATGAAGAAAGTATTTTTATTACATTTACTTTTCTAATGAGGTTCATGAAGTTTTAGAAGCTTAAGTAATTTACCAAGTTAACATCAAGCAAATTATAAGTTACATATATGATTATTAATTTATCATATTATTATTGTTATTAAGGTGAGATCATAATTGTTCACTTTAGATCTTAGAGATTGTTTTTTGCTAGAGAAGGGTGAAGGATCTTTGTTGTATTTATCTCTGCGTCTCTAGCATCCAGCACAAAGCCCAGCACTAGTAAACCACCAATAAATGTATTTGTATGAATAAACATATCTTACTTTAGGATATTAGGTGACTTGAGCCCTAGTGGTGCAGTGGTTAAAATGCTTGGCTACAAACCCAAAAGTTGGTAATTCAAACCCTCCAGCAGCTCCACAGGAGAAAGATGTGGCAGTCTACTTCCATACAGATTACAGCCTTGGCAACCCTGTGGGGCAGTTCTACTGCATCCTGTAGGGTTGCTATTAGTTAGAATCGACTTGATGGAAGTGGGTTTGATTTTTGGTGGCTTCCATTATGAAACGCTTAAGTAAAATTTTGTAATAGCCTGTCTTAGTTATCTAGTGCTGCTGTAACAGAAATACCACAAGTGGATGGCTTTAACAAAGAGAAATTTATTTCCTCACAGTAAAGTAGGCTAGAAGTCCCAATTCAGGGTGTCAGCTCTAGGAAAAGGCTTTCTCTTTCTGTAGGCTCTGGAGGAAGGTCCTTCTCATCAATCTTCCCCTGGACTAGGAGCTTCTCCATGCAGGAACCCCAGGTCCAAAGGATGCACTCTGCTCCTGGCACTGCTTTCTTGGTGGTGCGAGGTCCCCCCTCTCTGCTTGCTTCACTTTCCTTTTATCTCTTGTAAGATAAAAGGTGGTGCAGGCCACACCTCAGGGAAATTCCGTATACATTGGATCAGGGATGTGACCTGAGCAAGGGTGTTACATTCCACCCTAATCCTCTTCAACATAATCCAGTCTTGCCTCATTAACCACAGGCAGAGGTTAGGATTTACAACACATAGGAAAATTACAATCACAAAATGGAATACAACCACACAGTACTGGGAATCATGAAGTAACCAAGTTGACACATATTTTTGAGGGACACAATTCAATCCATGACATACCCATTAATTTTGTATAAATAATTTTTTTATCATTTAAAATTTACAGGCATTTTTCAAAAGAGAAATTATAAGGAAATAGCATTTATTTATAATTTTCAGTTTCAAAGTTAACCCATACCAGTGAATCTGAGTAACGTGTATGTATGTTAACTAAACAAGAAGTTAAGTAGAACACATTGTGGTTTTGGTTTATTTTTTATGTTTTAAATTGTACTAAATTATTTAATTTAAAATGTTAGACGATATGAGATAATAAAAATTTTGTTACAGTTAAATACTCGCTAAATCCAAGCTTTAAAAAATTTGCTGCAGTCACAAAATAGTATTAAATTTGACTGCTGGAAAAAGATAACAAAGTGCTCGTATCCACTAGCTGTGGTTATTTTTTTTCTAATGCCATGTTATTAAATTCTGCTGATTTCAATTCAGGGCATAATATAAATGGTTTAATTGTGGTCCTAAACTGACTGAAAAGACCTCTTTTACAACAAGGCATAATGAGATATGAGATTTTGCCTGTGCTATATTTTATCCTTTCCTTGGATTTAGTTTATCAGAAAATCTGTGCCCATCCTGAAAATCACTTCTGGGTACAAACTCAAAATAATAATTAACTGAAATTCATCACTTATGATCAGGGAGAGGAGGCAGTTTTGATTCAACAATGGTTCCAAAGACATCTGTGAATGAAATAAGATAACAGTCTATATTGAAAAATGAATTACAGTCGTTGCATAGCTTCCATTTCTTATGTAACATTCTAGTTCTTGGCAAAATTAGCTAAAGTATAAGTGAAGTATTAATGTATGTGTATAATGCAAACCAAGGGTGTTTCCATGCTAAAACTATCTTGGTTTTAAGAATTTTCTAATAAAATAACAACAGCAACACAACCAAAAACTTCTGTCTACTCACCTACCCTGAAGACATACTTTCTTCCATTCCTTACTAAAAGTAGCTGAATTGTTGTTTGTTATATGAACAAGTTATATGAACAATTTAAAAGTATGTTTTATTTGAATAACTCACATAGATCAGTAAAGTCAGTTTTTATATTTCTTATCTTCAGAACATTTCCGATCGTACGGCCTGTGACCAAAATAGTATACAAAAAGTTGGTAAATACACTTAATATTCTCTGCATGTTCCATATAGACATTCATAAGTTATACCAGAAAATGATGCTATGCTCTTTTAATGTGAAACAAAACAGTCCCACCTCTATCTTTTTCTTTTTTTGAAATTGTAATTTAGGAGAAAGTTTACAGCACAAATTAATTTTTCATTAAGAAATTTATACACAAATTGTTTTGTGACAATGGTTGCAGTTCCCCAATGTGTCAGCACTTTTCCCCTTCCCTTTCCACCTTGGATTCTCCTTGTCCATTTATCTAGTTTCCCTGTCCCTTTCTGCCTTCTTGTCTTTGCTTTTGGGCAGGTGTTGCCCGTTTGATCTCATATACTTGATTGAACGAAGAAGCACATTCCTCATGTGTGTTACTGATTGTAGGCCTGTCTAATCTTTGGCTGAAATGCGGACTTCAGGATTGGCTTCAGTTCTGAGTTAGCAGGGTGTCTCGGGGAGCCATAGTCTCAGTGGTTCCTCCGGTCTCTGTCAGACGAGTAAGTCTGGTCTTTTTTGTGAATTTGAATTTTGTTCTACATTTTTCTTCTGCTGTATCCAGGACCATCTGTTGTGATCCCTTTCAGAGCAGTCAGTGTTGGTAGTTGGGCACCACCTAGTTCTTCTGGGCTCAGGCTGGTGGGGGCTGTGGTTCATGTGGTCCATTAGTCTTTTGGACTAATATTTTCCTTGTGTCTTTGGTTTTCTTCATTCTCCTTTGCTCCGGACAGGATGAGAACAACAGATGTATCTTAGATGGCTGCTCTCAAGCTTTTAAGACCCGAGACACTACTCACCAGAGTAGGATGTAGAATGTTTTCTTTATGAATTATGTTGTGCCAGTTGACCCAGATGTCCCTCAAGACCATGGTCCCCAGCCCTCAGCCCCAGTAACTCAGTCCCTCAAGGTGTTTGAATGTGTCCAGGAAGCTTCTATGACTTTGCCTTGTTTGAAGTTGTGCTGACTTTCCAATATTGTAAGCTGTCTTTCCCTTCACCAGAATTAACACTTGTCTACTATCTAGTTAGTAATTTCCCTTCCCCACCCCTCGCTTCCCTGGGATCCATCAAAGATTGTTTTTTTCTGTTTGTAAACCTTTTCTTGGGTTTTTATAATAGTGGTCTCATACAATATTTGTCCTATTGTGATTGATTTATTTCACTCAGCATATTGCCCTTCAGATTTATCCGTGTTGTGAGATACTTCACTGATGCATCATTGTTCTTTATCACTGCATAGTATTCCATTGACTCTATGTACTATAATTTGTTTATCCATTCATCTGCTGATGGGCACTTAGGTTGTTTTCATCTTTTCACTATTGTGGATAATGTTGCAGTAAACATAGTTATGCATATGTCTATTTGTGTGACGGCTCTTATTTCTCTAGGATATATTCCTAGGAATGGGATTGCTGGGTCATATGGTATTTCTATTTGTAGCTTTTTAAGGATGTGCTATATTGTTTTCCATAGTGGTTGTACCATTTTACATCCCTACCAGCAGTGCATAAGAGTTCTAATCTCCACGCAACCTCTCCAGTATTTGTTATTTTCTGTTTTTTTGATTAGTTCCAGTAATGTCAGGGTGAGATGGTATCTCATTGTAGTTTTGACTTGCATTTCTCTAATGCTAATGACCGAAAGCATTTCCTCATGTACCTGTTAGTCGCCGACCTCTGACTTTTTATTAAACTTCTCCATGTCTTACTGTTATGTTTTGTAAAATAAAAACTTGGTACAAGTAATTTTCAAGTTATTTGTAACTCTGATTTTTATTGTTCTAGGAGGAGGTTTGAAGGACTTTTTTTGTAAGTGGTCTGAATATTCTACTTTTAGAATTTGATTAGCTAGGCAAACTATAACATTCCCTTCTAAATTATTTCAGCTCTTCAAGTGATGTGATTTTTTTTTGCGTAAACAAGGGAACAAAAAAAAGATATAGTTCCAGAAGTTAATGTGAAAGTAACAATAGAGTCCAGATTGTATAGGTATTATGTGCAAATCTCTCTAGTATTGAGAGAGATTCATTTCTTCTGTAAAACATAAGCTGGAGAGTTATGATAGTATATAAGTAACCTGATTGACCTTGGTATTAGAGTATACAATATTTATTAAGAGTGACATGAATGAGATTACAAGTGAAACATTTGATTAGTAAATAGTTATTGTAGTAAATTTACTTCAGTAATTCAAACAATTGTTTAATATGTTAGTGATGTAGAATATTCAGTACGCAATGGGATTAAATAAATGCAAGCTTTATACTTGAATATTCAATTTGTTTTTATAGAAGACAAAAGTTTATATATACCATTTACTTGTGTATTGTACAAGCAGAATTAGTTTCAATAAATTATTCTAATGCCTTTCAATTTTTCCATTTATCATATTATTTAAGAGTTAAAGTTCTAATAAGCAAGATGTCACTTGACTAAAATGCAGCTTACCCAAACCATGATCTTTTCAATTGGTCTTGTATGCATGCGAAAGCTGGACAACAAAAAAAGAAGACAGAAGAATTGATGCATTTGAATTGTGATCTTGGTGAAAAATACTGAATATACCATGAACTTCTAGAAGAATGGGCACATCAGTCTTAGACGAAATACAGCCAGAATACTCCATAGAAGCGATGATGATACTTCAACTTACTTTGGACACATCATCAGGAAAAACCATTTGCTAGAAAAGGGCATCATGTTTGGTAAAGTATAGGGTCAGCGAACATGAGGGAAACCCTTCATGAGATGGATTGACAAATAATTGCAACAACAGGCTCAAGCATATCAAAGATTATGAAGATTGTACAGCACCGGGCAATGTTTCCTTCTGTTATGTATAAGGTTGCTATGAGTTGGAGCCAACTATAACAACAACAACAATTGAAACAAATGTTGGAGTTATACATACTAATTACTAGGGCAAGTAAGGCCTGAAATACTTGTTCATATGACTTGAATACTTTAAGTGGTATTTATTAAAAGGTTATGGAAAGGTCAATAGATATATAGAGAATTGCGTCTGCCTCCTTTGACAAAGAGGTATTTAGTCCTGGGATTTAATTATATTAGATTCCACAGTCAGGGCAGTGGTCAGATAAACATTGTTTGCATGCATTGTCTTTTAGCTTATATCTGGTTTTGATGATTTAAGTATGGGCAATAGAAATCTAGGTATTCTACCGTCATACCCTCATCTATTTATTCAGCAAATCCTGTTGTTGTTAGTTGTTGGAGAGTCAGCTCTGACTGATGAGGACTTTATGTACTACACAATAAAACGTTGCCCAGTCCTCCACCACGTCCATGATCATTGATAGGTTTGATCCCATTGTTTTAGCTATTGTGTAGTGCCTTCCAACTTAAAATCCATCCTTGTAGATCACAGTAAATGCTAAATGAGCATTATTATGTGCTAGGCACTCTTAGGTGCTTGGACAGCATGGTGGAGAAAGCACGGGACTCTCTGTCCTAATAGACCTTTGCTCTCATAACAGGATACAGACAGTGAACACTAAACATAATAAATGAGTAAATTAGAAATTAGTAAGTAAGTAAATTAGTAAATAAGAAAGATTAGGAGCTCCAAAGGAATGTTGAAATTTTAAATATGATGTCAGAATAGGTCTCATTGAAAGATGGCATGTGAGTAAAGATTTGAAAAATGTGAGGGGTTAGTCATATTGCTATCTAGGGTAACAGAGTTCCAGCCAGAGAGAAGAATCCACACCAAGGCTTTGAGTCAGGATTGTGCCTGGCATGTTTGTCAGAAAGCAAGAATGCCATTGTAGCTGAACCACATGGATAAATGTAGCAAATGAGCAAAACAAACAAACATAGGGAAGGGTCACAGTGGGTAAATAGCAAATAGTTATTGTAATAAATTTAGTTCAGTAATTCAAGCAATTGTTTAATATGTTAGTGACACAGAATGTTTCAGTAACTGAAAGAATGATAACTTTTAGTCTAAGTGAAATAGGGAGTTATCTCAGAGTTTTGTGTAGAGGAATAATGTCATATGACCCATATTTTGGTAGAACAACTTTGGCTACTGGGGGAAGGGTGAGGCTATCTCTTGCTACAGGCAAGAGATGATGGTGGCATGGATCATGGTGGAAGCAGTGGAAGTGGTAAATAGTGATTGTGGGTTCTTGTTAAAATTTGAAGCTAGAAGCAGTGCAGTTTGCTGAGAGATTACATGTGGGTTGTGAGAAAAAGGGAGGAGTCAGGGATGTCTCCAAGGATTTTAGTTAAGCAACTGGAAAGTTGGATTTACCATCATCAGATGTTGAAGAATTCAGGAGGAATAGGTTGAGGGAGGAACTTTAGGATTTAGTTTTTGACCTGTTGATTTTGAGGTGTCTATCAGACATTCAAGTTAAAAAGTTGAGAAAGGAAATGAATTTAGAATCTTAACTTCAGAAGAAGGATCTGGACAGGAGAGATAAATTTGGGAGATGTTAACATAAAGATAGAATTTAACACCAGGAGTTGGAATAAGAACACGAAAAGAGTTAGTGTAGATAGAAACTGACAATTGTGCCATGGGTCACTCCAAAATTAAGAGGTTAGGAAGAAAAGGGAGAACTTGCAAAGGAGACAGAAAGGGTAATCACTGAAATAAAGGAAAGCTAAAAGAATATTGTGTCCTGGAAGTCAAGTGAAGAAAGTGTTTCAAGGATGAAAGAATAAACAACTGTGTCAAGTGCTTCTGAGGATGAGGACTGAGAAATGACCATTGTATTTAGCAACATAGAGGAGTTTGTTGCAGTGACCAAACAGTTTGGTGTAGTGATGGGGATGTAACTATGATTTGAATGAGGCCTTCTGAGGATGTGGGAATAGATTTGAAGACAGCTAATAGACAAGTCTTCTATTAGTATTGATATACACCTTCATACCATTATTGCTTCAAATATAGAGTCATTTGAACTATTCAGTTTCCTTTCATCATGTATACCCTATACTACGTTACAATTATTCTTGCGAAATTTAGGGTTTTATTTAACAGCTCATTTTTGCTCCTTACTGTACAAGTGTGTAGAGAGATGATTTAGGAAGATTGAAATTCATCTCCCTGGAGCCAGTAGTAACTAAGCCATGGAAAATGGTTGCCATTGTGGATCATTTCTGAATAGTCAGAGGGACTCAATGGCAGTGCTAGAGAAATTTTGCTTTGTGTAGGCGTACACCCATTAATAAAAAAGGGAATTTGCAAACTCTGCAGGATTTTGCACTGTATTCCTTTATTCTGTGGAAGCTGTGGAACTATGCCGGTAAAAGAATGGCTACCATATATTGACTGAGGGCACATCTTTTGTTGAGCTGATTATTAAACTTGTTTCTTTTTAATCTTCATGACTGATGCCATGCCTGAATTATTTTTCTTACCCATGCAATAAAACAAAACAAAATAAAATGTATTTCTGTCTCCCACATGCTATATTTACTATGTATGCATTGTACTATATAAAGTACTTTCCTTAGAAGAATTGTTAAAACAGTCTTCTGATTTATTATGACATTTTTATTATAGGCACAAACTTGCATTTAGGTATAATTTCCCAAGCATTCCTTTTACAAATATATAACCAATATATGTCAAAGCCTTAGTTAATCAATGTTTTTATTCTGTGAAAAACATTTTCCAGATTATACTTCCATTTACTCATGCAACAAATGAGTGCCTAGTATGTGTCAAATGCTTTTCTAGGCATAGGAAATAAAGCAATGAACAGAACAAAATGTGTTCAATTATGGAGCTTATATGCTAGTAAAGGAGACGCAAAACTGTATAACATAAAGACAGGTAATGGTGAACATTAGGAAGAAAAGTTAAGCAGTGCAAAGAGAGAATGACAGGTGGCACTACTTTTGATTGGGTGGTTGGAAGAGGCCTCTCTGATTAAGTGACATTATGGGCAGGAGCTGTGTATCTTTGGGGGAAGAGTATTTCAGGTTGAGGGAATAATCACAAATGCAAAGGCTCTGAGTTTTGTGCATGCTTCACATGTTTAAGGAGTAACACAGAGATCAATGTAGCTTGAGGGCAGTGAATTAGGGTATAGCTCACATTCAAAGATTCACAGATTTAAAGAGAAAAACAGGAGATTTTGGATCTTAGTAGCATGTTAAAAACGACTGAGCATTATGAATACAGATGTAACAATATCTGACCAATAATTTTAAGGGATTACTCTGTTCATAGACTAGATATTTAAGTATTCTCTGCCTTGTCTTCTATTGGGGAAGGTACTAAATTCATTCATTTATTACAAAAATGTTTATTGCATTAGAAGATAGTATATTAACATCAACATTTTTTAAATGTAGTGACATAGTTATTTGTGAACATAAAAAATGGCTCATTTAATGATACCCTCAGAGAAACCAGCTGTTTAGCCTATTTAAAATCAGAGAGTAACTCTAAAATTAATTCAGCGTGTTCAACTTAATTCGTTCTATTTAAGTTGATTTTTTGTTTTTGTGTGGTAATATCAGGCATATAACAGCTGATATGCAAGTCTTCATTTTACATATTGATGTAGAGAGCATTAGGGCATACTGTATTTTTAAGCAAATAACGCATGGCTTCTACGTTTGTTTGCCAACCATACCCTTCCCCTGCGAGGTACTTTTGTAAGTGTGCTATGCTCATTTGTTTTTTTTAAATATTCTATTGTGTTTTTGGTGAAAGTTTACACAGAAAATTAGGTTCTCATTTAACAATTTCTATACATATTGTTCAGTGACATCGGTTACATTCTTCATAATATATCAGCATTCTCATTATTTTCATTTTGGTTGTTCTGTTTCCATTAATCCATCTTCCCTGTCCCCCCAGCCTTCTCATCTTTGGACTAGGATAAATGTTAACCATTTGGTTTCCTCTGGACAATTATTTTGAGGTGCACAGTACTCACAGGTGATGTTATTTATTTTATGGGCCAGTGTGTCGTTTGGCTGAAAGGTGACCTCTGGGAGTGGTTTGAGTTCCAAGTTTAAAGAGTATCTCAGAGCAATAGTCTCGGTGGTTCAGCTAATCTCTACCAGTTCAGTAAGTCTTGCCTTTTCTTTAGGAATTTGAGTTTTGTTCTACATTTTTCTCCCAATCTCTCTGGGGCCATTTATTGGGTCCCTGGTTGGAACAGTCAGTAGTGGTAGCTGGGCACCATCTAGTTCTTCTGGTCTCAAGGTAGGTGATGTCGTTGTTTGTATAGACTATTGGTTCTGTAGACTACTTTCTTCTTTGAGTGTTTGGGTTCCTTCTTTCTCTTTATATGCTGATTTTTTTACAGTAACATGTAAAGAAAATTGGCATAGTGGCACTTATGAAAATACCTCATAGGGGGAGGCTGTGATTGGCAAACAAACATAGAAGCTGTGCGTTATTTGCATAAAAACACAGTACCTTTAAGCTTAAGCATGATATTAATAAATATGTGAAAGGCTTGCATGGATTTTCCAGATCAAATAAAGTAGCATTTTATCCCATCTCATTGCTGTTGAGTTGATTTCGACTCATAGTGACTCTCTAGGGCAGGGCAGAACTGCCACATAGTGTTTACAAGGCTGTAAATCTCTATGGAAGAAGACTGCCACATGTTTCTTGCGTGGAGCTGCTAGTGAATTTGAACCACTAACCTTTTGGTCAGTAGTTGAGTGCTTTAACCATTGTACCACAAGGGCTTTAAAAATGATTGTAAGTACAGATTTAACTAGCACTGTATCATGGAAATTAAATACCTTTGACTTTAATGTGGTTTTTTCAACGAAATTTAGATTTATACATTACATTAGCTCTTATCATTTACGTTATATAATTTGGTGGATTGAAAATCATGTCCACAATATTTTTCAGCTCCTTCCATGAAGAAATGGAGTCTATTTCTACACGTGTTTAATCTGTGCTGACCTTGTGCCTTGCTTTGATCTATAGTGTGGGGCAGAAAAAGTTAGACCTTAAGAGACTTTACAGCTTCCATTTTTGTCCTTTTGGAATGCTGTCCTGAGCCTACTGCGTAAGGAAGCCAGTTGTTACTAGTGGAGGACAGGAAACCACATGGAGAAACCAAGGCACCTCAGCCAACAGTCGACACTGACCATCGAGCATGGGAGTGAAACCATCTTGGACCTTTCAGCTGAACCTCTAGCTGAATGCAGCTGTATGAGTGAGCCCAGAGAAGCTTCCCAAAGAATCCACAGAATCATACAAAATGATAAATTGCTACTGTTTGAAGCCACTAAGTTTTGAAGAGTTTGTTATACCATAATAAAAAACTAAAACATTAACATATTTTCTGAAGTTTGTTTGGCATATATTATTTATGATTTAACCAGTTCTTTTGTTCTTTCAGCAATTGTTTATTGAGTGGCTAATACATATTTTGTGTTAAGTGCAGTAGGAAATACAATTATAAATTCAATATAATTACTGTCATCAAGGGAGATGCTTGTTTTGTTGGGGTGATAAATATTAAGCATTAAATATAGACATTTTTCTAAAAGATTATTTTCTTAAGACATGAACTCATGCTTTAAGAATTCAGAGAGAGGTGAACCCTAATTTGAGGTTCAAAGAATGCTTCATAGTCAAGATGGGGATTAAAAGAAAAAAAGGAATTGTAATAGGTAATGAGGAGAGAGGGCTTTCAGATGCAAGGGCTATCTTGGGCCAAGAGAGACATATGGGGGGATAGAGGTATATATTATGATAAGTAACCAATCCAAATAATAAGTGAAGGTGAGACAAGCTCAAGAAAAAACAGATTAAATCCAGATGCCAGAGTCTCGTTATTCTACACGTACCAGGTATCTACCACAGAATAACAAACTGTCCCAAAACTTACTGGTTTAAAACAGCACACTTTTTTATTTCTCATAATTCTGTTGTTGGACTCGAATAGTTTTTCTCCTAGTCTCATCTGCAGTTACTCTTTTGACTTTGATCATCTGACAGCCTGGCAGGATGGCCCAAGTTGGGCCCATTCACATGGCTGCATTTAGTGTTGGCTGTCAGTTGGGATCCTTTGCTTCTCCTCCACGTGGCCTCTCATCCTCTAATAGACTGGGCTAGGCTTCTTCACGATATGGGGGGGTCTCCAGGTTCCAAGAAAGAAAGGGCAGGAACTGCAAGGTCCCTTAAGGCTAGACTCTGCAACCTACCCAGTGCCACTTCCACCATCTTCTATTGGTTAAAACAAATCTTAAGGCCAGGTCAGATTCAAGGATGCCGAGAAATAGACTTCACATCTTGATAGGAGGTATAGCAATATCATGTTGCAAAGGGGAGTGGAATGGGGAGACTTGATTCATTGGGAGCTATTATAATAATCTATCACACCACAAATTAGAGAGCGTTCTCTCGGCAATGAGAATCCAATGTTTGAACCGGAGATTCATATAGTCAGGCTGTGTTTAAAGAATATAAATGTGGCCTTCACGAGTAAGTTATATGAAAGGAAGGACAGACTGGAGATCGGGAAGCACAGTCGAAGATTTTATGGTAGTTAAAGTCAAGATTAAATATATACAAATATTTGTATATATTTTCTATTTATATATGTATTAAAAAATGTGTACTTTATGATCAGAGTTTGGCATTTAGTTTATAGACATGCAAGATATAAAAACCCTCGAATCACATTTGAATCCTTAAACAATATAACCTAATTATCTTTCTTCTCTATTTTCCAATGAAGTATAGAAGTTATGCATAATCTGTTTATATTCTTAAATATTTATTATTTTAAATAATAACAACAAAAACACTTCACAGAAATGTCTATCATTATCAAATAATTACTCTCTTTGGTTGTATTATGGCTCCATGTGAATAGTCTCATAATTAGCTTGACAATATTGCATAGAGGCAGCTGAGCAAATAATAGCATATGAATCCACTCACTGGTTTTGGTGTGCTTACGACCTGGCAGCTCACACAGAATTCCTAAGCATAGAACAAGAGCAATTATACCAAACCATTCTGGTGGCCTGGAGGTTAAAACAACAACAACAACAAAAATAGTTTTTGCCTCAGAAGTAAAATGATGATAAGTACCTACTCTTCTTCCTCTGTCCCTCAGTCTACCTACATCCTTAGCTACAGTTCACCTTACTGAACTGGTGGTTACCAGTTTATACTTGCCTTATTTTTTAAGATAAATGAATATTTATGATATGTAATTGGGAAAAATAGTCCATGGAAATTCTCTTTAAAAACTAGAAAAGAGATTTCTGCAATTTAAACTGAATATTGCTTTCTCATGGTGATAACTGAGCTAGACCTGCTGGTCCACAGAAGCCTAGCCAGAGTGAATGTCCAAAAGTATATGCTGATTTTTTTTTTTAACTGTTTAATAGAAGTAAAATTTAAATACCACAAAATTTACTCATTTTAAATGTAGAATTCAATCATGTTTAGTGTATTTACAGAGTTGTGCAACCAGCACCACAATCCAGTTTCAGAACATTTCTATCATCTCATTCCCACTTTCAGTCCTAGGCAACTACTAATCTGCCTTCTATCTCTTTTCTGGGTATTTCGTGTAAACAGAACCATACAGTATATGGGTTTTTGCCTTGGACCTCCTTCTCACTCAGCAGGTTTTTGAGGGTTTTTGATGTTGTAGCATGTATTAGTACTTGCTTCATTTTTTATTACTGAACAGTATTCCACTATGCACGATTTCTATGTTGTGCTTTGCCTCACTCTCTCTAATACTGCACAATGTATGTCACTTTGGTCATCTCACTTCTGTAAAAATTTAATAGCTGTGGTATTTTTGATGCTATTTTAACAATTTTAACAATTTCTATCTGCTTCCCTATTTTCACACTGTCAGCAGCTTTGTATAGATTGGCCGTTTTAAGGACTTTCTTCGAGCATTACTTGGCAATTGTTAACTCCTCACACTTTTCATATTTATAAAGAATTTCCCAGTAGTGAAATGTCTCTCTCTTCTTCCTAAATGAACACAACCATAGTATTTTGACAGG
The DNA here is from genome assembly GCF_000243295.1 of Trichechus manatus latirostris. Classification (NCBI taxonomy): domain Eukaryota; kingdom Metazoa; phylum Chordata; class Mammalia; order Sirenia; family Trichechidae; genus Trichechus; species Trichechus manatus. The sequence goes on from NW_004444031.1 coordinate 629,678, forward strand.
GAAAACATTTGGGAATTTCTGGTCTTTATGATTGTGGCAAGTGTATTCACAATGCGTGTTAGTCACCAATAAATTCAATATATTAATTTTACGTGCTCTTAAAATACATTTTGTGATATTTTGAAAACCATTAGGGGCCAACTTTTAATCAAAATATGACTATATGTGGTTAATATAGGAATAAAGTTAACACAAAAATTGCATTTTGTTTAAGAAAAATATACTGTAAAATATAAAAAGCCCACCTTTGAATGGCTTTATAAACTGTGCTTTGTCTTTCAAAAGAATAATGATAAAAAATAATGCATCCAATATGAAAGCTTTAATTTTAATGCATATTTGTTTCTCTAGCATTTGTGGAATCCAGCATCTCGAACGCATAGGAAAGAAGCTGAATCTCTTTGACTCCCTTTATTTCTGCATTGTGACATTTTCTACTGTGGGATTTGGGGATGTCACTCCTGAAACTTGGTCCTCCAAGCTCTTTGTCGTTGCTATGATCTGCGTTGCTCTTGTCGTTCTACCCATACAGGTAAACATAACCATGTGAAATTTTATAGAAATGTGCAAAATTTATGAAATCAAATCTTTCACATTTAATAAGAAATACAGGCTGATTTATTTATCCAGTAGTAATATACTAATACATGTTATTATTACATCTCATCCATTAATTAAAATTGTCTCAGAAATATCTTTTTACATTATATAAGAAACACTGAGGTTTTTTTCCCCTTCCAGTTACCACTGATAGCTCACATCTATTTTCAGTTCTTCAAAATGCTTTCTTTTAAATATAGGAAACTACAGGATGATAGATCAAGGAAACAAACTTGAGAAAGAAGTATTTCTCTTCATTTTTGACAATAAACCTGAAAGCCACATTTCATGATGAGAAAATATTGATTACATATGTTGGTCAAACAAAATCTGAAGATGATATATAAATATTATGCATCACCTTGGGGAGTGTATAGGGAGGTTGTGAAGGAACAGAGATATAAAATGAGACTGAAAATACGTAGATTCAATTTCCAATCCTTTCCTACAGTGAGCCCTGGGTGCCCATGGATTGGCAGGCCAAAGGCAGGATATAGCAAATGCAAATCAAACCTGCATATTCCATTACACAACCTTTGACCACAGTGTATCTAAATACACCTTGCATAGGTACAATGACCTTCCCATTCATGCATTTCTTCCCTCTGGACATCCCTCCCTAGCAAACTCTACTTCGCTCAAGTGCTAGCTTCTGTACAGCTAGAATGTGGCCTTGTGTCTTATGGTAGCTCCCCATTTGATTAATGTAGGCTGAAATTAACACAAGAAGTTGGAAGAAATGCACATGAGGCTTTTTTCCTTTTTCACTCAACAGATGACATTTCATGGCGACACACTCTACTGGACATAAAACAGAGGCACAAACCTCTTAATGACCTGTTTTAGTATAATAGGGAAATCATGTTAATTTGTTTCCTTAGAGACCTGAAGCCCCTGGAAGGCATTTGCAGCCTCTTCAGCAATTATATGCAAAGTCTGTCATTGAAGGAACACTGATAATTCTAATCTCAATGAGTTCCATCTAAGAAATTGAGTATATCTAATAAACAGTAGCTATATTGCATTGATTTTTATTTTCATGTCTGATGTTTTTCATTCAAATGTAAAAATATATTACAGTTTGAACAGCTGGCCTATTTGTGGATGGAGAGACAAAAGTCAGGTGGGAACTATAGTCGACACAGAGCTCAAACTGAAAAGCATGTTGTTCTGTGTGTCAGCTCACTGAAGATTGATTTGCTTATGGATTTTTTAAATGAATTCTATGCCCATCCAAGACTACAGGTACATTTCAATTATATTATGCACTATACTGGATCATACCTAATATAACATATTGCCAACCTCAGTTAACTGATGGTGCAGCTTGCCTTCTGGAAGACTGGTGTATATACAGACACATTTAGAAAGAGTAAATGAAGAACTACCAATATAACCAAGAACATAGAAAAAATGCTGGAGGAATACACAGAGTTTTAAGTTTCCGTCTGTATCTACGCTGAGAAGACAGATGGAATTATGCTAATGCTACAAAGAAAGGGTTTTCTTTGAATTAAAAAGATTTCTTTTTTCCTCCCTTAGGTAAAGCATAAATCATATTTTTATGAAACAGTGAATTTTAACATAAAATGTAATAAAACAATGAAGCAGTTGTTTCAGTATCATCTGCTGATTTGAATACTTCAGAATTTTATTAAGTATTACTCATTGAAAATTGGAAGTTCCTTTTTTTTCTTTTGCTTCCTGGAGTCTAACTAGGTCTATTTATAGTAGCAATAAATGACCAAAAATTGGACAGTAACTAGCTGAACTGAGACCATGAATTTAGAAAAATCTCTTTATCTGTCTATAAAGATAAAATCCTCAGATAATTCCTCCACTTGCCAAGGTATTGGACCATTGTAGATTTTGGTACAGTCCTTTCCTGCTTAATGCACTTAGTCTAGTCCAAACAGCAAAGAGCTGTTTGAAAGTCGTGCGTTTCCTCAATAAGTTTGTGTTAAGAGGTTGGACAATCCCCAGAGATCAGGATAAAAAAATCAAACCCATTGCCATTGAGTCGATTCTGACTCATAGCGACCCTATAGATCAAGATAGTGCTGAGTATGTCTAATTATCCTTCTCTTAATAAAAGTAAAAAGATTGCCTCATGAATAGATTTGAGACCTTTTAAAATAATATTTTATATCTTAAAAAGCCTAATTTATAAGTGAAATTTAAGTTACACAATATATTCTTTTGTTGTCATACAAATGCATTTTCGTTTTCTTTGAGCAAATTTATGTTTATTTGTTTTGTTTTTTTTTGCATATTTATATTTAGGAATTTCCAAATTTCACATTATATTCATAATGAAAATCTATTTGGGAGAAAACTTGGTCCTAGAAAATATTACAGAAATTTATTTTGTCTAATTTCAATACAGAAAATTCAAAAAAATCTAAAAGCTCTCACAAGATATATTTTAGGATGATAACAAGGTAAATGTTTACCGGACAATTTTAATTCCTGTGGATCAGTTCTGAACCACTTTCATCAATGAGTATCTTCACTATTTCCTCGAAGGACAATATATATATATTTTTTAATATTTTGTTCTCAAATTCTTACATTTAATTTCCACTGTCAATATTATAATATTTTTAGAACTCCTTACATGTACAGATATTCACCAGAAATTCAAAATTATCAGTTCATAATAATATTACCAAATTATATTACCACAATTTTGATTCTAAAAATAATACTTAAGCACTTTTGCCTGAGATTAATGTATATTTTAGGATCAGCCTACAGTTGTAACTGAGAACTTCATAGTATGAGTATTAGTGGTAATAACCTTCTCTTGATGGTAATAATAAGATTGAAATAGATCCTGCCAAATTTATCGATTTGTGATACTTTTATCTCTCTGATATTTTTATTTAACCTATATCTAGACTGTAAATTCAAACTTTTGTTTGTTAGCAAGAATTCATTTCAATTTTATTACATTTCAAAGTTGTCTTAGGTATTTTATTTATGTTTTTAGTATAAAAAAATTATTGTTACTATCTCTTGGCACATTTTGTTTTGGATAGGATTATTATGTGGTGATTTTGTGTCCTACTGAAATGGATGTGCAAGTTCGAAGGGTACTGCAGATCCCAATGTGGTCACAAAGAGTTATCTACCTTCAAGGTTCAGCCCTGAAAGATCAGGACCTATTGAGAGCAAAGTAGGTATCCCTGATCTATATTCCATCTTACAATAAAGTTTCAAGTGCTTTAATTTTTTTTTCTTCTCCACATTTTAGCAATCTTCAGGGTTACAAGATGTGCTCAAGTGTTTTGAATATAGAACTTAGTAATGTTGTTGTTGGGTGCTGTCAAGTCGATTTTGACTCATAGTGACCCCGTGTGACAGAGTAGAACTGCCCCATATACGTTATAATCTTTATGGGAACAGATCACCATGTCTTTTCTCCTGCAAAGCCTCTCGGTGGGTTAAAACTGGCAACCTTTCAGTTAGCAGCTGAACACTAACTGTTTGCACCACCAGGGCTCGTGAATTTAGTCATACAGTTAGTCAAATTGAAAGGCTGGAAATATAAAATCAGTATGTTTGCACCTCTTTTCCATCCTAGTGTCAGTGCAAGGGTTTCAACAGACCGTGTCCGCACAAGCCAAGGAGAAGTGTGGCATGGTGCATGGTGTATTATCTCAGGCTGTCATAGATGAACTGACTTATGAAGACTTACTTTCAGAGTAGTCTGCAGATTCTTGAATACTGTTTTTATTTCACAAATAAAAATCTGGGCTAAACATTACATGAGATACAAAACAGTTTGAGTGAGTGTTTAAAGAGTTTGTAATGTGTACTGGGAAGAAAACACTTGTGTCATAGGGGGTCAGAGACAGAAGAGTCCCTGGAGCTGGAAGAATCTGAAAGGTGACAGATCTTAGTTAATTGTCCTCTTTTTGTTGTGCGTGTGCCAGCCAACCCAGCTTAAGAGTGACATAGTCTTAAAGGTTAGTCACAGGTCATGAGGGGTTATTCCACGTAAGCAAAGTGGGAGCCTGGTTGGGCAGACTCTGGACATCAGGGGATTAGGGTGTCTGTGAAACAATGTCTGTAATTTCAGAAGCCAGAAGAGATCCTTAGCAGAGGTGGCTTTTCTTGATGTTTCCCGTTGCTTTTAAAGTTTTACACACGTCTTCATGTTTACCTTTGAATTTTCTTACTTATTCTTTTAGATTTAAAAATCTCCTCACTGAATTTTCTGGCATAAGTGTTATTTATTTTTTTCTGTATAGTTTGTGTTTGTGTGTGTGTTTAGTGTGTGATCTGTTTATATTCTGTGTGTGTGGTGTGGGAAGGGGGCCATGGAAAAGAAAGGAAGAAAAATAAATGGCTTCATGGAACCGATTTCCAACCTCCTTTTTTGCTTCATCCTTCAAGTGATGACTAGATACCTAAGAACAGGAACTCTGACATTACTTTAGATTTATATGTAATAGATTACTAAAACAGAGATACTTTCACTGCTTTAATAACTTAAACAAAAAGTAACTATAAATTGTCAGGATATAGTGAATATAATGACACATAATTGGAAAATTAAACTTCTTTGAGACTATATTAGTCTTTTTGGTAAATTAAGTACTTGACATATGTTGTCACTGTATGTCTCAGTTCTGCAATAAGTCAGATTCTCAGTACTTCAAATAAACTTTAGTTATATGTTGGGTTCTTTTTCTATCTGTATTCATTATGTGGCAGCACTAAAGAAATAGTTGCTTAGACATGAATATAACATAACTCACTATATTCATCTCTACTGATCATTAATATGCTTAATTTATTGTCTAAAAATAAAGTTCTTCACATAAAAAGAATAATAGCCATATCATGTTCAATATGAGTTTGTGTGAAAAATGGAAGCTTTGTTTCTAACAGGTCAGCCTAAGCTATTACAGTCAAAACTACATACTACTTTGTATTAATATAACTAATTCATTCTTAATCATATTACATAATTATTTAACCAAATTAATCACATTTACAAGAAGCATTCCCACATAGTAATAATTAAAAAATAAAATCAGGGAATGAGAATAGGAGAGAGGTAGCAGACTGGTAATACCCAAAAAAGATAGAGTGAGAAAGAAGTTACAGTGCCAGAGTATCTATTTTTATGTTTATTTATAACCCTAATTTCATATAAAATATTTGGGATTGAATGCTAACTAATACATTCTTCAAAACAATTCCCCATGCAAGTAACAAGAAGTAGGATTCTACAAACAAGTTTTAAAGGCCACTTGCATGAGTTTTGAATCGCTTTGTAAAAAATGATGTTTAGAAAATGTTATTTAATACACAAATAATCTTAATAGCCGTTGCTCAACATTTCTCCTCAACTGTTTGATTTGGTCAAATTCCATGGACTTTATTTTTCTTTTCAGTAGAAAATATATATATATTTAAAAAAATTTTATTTTATCATTGTTAACTAGTAAGATAAATCATTAGTCCTTTTGAAAATTAGCATACTTATGTTTTTTGGAACTTTATCTATTAAGCCTGATAGGTAATCACTAACTCTTTCTTTATCACTAAATTTAAGAAATATAAAACCTACAAATATGGCAGGGGTTTGGGGACAGGATAATGAGTCCTCTCCAGGAAATGTAAACATACAAAAGATTTTGACTTCTGAGTACTGAGCAGTTCTATTTTCTCTCTCTTTGTTTGATTGAGACATTGTAGTTAAAATGTAATCATAAAATGAAGGCCAGTACTGCCCCTTTAATTTCATCAGATCATATCTATGAAAATATAACTAATCATAAAAGACAGAATAAAATTTAGCATCTTTTTTTTCTTATTATTTCTGTCATTATAAACTATTCAGTTAGTAAATCCCACATTTTTTTTCAGGGCAAGTTCATTGTCAAGTATAGTCATGATCTTCAACTTTCATTGAAGCTTGAGGATACACAGATTACATGTACTTTGTGTGCAACACATAGACTAAGCATTAAAATTCTAGTTTTCAGACAGTATGTGGGTATTCCAGTGTGTGATCATTTCATTTTTCTGTCTGCATTCAGGATGGATGATGCTGAGGCCTGTTTTATTCTGAGCAGCCGTTGTGAAGTAGATAGGACATCATCTGTAAGTTTCTAAAATCTCCTTTTGTAAGTTGTGCTTTCCATTTTAGAAAATTTTTTAAAAATTGATTTTTTAAAATCTCCCAACACTAACTATTGGTGACTTACAAAATTTTACTAAATGGAACCAGATATTTCTAAATTACCTTTGCCATATAGTAAGAGTAGTTGCGTTGTTTACTGTGTTAACTAGAGTGTCTTTCAAGTCATTTTCTACTACTGCTTGGGTTTTCTGCTGACCAAAATGAAATGAGTTATATGTAAACAGAACTAGACCTTGTTTTATCAGATATAACTTATGCTAATTAATTTTGTTTAAATGGCCTCAATTTCCTCAACTCTAGAAACAAGGCAGATGGATCAGGCGTACAAGATCAGAATTAACTGGAGAGATTCCCAAAAAAAAAAAAAAAACGAATTTGTGAAAATTCTATTCAGAGTATCTGAGGTAGAGATTGGGAATCTGTACATTTTTAAAAAGATCCCCAAGGGATTCTGAAGCACAGTCCAGTTTGGGAACATTTGGCCTATATTATCTCTGTTTTATTTTTCAGGAAGTTCTATAGACTCATAACTAAATTAAATTGTATAAGTTACCAAATCATAACTTCTATTTTTTAGATGTGTTTTAATTTTATTACTTAAAAAAAAGTGTTTCATTGTGTGTGTTGAGTAGGTCCTGTCACCTCCTATGTTTCTTAGCCAAGAGTCCGTCTCAGGTCACATCTAGAACACAGACAAATGAGAACCCTTGGTGGCTTCTGTATAGTCTGGAAAAAAGAAAAATGTGCATTGGTCTTTTAGGTACCCGTTTTGCCCTTTGCGGGGGCACCTATTAGGCATGTTCTCAGTTGCATTGGTTTACGACTATAAATTCTGACTGTGGCTGACTCTGTTGTCCTCACTCTATTTACATAAACTTTTTACTCATTTTTAAATTGACTTTCTCCTTCTTCATTTGAAGAAGGACTAGACCAAACAATTGACTATAAAGTTTGGAAAATATTTTCTTTTTTTAAACAAAAATACATTTCTAAAATCCACCTGTTCCTGTATTCTCTACAGTTACTACTGAGAATAGTTTTAATTCTCTTAGAATCCATATTTTGGATTCCATAGAGTTGGGGTGACCCACCCAGGTCATTGCTCTGAGATCTTCTTTTGAAGCTTGAGCCTTGAGAAAATTGGTTTTCTAAAGTCACTTCTATGTCAAGCAATATCCTAGTAAGTAGCTTAGTAAGACCATGTTGCCTTAGGTATTGGGCTCTTTTGAAGTGTTACCTATGTGCAGTCAGTTTCTAGAAACAAACTCCAAGGTCAGAATGGAAGCTGTGTTTTAGGGTAAGCTTTTATAATATAAGCATACTGTTGTGACCTGGTTCCATAGCAATGTCCATAAAATGGGATGTAAAAATCTTTGGAAGTACCTTAAACTTTGAAACATTTATGACTCCTTAGTTGGCATGTTACCCTGATTTGCAAATTGTATATTAAATAAACTTCTATCAGTTTCTATTATTTGCTTAATATGATTTTTGTTTTAACACTACCTTAATTCAGACCAGACCCTCCTGAGCTTACTTAAGCACTACTCTCAATAATTGCTTTCTAGGTTCGGCATAGTAGGTGCTCCAAACGTATTTACTGAATACATGAGTTTTAATTGAACAAAATCTGCCTTATGTTTCTATAATCATTTGACTGCTATAATTATGAGTCTTGTGCTCTTCGTGGGGTAAATTGGTTTTAAAATACTCGCAGTCTTTTGGTATCTTTGATACATTTGTGTAACAAAGAAGGAATATGCATTAGGAAATAAATACATAAAGTCTTCTAGAATACCCTTTATGATGTGAATTTGGGAGTTTTCCATTAAACAAATGCATTCCATTTTCTCCTGATACTCTACTAAATTGACAGAAAATGAAGAAAATGTCTGTATCCACAAACAAAGAGAATGGTAGAGGAGACAACACTTACACAGTTTTGGAAGCTAGAAAGCAGATGGATGAGTGGTAACTAACTTAACAGACAGAAGGAATCCGGATTTAAGCTGAGAGAGGGAAAAACTCAGAAGCAGACTGCTCTGTGCAATGGAACCTGAAACATCTCAGGAATTAGAGGCACCAGATGTCTCTGAAAGTAGGGTTGCATGTAGGACTAACCATAAGAACAGTGATTAAAAGTCTGCAAGAAGAGCGTTTAGATTTACTGATCCCTCTACATAGCCATGGATGGTTACTTTCCTCACCCAGGGAGAAGAGGATTACTATTTGCAGAATTTGATACAGAGGGACTCTCTACTTAGAAATACTAGGCAGAGCTGAGGGTTTGGGTACCATGATAAAATCAGGGTAATTAAAAGCAAATTGGCTCACTGATGTGAGAGGTGTCCTAAATGGCTGCAAGGTCCTGATAGCAAGATCCATATATTCACTGAATCCAGTTTAGAGGAATTTTCTCTGGGGGAAATGAACCATCAGAAGAGAAAATGCCTTATATATTTAAAGTGTACGTGTGTGTATACATACATACATACACACACACACACGCATATTCATACACAGGTAGTCCCCAACTTAGGACGTATTCGAGTTACGACAAACTGCGATTAGGACCATCTGGTTTTTGTTTTTTTGGTACGTCTTATTGTTAGTAACATGTACTACATACAATGTTTCAGCACGTAATTTGCTGATGTTATCATTCTCAGATGTTCACTCACAGATACTCAATGTTATGATTTACTGTTCAAAATACTACTGTACAGCAGGCTATGAAAACTAAAAAAAAAAGAGAGATACTTGACTTACATCCCCATCATAAGTTGGGGACTACCTGTATATATATGTATATATGTAATCTGGGCTTCGCTAGTGCAGTATTCTAAATTGATCACCCTACAGTAAACTCCACCTGAATATAAACTCCCCTCATTCACATAGGTCTCAACAGCTCTTGAGTATTTGACTCCTACAACAGGGATCAGTAGACATTTGAGGAAATTCCTAGCAAAGAGAAGAAAGAAAGGATAAACAAAGAAAGAAGCCTAAAGTATACAGAAAAGAGAAACTTAGATAAAACCCAAAGAAGGCCAAACAATTCAGGAAGAAGAAAAATTTTAAAATATATATTTAATTAAATAGCCTCAGAGTAATATAAGAAGATGTTACATATATAAAACAAGAATAGTATGATATTAAAAAAATCAAAACAAAGAGAGAAACTTTCAGTCAACCAAAAAGAACTAGAAATTAAAAATAGGTTACCAAGCGAAAAATATCAATACTAGGTTTAGAAGATAAACCTAAGGATATTTGGAACAATGCAGAACAATAAAATGAATAATAAAACTAAACAATGGGACTTCCAGGCAACATGGCACTATAGGCAGAAGCACCATGCTATCCCTCCACAGCAAAGATCCGAAAAACTAAGCCCAACAGAGAAAACGGCAACCCTGAAACCCTAAGCCTCAAATGAAGAGATAAAGAACTCAGCCAAGTACCAAATGGAATAACAAACTGACAGAGAACAGAGAGCACGGAGAGATACATGCAGAGGTCCCCTATCAACTAACACAGCACAGATCTGCCATCTTGGGCTACTATCAGAGACCAGCGAACAGGTGGTACAAGGAAGCAGCTTCACTGAGCTTCCAGCAGGAGACAAAACAACTGGTAACCAGTGATATATACTTTCCCACCCTCTACCCTTATTCACCCCCCCACTTGGCCTCATCTGCTTCCTGTGGCCACAGTCTTTTGGCTGGGAAGCATCGCCTTCACTCTGTTGTCACTTGGATTCCACCTGCCCGCAATAGCTGGCTCCCTAAGTGCCATTTGTTGGCTGCTGGTGTTGCTTTTTTCTGCTCTTTAGAGTTCTTCCTTACCTCTCACCACCTCCCCCTCCTTTCTCTCAAATACCTGGCTCCATGCGCCATCTTTGCATCTCCCTGAAAGGCTGTGAAACGCTGCTCGAACTTGAGACTGCTTCCTGGCCCGTGCTGCCACGCTAGTGGGATCCCGGGACTTTTGTTTGTTTGTTTTGAATTGTTTGTTTTCTTTTTCTTTTCTCAAATTGGGAACAATTTCTAGCTAGGAACTCCTGCGCAGCTTGGAACTTACACCCTCAGTTTGTGCAGATGAGCAGAGGGATCCCTGAGGGCATTTCTTTTTTCTAGTTCTTTTTTTGTTTTTTTTTTCTGTATTTTGGGGGTTTTTCTTGTTTTTGTTTGTTTTTAATTTGTTTTGTTTTCTTTTCCCTCTTTTTCCCTTTTTGTCTTTCTTCATTACTCAGTTTGTCTCTCTATACTTTCCTTCTCTAACTGTCCCCTGAATACCTGGCACTGAGTGACACCTCTGCGCCCTCTAGCGAGGCTAGACTTCATGGCCTAGGAGCAACTTCCCCACAGTTTGTGTCCATACCGGTGGGATCCCTGGGAGCTTTTCTTTTCTTTTCTTTTTTTCTAATTTTTATTTATTCATTTTCTTTTCTTTTCTTTTTTTCCTTCTTCTCCTTTTTGTTTTTCTCCATTTCATAATATTTCATCTCTCCACTCCAATGGCAAGCTAACCTAGCTCTCTTTTCTGTTTGTATGTTTTTGGCTCCTGTTCCTCTCTCCTCTCTCCCATACCCATCTTAGCTTCACACATCACAGTCTCCACCCTCCATTATGCCTACCTGCACCGTGCACCGAACATCACACCACCAAGCAGCCCAGGCACAGCCTACCGGAACCTGCCCAGTACCGATTACTGGGCTGCCCTGGTGGCCGTAGTAAGTGCCACAAACAACCCATCCCAGCAACTCCTCTTCAGCTAGACCTGACCTGCTGTACCATATCTGAGCGACTGACCCTGCCAATTGGAGAAGAAGGCGAAAAGTATCATGCCCACAGATGAGCAAACAACAAAGAACACACAGCCTGCCTGCTCAGAAATAGCAAATAAAACCAAAAAAAAGGTAAAACAAACAAATCTACAATCAATAAATGAGAAAAATAACTACCAAATGGCCTGAAGACAGCAGACAATTATCAAAACATTTACAAAAAAAGCAAAAAGATGGTTCCAGTAGGTGTCCAAAATAAAACACCAGATGGCTTTCCAGTAGAAGAAAAGGCACTAAAATTACCTGACAGGGAATTCAAATCTCTAATATTCAGAGCTATACAAGAGTTGAAGCAAAAAGCAGAAAAATATGAGGAAAAAATAGACAAACTCATGGAGAAGGTAGACAAATTCATGGAAAATACAGACAAAAAAATGAAAGAATTCAGGAAAATAATGAAGGAACAAAATGCCAAAATAAATTCACAACTAGAAAACATACAAAAACAACAATTAGAAATACAAAAGATAAACAACAAGATTTCAGAAATGGAGAGTGTCATAGAAGGGCAGGGGAGCAGATTGAAATGGTGGAAGACAGGATCTGTGAAATTGAAGACAAACACTTGGATACAATTCTGTTTGAGGAAAACTCAGAAAAAAGAACAAAGAAAAATGAAGAGACCCTGAGAATTATGTGGGATACAATCAAAAGCAAAAATTTGCGAGTGATCAGAGTTCCAGAAGGGGGGAGAAAACAGAAAACACAGAGAGGATCATTGAAGAGCTGCTGACAGAAAACTTCCCCAATAAAATGAAAGATGAAAAGCTGGCCATCCAAAAAGCTCAACGAACCGCACATGGGATAGACCCCAAAAGAAAATCACCAAAAGACAAACAAAAAATCCTGAGAGCAGCTCCAGAAAAACAAAAAGCGACATACAGATGAGAAACAATAAGATTAAGCTCAGATTATTTGGCAGAAACCATGCAGGCAAGAAGGCAATGTGATGACATATATAAAACCTTGAAAGAGAAAAAATTGCCAGCCAAGAATAATACATCCTGCAAAACTCTCGTTGAAATATAATGGGGAAATTAGGTCATTTCCAGATAAACAGAAATTAAGGGAATACATAAAAACCAAACCAAACTTACAAGAATTATTAAAGGGAGTCCTTCGATCTGAGAACAAACAACTTCAGCTCATAGGCTGAATCTAGGATGCAAGATCGTACCAACCAGATAACCAATCTAGGAAATGAACTCTCAAGGACTATCCAAAACCAAAAGAAATACAACAGCCAATCAGAGCAGTTAATCTGTAAATGACAACAGCATCAGAACAATAAAAGAGGGAATAAACAGTGTAGGCATAGAACCCTCTAATGAAGAGGAAGGCAAGGTGATACCAAGTAATAATAGACTGCTTCAAACTTGGAAAGATAAGGGTAAATGTCACGGTTATCACAGAAAGTTAACAAAACTACTCACAAAAATAAAAGAGGAAAAACATACAGTCTCAGTAAAATCAAAACCTACATAAACAAAAGAAATGAAAAAAAATCCACAAACAAAAGTAATTCAGCACAGGAGAGTAAGAGGAACAAAGAAAATGCCAGCACCATGAAAAAAAGCACTACAAAATGACAGCAATAAACTCACACCTATCAATAATTACACTGCATATAAATGGCCTAAATGCACTCATAAAGAGACGGAGAGTGACAGAATGGATAAAATAACAGAATCCATTGATCTGATGTCTATAAGAGATATACCTTAGAAACAAAGATGTAAATATATTAAAAATCAAAGGTTGGAAAAAAATATATCAAGCAAACAACTACCAAAAAAGAGCAGGTGTGGCAATACTAATCTCAGATAAAATAGACTTTTAAACAAAATCCACCATAAAAGACAAAGATGGACACTATATAATGATTAAAGGGACGATCCATCATGAAGACATAACCATAATAAACATCTATGCACCCAATGACAGGGCTCCAAAATACAGAAAACAAATTCTAGGAGCACTGAAAGGAGAAATTGACAGTTCCACAATAAAAGTAGGAGACATCAACACACCACTCTCCGTAAAGGACAGAACATCTGAAAAGAAACTCAGCAAAGATACAGAAGACCTAAAAGGCACAATCAGCCAACTTGATCTCATAGACTTATACAGAACACTCCACGCTACAGTTGCAAAGTACACATTCTTTTCAAATGCACATGGACCATTCTCCAGAACAGACCACATCTTAGGCTACAGAGCAATGCTCAAAAAGATCCAAAACGATGAGATAATACAAAGTATCTTCTCTGACCACAATGCCAT
>NW_004444031.1:644624-660241 GCF_000243295.1 Trichechus manatus latirostris
TACTGGAACTAATAGAAAGATTCAGCAGAATAGCAGGATACAAGATAAACATACAAAAATCAATTGGATTCCTATACACCAATAAAGAGAATGATGAAAAAGAACTCAGGAAAACAATACCATTTATAATAGCCCCTAAAAGAAATAAAATACTCAACAACAAATCTAACCATGGCTGTTGAAGACCTATACAAAGAAAACTACAAAACACTACTGCAAGGAACCCAAAGGGATCTACATAAATGGAAAAACATACCATGCTCATGGATAGCTAGACTCAACAGTGTGAAAATGACAGTTCTATCCAAAGCAATTTAGAAATACAGTGCAATCCTGATCAAAATACCAAAAACATTCTTTAAAGAGATGGAAAAACTAATCATTAACTTTATTTGGAATGGGAAGAAGCCCCTAATAAGTAAAGCACTATCGAAGAAGAAGGGTAAAGTAGGAGGACTCAAAGTACCTGACCTAAGAACTTACTATACATCTACGGTAGTCAAAATAACCTGGTACTGGTACAATGACATACACAGTGACCAGTGGAACAGAATTGAGAACCCAGATGTAAATCCATCCACCTGTGGTCACCTGATATTCGACAAGGGCCCAAAGTCCATTAAATGTGCAAAAGACAGTCTTTTTAACAAATGGTGCTGGCAAAACTGGATGTCCACCTGCAAAAAAATGAAACAGGACCCATACCTCACGCCATATATAAAAACTAATTCAAAATGGATCAAAGACCTAAATATAAAGCCAGAAACTATAAAATTCCTAGAAGCAACAATAGGATCACTGCTACCGGCCCTAATACATGGCATTAACAAGATACAAACCATGCTCATTAACGCACAAACTCCAGAAGATAAGCTAGATAACTGGGATCTTCTAAAAATCAAACACCTATGCTCTTCAAAAGACATCACCAAAAGATTGAAAAGAGAACCTACAGACTGGACAAAATATTTTGGACACTACAAATCAGACAAAGGTCTAATCTCTATAATCTACAAGAAAATGCTACACCTCTACAACAAAAAGACAAATAATCCAATTAAAAAATGGGCAAAGGAAATGAACAGGCACTTCACCAAAGAAGACATTCATGCGGCCAACAGACACATGAGGAAATGCTCGCGATCACTAGCCATTAAAGAAATGCAAATTAAAACCGCAATGAGATTCCATCTTACCCTGGCATTACTGGCACTAATCAAAAACACTGGAAATAACAAATGTTGGAGACGCTGCAGGGAGATCGGAACTCTTATGCACTGCTGGTGGGAATGCAAAATGATACAACCGTTTTGGAAAACAATATGGTGCTTCCTTAGAAAGCTAGAAATAGAAATACCATACGATCCATCAATCCCACTCCTAGAAATATATCCTAGAGAAATAAGAGCCGACTCACGAAGAGACATACGCACACCCATGTTCATAGCAGTATTGTTCACAATAGCGAAATGATGGAAACAACCTAGATGCCCATCAACAGATGAACAGATGAATGGATAAACGAACTATGGTACATATACACAATGGAGTAGTATGCAACGATGAAGAACAATGATGAATCTGTGAAGCATCTCACGACATGAATGAAACTGGAGGACATTATGCTGAGTGAAAGAAATCAATTACAAAAGGACAAATATTGTATGAGACCTCTGTTGTAAAAACTCATGAAAAAGTTTACACACAGAATGTAACAATCTTTGTTGATTACGAGGGATGGGAGGGGTGGGAGGGAAATACTAAATAGACAATAGACAAGTGGTAACTTTGGTGAAGGGTCAGACAGTACACAATACTGGGATGCCAGCACAGCTTGTACAAGGAATGGTTATGGAAGCTCCATAGACACATCTAAACTCCCTGAGGGACTAAAGTGCTGGGCGGAGGGCTGTGGGGACCATGGTCTTGGGGAACATCTAGCTCAGTTGGCATAACACTGTTTATAAAGTCAATGTTCTACATTCCACCTTGGTGAGTAGCGTCTGGGGTCTTAAAAGCCTGTGAACAGCCATCTAAGATATTCCACTGGTCTCACCACTTCAGGAGCAAGGGAGAATGAAAACAGCAGGATACAAGGAAAAGATTAGTCTGAAGGAGTAACGGACAATTAGCTACCAAGGCTTCCACCATACCGAGTCCAGTACAGCTAGATGGCACCTGGCTGTCACCACTGACTGCTCTGACCGGGATCATAACAGAAGGTTCTGGACAGAGCTGGAGAAGGATGTAGAACAAAATTATAGCGTACAAAAAAGACCAGATTTACTGGCCTGACAGAGACTGGAGAAATCCTGAAAGTATGGCCCCCAGACACCCTTTTAGCTCAGTGGTGAAGTCAATCCCAATGTTCACCGCTCAGCCAGGGATTGGACAGCCTCATAAAACAAAATGGGACTAATGAGGCACAGCAGTCCAGGACCAAGGACTAGAAGGCAGAAGGGGACAGGAAAGCTGGTGATAGGGAACCCAAGGTTGAGTAAGGACAGGGTTGACCTTTAGTGCAGTTGTTAACCATTGTCATAGGGAAGTATGTGTACTAACTGTTTAATAAGAAACTGTTTTGTTGTGTAAAACTTCATCTAAAGTGAGAATAGCAATACGACTGGAAGAATGTAATCGATATCACTGAATTGTATACGTAGAAATTTTTGAAATGGTGTATCTTTGGTTATGTATATTTTCACCAAAAAAAAGAAAAAAGGCCTCGCATTTCAAGAAGGGAGAGTGTTGACATGTCGTGCGGTTGTTAACCAATGTCATAAAACAATATTAATACTGACTGTTTAAAGAGAAAGTATTTGTTATGTAAACGTTCTCCTAAAATACAATAAAAAAAAATTTTAAAAAAGTAAACAATCTAAGAGGAGTAAAAAAGTGATGCTATTAAAGGACTAGTCATGGAGAACCAATACTCATATAATGGGAGTTTAAGAAAGAGTCAAGAAAACTGAGGACAGAATATTATCAAAGATATAATACAATTAAATTCCTTAGACTGAGTTCTCAAATGAAGAGGGCCACTCAATAAAGAATAATAGAACAACAACAACAAACTGCAGAAACTAGTCAGAGAGATGGAGAGAGAAATGAGAAGCAAAAGAGGAGGAGAATGAAAATGAGGAAGACATGATAAAGTTCACAACTAAGTATCGAGATTTAAAATGTCTTCAAACTTCTCAACAATAATATCGGAAGCTAGAAGACACTGCAACAATGTTTTTAAAATTCTGAAAGAAAAGATTTTTCCATTAGAATTTCATATCCTGGCAGAATTTGAATCAGGTGAGAAGGTTTTGTTGTTCCCAGGTGTCATCTAGTTGGTTCCGACTAATAGTGATCCAATGTACAACAAAATGAAGCACTGCCCAGTCCTGCGCCATCCTCACAATTGTTGTTATGCTAGAGTCCATTGTTGGAGCCTCTGTGTCAGTACGTCTTGTTGATGGTCTTCCTCTTTTTCACTACCCTCTACTTTAGCAAGCATGATATCCTTCTCCAAGGACTGGTCCCTTCTGATAACATGTCCAAAGTTTCGCCATGCTTGCTTCTGAGGAGCATTCTGGCTGTATTTCTTTCAAGACAGATTTGTTCCTTCTTCTGGCAGTCCATGATATATTCAATATTCTTTGCCAACACCATAATTCAAAGGCATCAGTTCTTCTCTGGTCTCCCCTGTTCATTGTCCAGCTTTCACACACATATGAGGCAACTGAAAACATCATGGCTTGGGTCAGGCTCACCTTAGTCCCTAAAGTGACATCTTTGCTTTCAATACTTTAAAGACATATTTTGTGGCAGATTTGCCCAGTGCAAAATATTGTTTGATTTACTGACTTCTGCTTCTGTGGGTGTTGATTGCAGATCCAAGTAAAATGAAATCCTTGACAACTTCAATCGTTTTGCCGTTTATCATGATATTGCTTATTGGTCCAGTTGTGAGGATTTTTGTTTTCTTTATGTTGAGGTGTAATCCATACTGAAGGCTCTTGTCTTTGATCTTCATCAGTAAGCGCTTCAAGTCCTCTTCACTTTCAGCAAGCAAGGTCGTGTCATCTGAATAATGCAGGTTGTTAATGAGTCTTCCTCCAATCCTGATTCCGTGTTCTTCTTCATATAGTCCAGCTTTTCGGATTATTTGCTGAGCATACATATTGAATACGTATGGTGAAAGCATACAACCCTGATGCACACCTTTTGCCCATAGTCTCTTTCAATAGCAACTTGAGGCATGAATTTTTTCTTCAATTCTTTAAGCTTGATATATACCAAGTGTGTTCTTCTCTTTTGGTTTTCTAACTCTAGACCTTTGCACATTTCATTATAATGCTGTAGTTTGTCTTCTTGAGGTGCCCTTTGAAATCTTCTGTTCAGTTGTTTTACTCCATCATTTCTTCCACTTGTTTTATCCACTCTACGTTCAAGAGTAATTTTCAGAGTCTCTTCTGACATCCATTTTGGCCGTTTGTTTCTTTCCTGTGTTTTTAATGACTTCTTGCTTTTTTCATGTATGATGTCCTTGATGTCATTTCACAACTCGTCTGGTCTTCGGTCATTAGTGTTCGATACGTCAAATTTATTTTTAAGATGATCTTTAAATTCAGGTGGGATATACTTAAGGCTGTATTTTGGCTCTCGTGGACTTGTTCTAATTTTCTTCAGTTTCAAGTTGAACTTGCATATGAGCAATTGATGTTCTGTTCCACATTTGGCCCCTGGCCTTATTCTGACTGATAATATTGAGCTTTTCCATCTTTTCATCATTGTCTTTTTCCACAGATGTAGTCAATTTGATTCCTGTGTATTCATTCCATCTGATGAGGTACACTAGTTACCATTTATGTTGTGGAAAAAAGATACTTGTAATGAGGAAGTCTTTGGTGTTGCAAAATTCTAGCATGCGCTCTCTGGCATCATTTTTATCACCAAGTCCATATTTTCCAACTACCAATCCTTCTTTGTCTCCAACTTTCTCATTCTAATCACCAGTAATTATCAATGCATCTTGATTGTATGTTAAATCAATTCCAGACTGCAGAAGTTGGGAGAAGTTGCAGAAGTTGGGAGAGCTGCCTTTGAGAAAAAAAGAGGTGAAATTGTCTTTTCTGAGTGGTTGAATATTTTGAGAGGTGATTTATACTTTGGGGAAGACTTTGAATTTTAATAAGTGGTTAAAAAACTAAGTAAATGCAAAAAGAAATAATTTTGAACTCCAGAGGAAAACAGATTATTCAAGACTGGAAATATAATTATAGCATTCACCGTATTTACTGTAAATAGTAGTGATAATAATGTCCTAACAAGGTGAACAGCAAATACTGATGTCACCTAACATTATTATTGAACTATATCCAAAGGATGAGGGAAGGGAAATTGGCAGAAGGGTGGTGTGGGGACAAGAATGCGATATCCTTTATTCCATAATAGAAAGTCAGTAGCTAATGTTTAAAAGAAAAATCAAGAAATAGTAATAAAAGCATATTTGGAAATATGGAGGCAAATAACAGAATAATCAGCTTTAGGGATTTAAAATGATTGCTTCTGTGAAGTGGAAGTATGGCATTCCAGTAGGTGGAAGAGGAAGCTGCTCTTATATGTTATGAACTCATGGAATTATTTTTTTGGCTTAAGGAAGTGTATAGCTTTGATTTTTTTTTTTTTTTTTTGATTAAGTGGATTCCGGAAAAGTGTTTTTGTATAGGGAAAAGCTCTTTAGTAAGAAATGAGCCTTGTTTTGTGGAGGTAAACAGACTTCTCTTCATACCAGCTTCATGTAACTCTTAAGATACCAGTGAAAAAATGAGTAAATTTGAGATTGAACTAAATAAAGTTTTATATACTTCAGTATTTTTTAATTCAACTTGTATTAAAGAACTAGAATAAATTATTCTGTTTTATTCATACCTGTGAATAAAGACAAGAAAATATAAAGCATGCCAGGTGAAGCACTCGACAGCTGTTGTACTACAGAAAAACAGCTTAGTGAAAGAGGTACCATACTGTAGCTGTGAAAAGTTTATCTGAGTAGTAAAGGGTCAGTAGGTATAGGGAGAGCAGGTCAATCCTATGAAAACCCAGCAGGGAAGTCAATCTCAGAGTTTAGGATATCTTGAACATAGGGACAAGAAGAAGAGTATCATTGGGTTCTGGTAATTGAAGGAAGTTCCAGTTCTTGACAGACAGAAAGTGTAAGGGAGAAAAACAAATGCCCATGAGTAGACCTAAGTATTCAGTATTTCTGTTCCTTTGGAAAAGACTGAGAGTCTCTGAACTGTATTATGTATGGGTGCATTCATAGGAACTCATAGTAGTGTCTACAGTCCCTGGAGAAACAAAAACTTTTAGGGACTTGAAAATGGATGGTTAACTATTCCTTCTGTGCTCATATCTGGACAAAGCAGTAGGCGACCATTCACCTGTTTTTAAAATCATCTTCACATCTATGGGGGCACAATGGGGCAAATAAAGAAGATTTATTTAGAAAAATATAAAAACCTGGAAAAATTATGCACTGTTCTAATTACTAACAGTGTTATTGTAAAGGACATCATATTGCTGGTAATGAAAAATCTGCCATGTTAGGTGTGATGTCTTAGGAAGGACCTGGCATAGTTTCTTCTGAATATAACACCACATGATTTCCTACAGAGAGGCTGGTTCAGTAATCTCCACAATCTGCCCCACTCTTGGGTTTATACCCTATCAGGGGAGTTGAAATCTCTACACTTTTATCTCTCGGAGGGTAATAAATACATTTTTTCTCCAGTTTGTAAAATATCTAGGTCATCTTGTTTGATTTATATCTTTTTGTATAGACTATATGGTGATTACCTAAAGGCTTGGCCCAGATGATAATAATCCTTCTCAGTCAAACTATTTTAATTGCCTTTCCTCAGTTTTGTTCTGTTTGGGAGGTAGGTGGATGAAGAGAGTAAGTAACTCTAATTCTAGTAGTGCAGTAGTTAAGAGCTCGGCTGCTGTTATATTAGGCATACTTTAAAAGAAATTTTGCTAAATGTAGTACTAAATCATTCTGCTGTATTATGAAAATGTTCTTTTGAATTACTTCATGAAACATAGTACAACTTTTGAAAAATGTTGATTGTACACTATTTCTGAAAGATAGATATTCAGTTATTATTGCTGAGACTACAACATTAAATGAATAAATTCTTTTGTTCTTTTAATAAAAACAAACAAACCCGTTGCCATCAAGTCAATTCCAACTCATAGCAACCTTATAAGACAGAAAAGAACTGCCCCATAGGATTTCCAACAAGCACCTGGTAGATTCAAACTGCTGACCTTTTGGTTAGCAGCTGAACTCTTAACCACCAGGGTTTCCTGTTCTTTTAATAGCAACAGTTTTATAACCAGGCAGAACATTGTCAACCCTAGAATTAGTCTGTGTTCATTTTTCTTATTGTTGGGAAGGAAGGAGGTCTGAATAATGTCAAAATGAAAAATTAATAGGAATTCCAAATGATTCTTCTATAGAATAGACAGTATTTCATAAAAATAAACATATACATATGTAAAATTTTATCATTTATTTAAAAATTAGTGGGTAATCATGAATTTGAAAGTGCCATAGCAACTGCCTCAGTAATTTTTTTTCTTTTTTATGTTGAATAACTAAACTCAGGTTTCAAAAAATCATTAAGTTGTGATTTCACTGAGGTCAATGTCCTTTCTGATGATTTTAATTAAAAAGAATGAAGCATGTATATCCCTAAAATTATAATAATACATACTTTTTAAAAAATGACTAGTTTTTTTCTTAGATGATCAAATTTTAAAATTTTCTGATATAGTAATTTGACTTTTCTACAAAAACTTGCATGTTTACCTAGTGGGTATGTAGTTTTAGTCAACATTGCTACAGTCGGTGTACATATTTTAGTTCAATTGTTCAAGTCCATTTAATAAAAAATGGAAGAAGAAAAAAATAAAAGAACCAAACAGATTTGTTATTTATTGAGTAGCTTTTCTAGGCCCAGGCATTTTGTGCACATCATGTCATTAAATCTTAGCCACAATTATTTTATAGATGACAGAACCAAGGCTCAGAGGTGGTAATTAGATTTCCCAGATATATTCAGAGTGGCAGAGGCTGGTTTCTTCCCAGGTCAGTCTGACTCCAAAGTCCCTTCCTTCACGTGGAACTGTTTCCCATGTTGATAACAGCTTACTGTTCAAGTGGAATATACATATATAAATATAAGTGGTCCTACTGTTTAAAACCTATAAGCAGAATAACATATATTCAGGGTTTCAGGCATCAGTTCTGTTCTACCCCTTCCCACCCTTAGTCTATCCCTTAAAGAAACCACTTCTAGCTTTCTAAAGCTGTGTCTCCATGGCTCTAATTCTTGATTTGTTAATATTACACATCATTTGATGATTTCTTTCTTGGAAGATGAGGACATAGCTTATTTAAAATCCCCCTGCCATTTTCCTACCAGTCGTTAAGAACCCGCCGGCTAACTAAAAGGTCGGCAGTTCGAATTCATCAGCCGCTCCTTGAAAACCTATTTGGCAGTTCTGCTCTGTCCTGTAGGGTCGCTATGAGTCAGAATCGACTTGACAGCAATGGGTTTTATTTTGGTTTTTATATTATATTAATATTAGTTACTTTGTTAAAGACTATACTTACTTTGTATTCATTAAACTATGGATGATATATAATGTATTCCCTTCTTTGCAAAATGATAACATTTGCTTTCTTCTTTCTTTAGCTTTCATTCCCATGTTCCCATTTTCCAACTTGATCTTTGTACTGCAGTTTTACATTTTAAGGCTGATAATATTTACTATTGTCCAGTAACCCAAATTAAGTCTTCTGTCATCTATTAATTGACTATAAATACTGGATCCAATAAACATTTAGAATCATGACTGTCCATAGTATTCACTGAAGATTCAGTGATTATTTTAATTATATGTCCTTTTTATTTCTTGTGTTGTCTTCCCCCACCCCCACCCACCACCCACCTTTTAATATCAGCTGTACTTTTCAGGTGTCTGTTATCATTGTTTTTGTTTTGGTAACTGTATTGTGGATCTCTATTTACTACTTGCTATCCTGTCATATGGAAACCCTGGTGGTGTAGTGGTTAAGAGTTTGGCTGCTAACCAAAAGGTTGGCATATTCAAATCCACCAAGCGCTCCTTGGAAACCCTACGGAGCAGTTCTACTCTGTCCTATAGAGTTGCTATGAGTCGGAATTGACTCAACGGCGACGGGTTTTTTATGAGAGCAGGTGTTTTTTACTGTTATGGATTTGGATCTTTTTGTGAGCAGCTGAATGCTTAACCACTGTGCCACCAGAGCTCACCTGCTCTCATGGACCTTACATATTAGTAGAGATGACAAGCAAAATACAAATTAAACAAATGTATAGAATATTAGATAATGATAAGTGTTATGGAGAGAAAAAGTGGGGAAGAGACCTATGAAATGTTGGGGAATGTTGAAAGTATAGATTGAAACGTTAATTTAAAAAGTTGAAAGATTAATTTAAAATGCAATCATAAAGCCCATTGATTATTAAGATAGAGTACATATGAAATAGCACCATGCACTTGTTTCTTTAGAGTATTTTTATGGGTCACTATGAGTTAGAATTGACTCAAAGGCAACAGGTTTGATTTTGTTTTGGGTTATTAGTTCAGTCTTACTTTTCTTCCACTTGGTATTACTCATTCTTTATGATCCCACTGTATATCAAACTACTTGAAAGAGGAACACTCATTATTTCAATCTTATGACCTCCTTTGATCCTGGCATTCTGACTTGCACGGCACTGATTTCCCCTCCCCCATGACTTCCTTAGTGGAGATCACTATTTATTTTTATCTTACTTGCTTGCTCTATTCTTTTTACAACTTCATTGTTGCCTCCTTCCTCCTTCATAATATTCCTTTCTTTACTTGCTTTTGTGCC
Source organism: Trichechus manatus latirostris (assembly GCF_000243295.1). NCBI lineage: Eukaryota > Metazoa > Chordata > Mammalia > Sirenia > Trichechidae > Trichechus > Trichechus manatus. Next base: position 654,589 of record NW_004444031.1, read on the forward strand.
CTGACTCTTTGTAAATTCCTTCTTAACTCTTAGGCCATTCCTTTTCACTTTCTTTCAAAGGTTCCTCCATTTTTTATATTTTAAATAAAAGTAATACCTAGGATACTCTCTTTGGGATACTTTTTATCTGATTCTCTACACTTTTCTCTGAACAATATGACTAACATTGAAGTTAAAATTGCCGTCAATGTGTTAATCATTCCCATATCAGTTTCTTTAACACAGTTCCATCTTTGTCCTAAAATCCATGTTCAAGGATATAACTAATGATTATGTATTTTTGTGGAGATGTTCCAAAAGTTCTCAGGCTTTTGTAAATGGCAGAAAATTAAACTCATCATATAACTCTGAAAAAATGGGTTTTCTCTATTTTCTATCTTAATGGATTATATCATGATTCCTTAACTCCACTCTTTGGGCTCCAAATGATCTTTTCTTTTCTCATTTTATTGTCACAATTCATCAAGGTGGTGACTATTAAAAAAGAAAGAAAGAGTGCAGGACAATGAACCACTTTGAGTTATTTGGCTGGAAAATGATTCTGTGCTCTTCCCTGTCTTGTGGTAAAGAAAAGGCAAATAACCAAGGATTAGCAACTACTATCTTTGTAACTGTGACCTTCCACACTGTGAAGAATTACCACCAGATGCTGTTCTGTAGTAGTTGTAATACTTCCTCTTTGATTATGTATTTCATATATGAAAGAATCATTTTAAAAACCTTTCTCATCAAATTTTAATTTGTATTCAAAATAATACTAATGGATAGAACTAAAACTAATTTCTATTAAAATAAGAATAGAAGAAAGTATGTCTAAGTTGCAATTATACGAAGACAGTTTTATCATTTTAGTAGATGACGTAATAACTCCTCTTGGGAATCTTTTGGGGGAAAAGACTTAGTTAGAATGTAAAATAATACTTTGCCATTTACTAAAAACTACAATGCAGGGAAGAAGGAGGGAAATGATTATTAGCAAGGGATTGGGAATATCATATCCCAGTTCTTAAAACACCAGAATTATAGGATTTTTCTTAATGAGTGCTTATAACCTAAAATATTCTCCTAGAATTACCTTGTGGTCATCAAGGTAGAAAAGACCTTTTGACCTTGTGATATACAGGAGGGAATGGGAGGGCAGACCTTGTATTCACATGGCAGGAGACTTCCAAAGGCCATTTGAAGAAATGCTGATAAAATACATTTTACAAGAGACATAGTGTTTGTCAAAGAAAACATTACAGACCTTATTTTCTTCAAGACTTTAATTTAACTACCATCATGTCACTGATTTCTTTATCAAAATAACTTTCATAAAGAAAATGTTGGACCTGAGTGGCCCTGTTGCCAGGGTTTCAGAGGATAGGGAAACTAATTTGAATAGTACAAAGAAGGAATTTGGAGCTGAGGAATATGGAATCTTGAAGGGTTAGCATGAGAGGAGGGGGACAAGCAACATGGCTAAAGATCTTCTGTTATGATGTGACCCTTTTTCTTAGGGACATCCCTTAGCCTTCATTAATTACTACAAAAATTTTGAAATGCTTTGTGTGATTGGAAGTGCTTGGCGTGCGGCACAGCAGTGAATAGTGTAGATAAAGCCCCTGCTCTAATGAAACTTATATTATGATAATGGACGAATTGATCAGAGACCTGGATTAAGTGAAGGGACCCATGCAGATACTTGGAGGAAGAACTTCCCAAAAACAACAAACTAAGTTTGTTAGTTGCCTATTGGTGTGTGACAAATTATTCCAAGATGTAGTTGCTTAATACAGCGTTAATCATTTATCATCTCTCATGATGATAATTCTGAGAGTCATAAATTATGGGGTGGTTTGGATGGGCAGTTCTGGCTTAGGATCTCCCATGAGTTTGTAGCAGATGCTGGCCCAGTTGCAGCTATCTGAAGTCTTGACCTGCACTGAAGGATCAGCTTCTCAGCTGGTTCACTTACAGCTGCCAATAGGTGCTGTGTGTTGCCAGGAGGCTTTGCTCTTTTCCACATGAGCATCTGACTTTTCACAGGGCTGCCTAAGTTTCCTCATAACCTGATGTCTGGCTTCACCCAGAATGAGCATTCCAAAAGACCGAGGCAGGAGGGGCAATGCTGAAACACACGCACACACATCGATAGGATGAGAGACAAAGATATAAAATAACAGCCAGAACTTACGCAGAGTTAAGAAACAGACTTCCGACCAAAGTTGAGAGAACTTGTTAAACATCCAGAGTATTCAGTAGAGACTCCAGAAATGACACACCACAGATATAGGGATAAACTAGCCTAGAATAAAGGCTACTCTACAAGTAGCTTGATATATTTACCTATAAAAAAGATAAAGAGAGGGTAAAATAAATACTAAAAATCTTCAGTTAATAGAAAGAAGACAGGAAAAGAGGAAAGAAAAAACAAAAGACAGATGGTACAAATAGAAAACAAATAGCAAATAGTAGACTTAAACCCAACCATATCAATAATTATATTAAATGTGAATGGACTAAACACACCAATGATATGGCAGGGAATTTCAGGCAGGATCTGGAAAACCCCAACACCGTATCAGATAACACACACCAAATATCACCTAAAAATAATAAGAGGTAATTAGGTTAAAGATAAGAGGATACAAGGAGATATAGTATGCAAATACTAATCAAAAGAAAATTGGAGTGGCAATAAAACTGATAGATAAGACTTCAGGAAAAAAAAGAAAGAAAGAAATTACCAGAGGTAGAGTTGGCCTGAAAGCAAAATGATTGTGTATGCAAAGATCTGATTATTTTGGTGAAAACTTTGATGTAAGCTGGTAAGCAGCCCAATGCAGACATAGGGTTAAGGGTAACTGATAACAAAATGTGATACTGTAAATAGATTGAAGGTGCTGATGATTTTGGACATTCACTGGAAAGGGTGCCAGAGAATGAGCTGGAATGTAAGAAGTAGTGAATGACCAGAAGGATGTTTTGTAGACTAGGAAGAAAGCCCTGGTGATCTACTTTTGAAAATTAGCCTAATGAAAGTCTTATGGATCACAACAGAATATTGCTCATATAGTAATGGAAGATGAGCTCCCTGGATTGGAAGGCACTCCCAACTACACAATGGCTGCAGCAATAGACTTAAGCATACCGATGATGGTGAGGATGACACAGGACTGGGCCACGTTTTATTCTGCTGTGCACAGGGTAGCCATGAGCTGAAGATGACTTGAGGACAACTAGCAACAACATATAGTTTCCTTAATTCAGTCATAAATTCAAACCAATTAATTACATATGATAGATATTGTAGATCCTATGCATTAGAATTACATTTAGTTTTTGATATTATTAGATATACATGCATGTTACCTAACTTTATAATTTATCAGTCTACCTGATAGATTCAGTCAATATAATTGTGGACAAAATAGGATCATGTCTTCAAGGAACTTTTGAGTCTAACCTAACAGAAAGCCTTAATGAGTACCTCTCTGAGGAAATTGTTCTCTGGGATTATATTTGGCAATAACTGTTTACAAAACAACAAATTTGTATGCTTCAAGGAAAGATTTGTTCTCCAGTTTGCCACAAGACGTTTTACTCTATTGTATAAATGTTTGTGACTACTTTGTTTAGTTGCCTATAAATGAGGAGCTAATTTATGTCAGCTGCTTCTTGGAAACCCTACAGGGCAGTTCTGCTCCATCCTGTAGGGTCACTATGAGTTGGAATCGACTTGACAGCAGTGGGTTTGGTTTTTAGTTAAGTTTCATAGATCAGATTTACTTTATAAATTAATGATCTTAAAATATAAAGTTTCCAATAGAAAAATTAGCAAAATATACAAAATACATCTATCATTTGCTAAGTGCAGCAAACGTATTTTATAAATTTAAAATTCGGTTGGAGATGACCTTTCATCAGAGCAATGTTTTACTGTTTTCTCTATCATATACTACTTTTGAGAATCTAATGAAAACAACGAACTGCCAAGGGGAGGGTGGGAAGGAATGCATGTATAAAATTTAACCTAAAATGTATTAGATTTCCCATGGATCTTTGGGAGTTGTAAAAGAGATTCCTGCGTTAGGGAAAATGATTTAAGTCTTTAAGTATTGAAAAAATAATTTTATAAAACACCAGATTTTTTTAAAGTTGAATTTTATGCAGATATTCTTAGCTGATTTGATTTTAAAGCAAACTGACTTTAGCCGAAATGTCTGTTCTTACAGTAGCATTAACACCTAGATGACCTGCTAAGGCCCTGTGTTACCTGCCTTTATTGTTAGTCTGTTTATTCCAAAGTTGTTACAATTGATGCTTTTAGTTTTTGGGTAGAATTAAATATAAGACATCTTATTTAAGGCTGAAATTTTCAGCAAAGAAAGTTAAAAAAAAAAAAAAATCAATCTCATTCTCTGCTTTTAGAAGAATTAATCGAATATCTTGTTTCTGTGCCATTTTTATTTTCTGTATTAGGAAAGTGTTTATTGTCTAGATTCAATCTGATGTTTACGCCTAGTTTACTGCTACCTGTTATCCTTTTTCCTCACTTAATGCTCCATTCATGGGATCATTGATGATGTTATATCTTGGGAGGGCACTATGCATGAATAACACAAGGAAGATTTGTGGAATTTTGGGATAAGTTCTTCATACCATCTATCATTCTTTGAGTTAAATGTTTGCTGAATGGTTTCTATGTACCTGACACTGTATATGTTACCTTATTTAATGCTCACAGTATCCATATGAGTCATTGTTTTTCTTATTCTTCCATGTATCCATTTGTTCAAGAATTACATATTAAATTCAAATGAATGCTAGGTGCTAGGGATGAGCTAGAGTGAGTACAATATAAACATGGCCTTGCCTTCGTAGAGCTTGTAGGTTAGAGGAGACTAGAAAAAGTCCTGAAAATTAGGTAGAATTAATGCTATGATGGGAGTAGTGGAGGTTCATTGGTAGAATTCTCACTTTTCATGCTTGAGACACGAAGTCAATTCCCAGCCATTACCTGTCAGTAGAGGTTTGAGTGTTGTTATGATGCCGAATAGGTTTCAGCAAAGCTTACTTCCAAAAATCAGCTGATGAAAACTCTACGGATCACAGTGGTCCGACCTGCAACCAATCGTGAGGATGGCACAAGACTGAGCAGCATTTCATTCCATTGAGAATGGGATCACCATAAGTCGGGCAGATTCAGTAGCAGCTGTCAACAACAATGCTATGATAAGTAATTACAGAATACAATGAGAAAATAGCATGGTTTTTATCCTAGTTTACAGGCAGTCAAAAGAAAAAGCTTCCTAGAGTATGTGACTTTTTAGCAGAGACTAGATGCATCAGTAGGGTTTAGCCAAGAAAGAATGTTTCAGGCTAACGGTTTCACATCAGAAATCCTGGAGGCTCCAGATGGCTTCACTGGAAAATTCTACCAAACATTCAGAGAAGAGCTTATACCAGTACTACTCAAACTATTTCAGAACATAGAAAAGGAAGCAAAACTTCCAAAATCATTTTATGAAGCTACCATAACCCTGATACCAAAACCAGGCAAAGACGCCACAAAAAAATAAAATTATAGACCAATATCTCTCATGAATATAGATGCAAAAATTCTCAACAAAATTCTAGCCAATAGAATTCAGCATCATATCAAAAAAAT
>NW_004444031.1:660341-662533 GCF_000243295.1 Trichechus manatus latirostris
AGACCAATATCTCTCATGAATATAGATGCAAAAATTCTCAACAAAATTCTAGCCAATAGAATTCAGCATCATATCAAAAAAATAATACACCATGACCAAGTAGGATTCATACCAGGTATGCAAGGATGTTTCAACATTAGAAAATCAATCAACGTTATCCACCATATAAAGAAAAGAGTCACATGATCATCTCAATTGATGCAGAAAAGGCATTTGACAAAATCCACACCCATTCCTGATAAAAACTCTCAATAAAATAGGCATAGAAGGGAAATTTCTCAACACAATAAAGGGCATCTACGCAAAACCAATGGCCAACATCATTCTTAATGGAGAGCGGCTGAAAACATTCCCCTTGAGAACAGGAACAAGACGAGGATGCCCTTTATCACCACTTCTATTTAACATTGTGCTGGAACTTCTACCTAGAGCAGTAAGGCAAGGAAAAGAAATAAAGGGCATCTGAATTGGTAATGAAGTAGTTAAACTGTCCCTGTTTGCGGATGATATGATACCATACATAGAAAACCCTGAAGACTCCATGAGAAAACTGCTGGAACTAATAGAAAGATTCAGCAGAGTAGCAGGATACAAGATAAACATACAAAAATCAATTGGATTCCTATACACCAATAAAGAGAATGATGAAAAGGAACTCAGGAAAAGAATACCATTTATAATAGCCCCTAAAAAAAATAAAATACTTAGGAACAAATCTAACCAGGGATGTAAAAGACCTATACAAAGAAAACTACAAAACACTACTACAAGGAACCCAAAGGGATCTACATAAATGGAAAAACATACCATCCTCATATAGCTAGACTCAACAGTGTGAAAATGACAGTTCTATCCAAAGCAATTTACAAATACAGTTCAACCCCAATCCAAATACCAAAAACATTCTTTAAAGAGATGGCAAAACTAATCATTAACTTTATATGGAAGGGAAGAAGCCCCGAATAGGTAAAGCACTATTGAAGAAGAAGAAGAAAGTAGGAGGACTCACACTACCAGACCTCAGAACCTACTGTACAGCTATGGTAGTCAAAACAGCCTGGTACTGATACAACGACAGATACACTGACCAGTGGAACAGAATGAGAACCCAGATGTAAATCCATCCACCTATGGTCACCTGATCTTTGACAAGGGCTCAAAGTCCATTAAATGGGGAAAAGACAGTCTTTTTGACAAATGGTGCTGGCAAAACTGGATATCCATCTGCAAAAAAATGAAACAGGGCCCATACCTCACACCATATACAAAAACTAATTCAAAATGGATCAAAGGCCTAAATATAAAGCCAGAAACTATAAAGTTCATAGAAGAAAAAATAGGATCAACGCTAAAGGCCCTAATGCATGGCATTAACAGGATACAAACCATAACCAACAACACACAAACTCCAGAACATCAGCTAGATAACTGGGATCTTCTAAAAATCAAACACCTATGCTCTTCAAAAGACTTCAACAAAAGAGTAAAAAGAGAACCTACAGACTGGGAAAACATTTTTGGACAGTACATGTCAGACAAGGGTCTAATCTCTATAATCTACAAGAAAATCCAACACCTCTACAAGAAAAAGACAAATAATCCAATAAAAAATGGGCAAAGGAAATGAACAGACACTTCACCAAAGAAGACATTGAAGTGGCCAACAGACACATGAGGAAATGCTCGTGCTCACTAGCCATTAGAGAAATGCAAATTAAAACCACAATGAGATACCATCTATCCCCAGCATTACTGGCATGAGTCAAAAACACTGGAAATAACAAATGTTGGAGAGGCTGTGGGGAGATTGGAACTCTTATGCACTGCTGGTGGGAATGTAAAATGATACAACCATTTTGGAAAATGATATGGTGCTTCCTTACAAAGCGAGAAATAGAAATGCTATATGATCCAGCAATCCCACTCCGAGGAATATATCCCAAAGAAATAAGAGCCGTCACATGAATAGACATGCACACCCATGTTCATTGAAGCATTGTTCACAACAGCAAAAAGATGGAAACATTCTAGATGCCCATCAACAGATAAATGGATAAACAAACTATGGTACATACACACAGTCGAGTATTATGCAATGATAAAGAACAATGATGAATCTGTGAAGCATCTCATAACATGGATGAAACTGGAGGACATTATGCTGAGTGAAATAAGTCAATCACAAAAGGACA
>NW_004444031.1:662633-703748 GCF_000243295.1 Trichechus manatus latirostris
TGAGTGAAATAAGTCAATCACAAAAGGACAAATATTGTTTGAGACCTCTACTGTAAAAACTCATGAAAAAGTTTACACACAGAGAAACAATCTTTGTTGGTTACGAGGGGTGGGGGGTGGGAAAATACTAAATAGACAATAGATAAGTCGTAACTTTGGTGAAGGGTAAGACAGTACATAATACTGGGGTGGCCAGCAGAACTTGTACAAAGAAAGGTTATGGAAGGTGCATAGACACATCCAAACTCCCTGAGGGACTGAATTGCTGGGCAGAGGGCTGTAGGGACCACGGTCTCCGGGAACATCTAGCTCAATTGGCATAACACACTTTATAAAGAAAATGTTCTACATTCTACCTTGGTGAGTAGCTTCTCGGTCTTAAAAGCCTGTGAGCAGCCATCTAAGATACTCCAGTGGTCTCACCCCTTTGACGGCAAGGGAGAATGAAGAAAACAAGATACAAGGGAAAGATTAGTCCAAAGGACTAATGGACCACAACTACCATGGCCTCCACCAGACTGAGTCCAGTACAACCAGATGGTGCCTGGTACCAACAGTGACTGCTCTGACCGGGATCACAACAGAGGGTCCTGGACAGAGCTGGAGAAAAATGGAGAACACAATTCTAATTCACAAAAAAAGACCAGACTTACTGGCCTGACAGAGACTGGAGAAACCCTGAGATTATGGCCCCCAGACGCCTTTTAGCTCAGTAATGATGTCACTCCTGAGATTCACCATCCAGCCAAAGATTAGACAGCCCCATAAAATAAGACGAGACTAATGGGGCACAAAAGTCCAGGGACAAGGACTAGAACAATCCCTCATATCTACCTGTATTTTTAATCTTCCTTTTCTTTCATTAGAACTGTGTTGTCAAACAGAGCTTTCTGTGATGATGGAAATTCTCTGCATCTCCACTGTCTGATATGGTAGTCACTAGCCACATGTGGCTACTGAGCACTTGAAATGTGACTTGAGCTGTTGAGTAACTGAATTCTGAATTTTAGTTCATTTAAATCTAAGTAGCTGTGTGTAGTTAGTAACTACTATATTGACAGTGCAACCCTGGAGCATGTTTGTGCTTCCTTTCTAGAAATGTATTAGCTGACTATGTGCCATATTGCTCTAATAATTTGCCTTGTTCAATTTATTAAATAATTACTTATTGGATGACTGCTCTGTGTAATATTTCATGTTAAGCATGGTTTTGATTCCCTTTCTCAGCCTTAGCATTTTTAGATACTTTTCCAATAAATCTTGTTATATCTGAGAGTACTTCATTGTCTTAAAAAAAGGAAAGAAAAAAGAAAGACAAGGAGTCAAATCATTTTATCTTTTACCTTTACTATTATATAAAAAAGGAGCCCTGGTGGCTCAGTGGGTAAAGCGATCGACTGCTAACCAAAAGTTTGGCGGTTTGAAACTACCAGCAGCTCTGAGGGAGAAAGATGTGGCAGTCTGCTTCCATAGAGATTTACAGCCTTGAAAACCGTATGGGGTCACTATGAGTCGAAATTGACTTGACAGCAGTGATTTTTTTTTTGCATTATATGAAAAAATAATGCGTTCTCTACATGTATGGTGATTGCAGCAGTTTCCCTTTTTCCCATCTTTCTAGCATATTTTAAATTGTAACCCCGTATTTTCTTTTTCTCCATGGAAACTGCCATTCTAAACTATTAACTGTGCTGTTTCCTAAAGGCTTCTGACCTGTAGGAATTTTCTGGGAAATTTATTTTTAAGCCTGTCTAGCCATTGCCTTAGAGTCCTTGGGTGGCACAGACGGTTAAGCGTTTGACTGCTAGCTGAAAGACTGGCAGTTCGAACTCACCCCAAGGTGCCTTGGAAGAGATGCCTGGCAATCTACTTCCCAAAGGTCACAGCCTTGAAAACTCTATGGAGCAGTTGTACTCTGCACACAAGGGGTTGCCATGAGTCAAAATCGACTTGAAGGCAATTAACAATAGTCACTCCCCTCCTAATCTCTGCTAATTTTCTAAGTGCTGTTAACTGGCATTGATTGAATTAGGTAGTAAATTGCCCTATTTTACAGAAATAAAAAATGTTACTAAAGATAAGTCCTCACAATTAATTATTTTGTAGGTTTAATTGTAAACCATGAATGTGAGCATTTGACAAAGTGATTGCTTAATGATTTTTTACTTTTTTACATTATAAGCCTTCCAATTTATTTCATGATATTTTGATTTTTATCATTTCAGGATCACCAAACAATTTTGAGAGCATGGGCTGTGAAAGATTTTGCTCCAAATTGCCCTTTATATGTCCAGATATTAAAGCCTGAAAATAAATTCCATATCAAATTTGCTGGTAAGTTTAGTCTCCAATGAAATTCTTGGAATTTTCTCACATTCCAATTGTGATTTTAAGAGTTATGTCTCTGAAGTTAGTGGGGAATTAGTACATTCATGATGGTATTGAGCAGAAAAGGATTTCCTTATCATCTATTAGTTGCGAGGATTTTTTTTTTTTTCAATTTAATATGGAGCAAGATAGTATTTTGGGGTTGAATCTTCTCCTTTTTTTAAAACTAATTTGGTGATTTTAGCAAGTGAAACTACGGGATATCTAAGTAATCCTAAGTAGATTAGTAATAGATTTAGTATAATACTGACACAGGCTTCAAATACCAGTTCATAAGTATCACATAGAAATATATTACTTCCCTATAGATTATTTAGCACATATATAAGCTTAATATACAAGAGAATAATAAATTAAAATGTACTCAGGTATATTTAAATAGGTTTAATTTGGGGGTAGAATTTGAAACAATTCCAGAAAATGAGATGTGAATTTTTTTGTTGGGAATGCTGCTTATAAAATAATTGATTACATGAGAGTATACTTTGAGCTGTTAGGAAATTGAACAGTAAAATAGTACTTGATTTTGTTCTTAAATGCTTCTGTAGGAGAGAGGAACTAATTTTCATTCAGGCAGTAATTTTAAAGTATAGCAATCTTGTTTCTGATATGGTATTTTATCTTAATAATCTAAAGTGTCAAGTCATTAAAATTAAATCATCTTAGTTATGTGTCAGCAAAACATATTACCTTCAGAAGGTGTACTTATATTTAAAATGCTTACTGTCTTAGTTATCTAGTGTCGCTATAACAGAAATTCCACAAGTGGATGGCTTTAACAAACAGAAGTTTATTCTCTCACAATCTAGGAGGCTAGAAGTCCGAATTTAGGCTGCCAGCTCCAGGAGAAGGCTGTCTCTCTCTCTAGGTTTTGAGGGAAGGTCCTTGTCATCAATCTTCCCCTGGTCTAGGAGCTTCTCAGTGCAGGGACTCTGGGTCCAAAGGATATGCTCCACTCTCTGTGCTTCTTTCTTGGTGGCATGAGGTCCCCATCTGTCTGCTGGTTTTTCTCTCCTTTTATCTCTTGTAAGGTAAAAGGTGATGCAGGCCACACCTCAGGGAAATTCCCCTTATGGGTGTTGCTTCCCATCCTAATCCTCTTTAACATAACCTTATCTTGCCTCATTAACCACAGGCAGAGGTTAGGATTTATAATACATAGGAAAATTACATCAAATCACAAAATGGAGGACAGCCACACAATACTGGGAATCATGGCCTAGCCAAGTTGACACATATTTTGGGGTGACACAGTTCAATCCATAACACATATTGGAATATTATGCTTGAATGAAAAATAGAAAACACTGAGAAATTTTAAATTAAAGATTAGAAAACCATGAAATTATTGCTATTTAATCTGCTGTTTTATAACTGCTAGCCTTCCCACTAATGACATTTAAAAAAAAAAATGTATAGCAAACAATTTAAATGGATGGCTTTCTACTCTGGCTGCATATTATTATCTCACTGGAAGATTTTTAAAGTATTCATCCCAGAGATTCTGATTAAATGGTCTGAGAGGGCTTCATTCTTTTTTTCCCAAAACTTTTTGGTTATTCTAACATATCCTAGCTAGAGTTGGGAAATACCATCTTAGATTTTACTTACATTTTGAGTCCCTTTAAAGTGAGCCTTTTGTTACTCGTTTTGTTAAACATTAGCTCTAGGCTCATATAATTTTAACATGAATGTACTCAAATGTTTACTAAGCTCCTAAAATATGCACACTAGCCCTAGCTTTTGAGCACTGTGGTAGAGGCAGGGCATAAAATAGTGAATCAAACTGACATGGTTTTTGCTATAAAGGTCCTTACCCTCTTTTTGGGAAAATATGTGATTGATTATGGAATTTGGCTCGATTTCCTTTGGCTTTAATGTCCTCAACTGTAAATAGGAATTATTGTTCGGTGACATCTAGTCGATTCTGACTCATAGTGACCCTATATGACAGAGTAGAACTGCCCCACAGGGGTTCCTAGGCTGTAATCTTTGTAGTAGCAGATGGCCAGGTCTTTTCTCCCATGGAGTGGCTGGTAGGTTTTAACTGCTGACCTTTCAGTTAGCACAGATCACTTAACCATTGTGCCACCAGGGCTCCTTATAAATAGGGAGTATACTACTATTTTCAAAGAGTTTTTTATTGCAAAGATAAGAGAAAGTCCTTGTAAAAATGGGGCAAAAAAGCAAAATCTTAAAAGTTCAACTTTTGATATTCCACTAGACCTGGATCCGAGTTCCAATTTTACCATATTATCAGCTGCAAGACTTAGAATAACTCATGTAACATCTCTAAGCCTGTTTCCTCAACTGGAAACTAAAAATAACAGTACTTCCTTGGTACACAATTCTGTGAAATTAAATGGAAATATGTACATAAAGTACTCCTTCTACCTCTTGTTACATAAATAGGTAGCATTTACTGAAGGCTAATTATATATCTACAAGACCTTTGTACTTAACCCATTGCTGTCGAGTCGATTCCAACTCATAGCAACCCTAGGGGATAGAGTAGAACTCCCCCATGGGGTTTCCAAGGAGCTGCTGGTAGATTCAAACTGCCGATCTTTTTGGTTAGCAGCCATAACTCTCAACCACTGCACCACCAGGGCTTCACTTTGTACCTACAGTACTCCTTTATTTTGATTATTATTTAGGAAAAGGAATTTTTTTTTTGACGAAATTTTCATCATACCTGATAGTAACTTGCTATGAAAAAATTCTTTAGGGAGGCAGTACTGATATGAACACTAGACAAAATCCTAAAAATATGAATTTGAATTTGAGTGTCACCACTTAAGACTGAGATAATCATTTTATTAATCTGAACTCTAATGCCTGTTAAATGGCCATATGTATATGATATATAATTTCTATTAGTTAGGGTTAGCAATAAAGATTAAATAAATATTGTCTGTAACCTATTAGGTGTTCAATAAATGTATGTTGAACCTGATTCTTAAAAATATGTATATTGTTTGGGAAAATGGTTTGTAAGTATGAATTTTTTGTAACTAAAATCCAGAATAAGTTTTGGTTCTTTTTCTCTTCTATAGAAAGCCATTGATGTGCTCCCAACAGATCAAACTCACTGAAATAGTCTACTTTTTCAAACAAAAATTACAGAGACTATTGCATTGGTTCTCTTTCAAATCCTTGTTTTGTCGTTATTTTGATAAACACATTGGAATGAATGGATTGTTTAAAAATTCTATCCCAATAGTTTCTCTCTATAGCTCTCATTAATAGCACCTGTTAAAATTTCTTCGTGTAGTATCTGTGTTCTTTTACGGCTGAGATTACATCTCAGGGAAGCTCATGTTCCATTATTAAAAGATGAAAGCACTCTAGTTTCATTAGAATGTCATAAAAACAGTTTGGGGTAATGTATGAGGCTCTCAAACCAAAATAATACATTTTATATATCAGCATGAAATTAAAAAGGTTATAAACTTTACCTTTCAAAAGACAGTGTATCAAGCTTGGTTTGCGGGAGATTGTTAAAATAATTGTCCCCAAAGATTGATGCTCCCTAAGTCTGTGTCCCATTGTGATGTGACCTTTCAGCTCTTTCCATGAAGAGGTGGAACCTATTTTCAGACCCCTTGAATATGGGCTAGACTTGTGACTTGCTTTGACCAGTGGAATGTGACAAACTTGCAATGTACAATATATGAAGCTAAGCCTGAAAGGGCCATACAGCTTCCTCTTTCTTTTTATTGAAACATTGCCCTGAGATTGCAGGTGAAGAAACCTGGTTTAACCTTTGTAATAATAAAACTCCACATGGAAAGTGAGGATCATCCATCCCAAGCACCCTACCTAAGTCCAGCATCCAGCTTAACTACCAGCCAACCCAAAGAATTATGTTAACACACAAAATTGTGATAAGTAAAATGTTGGTTGTTTTAAGTCACTAGGTTTTGGGATTACATGTTAAAGAGCAATAGGTAACTAATACTGATTTTAAAAATATATAATTGCTGTAATTTTACACCATACTCATTTGATAAAATGCATTATATTCTGTCCCTTAGTATTAAATAAGCATGATTCCAATTGTCACAGGATATAGAGATATTTTGTTGTTGTTGTTGTTTAAACAGCCTCTTCAACTTACCCTAAATTGTGGAAATCCTATCATGATTATAATTTATGTATTTTTGTTCAAGCAAATCCATGTTATTAAAAAACACATGAAAAGGAGAAACTTCAAAATTTGATTTATACATATATAAAATATTAAAAAGCAAAAACAATGCAGCAACGTAGCAACCATTTTTTTTATGCAGAACTACCATTTGTATCTTTTATGGATCTCCTTCTCATGAACAAAGGACTGAGGCATTCATTATACTAAAGCAGTACTATCAGTTACTACACTATTAATAATCATTGAAATAGCCTCTACACTTTGATCAGATCCATAGGGTAAAAGTCTACATGAAAGTGATTTCGACAATAGAAACAATAGGCCCTTATTCATATCACTAAGAGAGCAAAATAAAAATAGTGATCTTAGAGATAGAAAGGAAAAATGAAATATTCAGTAGCATAAGAGTTTTATGATTATAAATCCAAGTATACTATAAATTATAATGATAAATTCAAGTAACTTAAAATATACGTCACCGATAATGTGATTTTTATCAAAAATTTTCTAAGAAGAAAAGAACATCAAATTTTACTTATGAAGCAGTAAATTTTACTTTCATCAAATTAAGCTCTCGACTACTAGCTAAAAGTTTGGTGGTTCAAACCCACCCAGAGGCACCTTGGAAGACAGGCCTAGCAGTCTGCTTCTGAAAGGTCACAGTCTTGAAAATCCTAAGGAGCAGTTCTACTCTGCACCCATGGGGCCACCATGAGCTGGAAACAACTGGATGGCAACTAACAACAACAACAGCAATCTCTTTTATAATAAATTTGTCAAAGTAAAGTGATTAAAACTACAAACTCTGGAATGATACACATTTCTGGATCAAAGTTTTCTTATATGTATATATTAACTGCATGACTTCAGGGTCCTTCATCTCTGTAATCTTGAGTTCTTCAATTTGTAAAATGGGGATAATATTGGAAAATACCCCAAAGGTTATTATTAAAAAAAAATAAAAAACTCCGAAGAAAACTGCCACCTAGTAAGCGGTCAGTAAATGATCGCTGTCAAAGTCATGTTATTATTATTGATATCTTGATTGCTTATTTTTAATCCTCACAGCAAATATGTATTATCTTTTTTAAAAAAAATATTGTGAAGGTTTACAAATCAGATCAGGTTCCCATTTGACAGTTTCTATACAAATTGTTCAGTGACTTAGTTCTATTTTTCATGTTTGAACATTCTCTTTGTGTTCTGGTTGTTCTGTTCCCAGTACTCTAGTTTCCCTGCCCTCTTATCTCCTCATGTTTGCTTTAGAGTAATTGTTGACCTTTTGCTCTCATATAGATTTTTTTTTTTAAATGGAGTACGGTATTCATGTGTAACTTTTTTTATTTGGTGTGCCGTCTGTTATTTTGCTAAAAGGTGATCTCAGAGGATAGTTTAAGTTCAAGGTTTAAGGCATATTTCAAGGTGATAGTCTCAGGGAATCCTCTAGTCTCAACTGGTCCATTAAGTCTGGATTTTTTAAGAATCGGGGTTCTGTTCCATGTTTTTCTCTCATTCTATCAAGGTCCACCTATTGTGTTCATTATCAGGTTCTTCTGGTCTCAGGGTAGATGAAAGTGCGCCTTGTGTTAGCTGTTAGCACTGTAGACTAGCTTTTTCTCTTAGATTTTGGTTTAATCCTTTCTTTTGCTTCTGATGAGTAGAAAACAATAGTTATATCTTAGATGGCTTCTTGCAAGCTTTTAAGACCCCAGACACTACTCACCTCACTAGGATGCAGAATATGAACTTTGTGAACTATATTATGCCAACTGCTTAAGTTATCCCATGAAACTAAGGTCTTAAGCCTTCAAACCCCGAAAATCAATCTCACAAGGTATTTGGTTATGTTTAAGAAGTATCTGTAACTGTATCCTCTATGAGTATATATGTGTGCACACACATATCTGCATGTACATATACCTATAGATACTTCTAACTGTACATACATATGTACACACTGTACCTACCCATACACGTGTATGTCTTTACACTGATGTATGTGACCATACACTCGTTTTTTGGTTATTGCTGGTGTTGTTCCCAAATTATGTATGTCACATTCTTTAACAAAAACATCCTGTTCTCTTGTGCGCTTCTTAGGAGCATCATTTACTTTGGTCAAGCTGTGTGTATTCTCTTCACTTCCAGGAAAAGTAGCTGAAGCTTACCTATAACATTTTACCAACAACTTTTTACAGATTTTCAAAAAACACATAATTCTAACCTTACACACATTTTTCCAGAAGATGAAAAAAGAGAGATATCACCCAATCTCATTTTATGGGGCTAACTTAGCCTGGATATAAAACTCATTACAGATAGTAAGAGAAATGACCTTTAGAAAGCAATTTAATTAATTAACATAATTCAGAAATTATATACAATGTATTAGCAAAACAAGACATGTAATGCATTTACAAAATGATATGTCATCACCAAGTTGAAATTTTCCTGAAGTAGATCATCCTATTAAAGAGAAAAATCGTATCATTTCAGTGGATGCAGAAAAGCCATTTGAGAGAACGTTGAACATCTTTTCATAATAAAAAACAAACAAACAAACACTGTTGGAGAGCTGGGAATAAAAGAGGTCTTAACCAGAGGCAATTTATTTTGATAACCTAGAAAAAGATCATATTTAATGCTGACATATTGAAAGTCTATCCTTAAGTTTAGGTACAAGAAAATGATGCCTGATAAAACCACTTTTACTCAGCATTTTCCTGGAAATCCTAAGGAGTGCAGTAAGATTAGAGAAACAAATATGAGGAATAAGCTTTGGAATATGAGAATTAAAACTGCCATTATGCACATATTATAAGACTCTCTACAAAAAAATTTCAAAATGATTTCATTTTTTCTATATATACCTTTACCTTAAGGGATCTCATCCATTCACATGATTTTCAAAAATCTCTCTGAATATCCACCATGAACTCTAGTGTTATATATCTAACTGCATAGTCAATATCTCCTATTAGGATTCTAATAAACCAGAAACAAACAAACAAACAAACAAAAAAACCAGTTACCTTAGAGTTGATTCTAACTCATGGTGACCCTGTGTATTGCAGAGTAGAACTGTGCTCCAGAGGGTTTTCAAGGCTGTGACCTTTGGGAAGCAGATTACCACGTCTTTCTTCCAAGATGCCTCTGGGTGGGTTCTTGCCACCAACTTTTCAGTTACCATCCAGACACTTAACCGTTTGCACTACCCAGGGACACTTCCTAATAGCCATCTCAAAATTAATATATCTAAAAATAGTTATTTATAATTTTTGATCCAAAATCTGTTTCTCTCCCAGTCTTCCCTGAGCCCCCTACTTAGAACTCATGACAAAAATCTGAGTCATTCTTTTATCCTCTGCATCTAATCCATCATCAAGTCCTATAGGTAACACTCCCTGAACATCTTAGCCCTACTACTGCCATAACCTTAGTCTGTGCCGTGTTCATCTTTCACCTGGGCTGTTACAAAATATTTTCTTTTCATTTTTTCTTGACTATTCACAAATAGGATCTACAAGCCTACTTCTACTCTTCACATTCCCCAGCACGTTTTCAATAATGATTGCTGTTTGTGTATTAGAGTAGGTACCTATCATATCTTCATACCCTCAATGTCAGCCCAAACTCACTGGTTTCCTCTTCCCAGTATATGGGTACTTCCATTCTTTTATAATGTCATTCTGTTATTTTTTAATTTTATTAGTTTTTGTTGTTGTTGTTGTTGAGAGTATACACAGCAAAACATAAACCAATTCAACCATTTCTACATGTACAATTCAGTGACATTGATTACATTCTTCAAGTTGTGCTACAATTATCACCCTCTTTTCCTGAGGGTTGTTCCTCCCCCATTAAGATAAACTCACTGCTCCCTAAGGTTCCTATGTAATCTTTCCAGTTGCTGTTGTCATTTTGATCCCACATAGATAGTTCTTAAAAGACCATAATGGTCAAGGCAGACTTTCTTTACTAGTTATGATAAGGTATTGTTTGGTTTTAAGAAGACTTCAGAGGATATTTTCATTTAAGGTTTAAAGATTATCTCAGAGCAGTAGTTTCAGGGGTTCATCCAGCATTCATGACGCCAGAAAGTCTGGAGTCCTTGAGAAGTTGAAATTCTGTTCTGCATTTTCCCCCTCTAATATCATTATTTTTGAAGGATTCGTTCTTGTGGTTTATATTTTGTCAACTTCCATAGTTCAGAAGTCAAATGGTCATGTAGCTTTGGTTATATTAAATCTATCTGCCAGTGAGAAACATTTTTACCAACACAATGTTTTTGTAAGAAGTGGCAATTGGTACTGAAATGTATGATAAGGGTAGTAACAGCATTCCATAGACATACTCAGTTGCATCTGAAAGAAGTTTGCTATGTGTCTTCTAGTCAGACTAAGTTACTCAGAAAATCAGTGGGAGATGAATCTGTGTTAGAGGAGTAAATGAATTGCTAACGTTAGGTCAACACTTTATTCTTATCCCATTCGAATAAAATGTCATGTCATCCGTGAGTTGTGAATTCCCTTTGCTTTAACATCTTATTTTCTTTCAAGTATTGGGTCCTCTAGAAATTTATGACTTCATTTTAACAGATGGAAGAATATATAAAATCAAATTAGTAAATTTTTATCTTAAAATAGGAGTAAAGAATGAAAAAACCAATTTGTAAGTGAAGTTGTGAATTATCTACAAATTTTATCTTTCATGCTTTAATTATGATGTTTCATAAGTAAGAGTGAGAATTATAGTTCATGAATGAAAAGAAGAACCGTATCCCAGCGGTAAAAGGTTGATTGAATGACATATGTTCTACTTTACAATTAAAACATGCCTAGAAGAATGAATCATTGTACTAGAACAGTAGGAGTTTGATCTTCTGGGAATTTATAGGAAAAATAAATTGCAACAGGATGTTAAAAATACAGAGAAAAGTAAATATCTTTTTACCAATACTACTGACAGTAGTGTGTAAAGTTTTACCTTTGTTATAGTATACAGTCGTGGCTACCATTATAAAAACAATGTGTGTGTGTGTATACATAGTGTGTGTATACATATATATGTGTGTGTATATATATACACATACATATATATAAAACAAAAAAACCAAACCCATTGCTGTTGAGTTAATTTTGACTCATAGTGACCCTATAGGACAGAGTAGAACTGCCCCATAGGGTTTCCAAGGAGCGCCTGGTGGATTCAAACATATATACGTATACACATACATATACACATACACATTCACATACACATACATATACATCACATACTTCGGGCATGTTATCAGATGGGACCAGCCCTTGGAGAAGGACATCATGCTTGGTAGAGGGTCAGTAAAAAAGAGGAAGATCCTTTAACAAGATGGATTGACACAGTGGCTACAACAGTGGGCTCAGACATAACAACAATTGTGAGGATGGCGCAGGACTGGGCAATGTTTCCTTCTGTTATACGCAGGGCTGCTGTGAGTTGGAACCGACTCGAGGGCACCTAACAACAACAAATACATATACGTATACATACACATACACGATACATATACATATAGTGAAACTACATAGAAAATACCAGATCTGGAGAAATGATTTGATCAAAAAATGAAGATCTTGTCTCAGCTTAGCCACCACCTATTTTTTACCGCAACACCAGACATCCTGATGCCTCATTTTTTCCTACCCAAAAAAGAGAGTAGAAAAGTATTTCCAAGTGATATAAATATTGCAAATTATCATAACTGTTTCTAAATAACATATGTATGTGAAAGGCTTGACTTTCATCAAACGCGGAAGTGTGAGTTTTTCATGCTGAATAATGTCTTACTTTCCCATATCACACCCACACAGACATACTTTTAAACTTCAGAATTATAATCTAGTTAAGAATATACTACTTTAGATTTCTACATTCTCAATAGATAAAACACCATATATTTCAATATTCTCCAATTTAGATGGAAATCTTTTCAGTTTGATTTTTTTCTCATCATGGTGGAGATCATCAGAAACTACTTATGATAAAGCCATGTTCAAAACCAGCACAATTTGGAGACTTCAAAGTTTGTGTGTTTTTCTGCTAGTTTTCACTTTAAAAAAAAAAATCAAACATACAGAGTTTAAAACAATCATACAATGGAAACCTGTATTCCTTCTACATATCAACAATTAACATTTTGCCACATTTGTTTAATCCCTCTCTCTGTGTACATACACGCATACATACACAGAGTCATTCAGTCACATTCACACTCACAAATACACACACATTTTTACTTCAGCATCTATCTCCTAAAAAAAAGGACATTTTGCTACATACCCACAATACTATTTTTACCCCAGAGAGGGTTATCCATAATTCTATGAATATGGTTCATATTCATATATTATCAGTTGTCCCCAAAATGTCTCTTATACTTGTATTTTTAAAATCCAGTATTAAACTTTTTATTTTTCATAGCATTTACTTTATTTTTTTTATTGAAATAATTTTAGATTTACAGAAGAATGATAAAGGTAATACAGAGAGTTCCCATATACCCTTCAGCCAGCTTCCCCTAATGTTATCATCTTAGTAACTGTGGTCCATTTAATCAAAATTAAGAAATTAACATTGGTATAGATTATTTTTTCAATGAAGTATTTTCTTAGCTCTCTCTCCTCCTAACAAAATAGCAGTAACTTATTTGTGTTTTTTTTTTTGAAGCATTTATGATTTTAATACGTGGTTCTATTAAAAAGCCATACGAGTTCTCCTGTTCTGACAATTGATTAAATTGCCATTGAACATTAGGTATCTCGAGCCGTTGTTTTGCAGACCACTTATAGTGTAGTTAGTTCAAAGCATCTTCATGTTGTCCTCCATTAATTTTCTTGTAGTTGTATATTTTTCATAAACTTAATTTCATTGTTCTGAAACCTAAAATAGAATCTTTCTTCTAACTTTGGAAAGTGTTAAGCATATATAGCATATCCTAGACTTATGATTTGCAGTCCAAAAGTGGTTCTTTCATATAAATGTTTTATGAAGAAGACCAGGGATGACCCCTTTCACTCTCATTCAGTCATTCAGGTCATTTTTATTGAGTCCTACTGTGAGCTATACATTGTTCTAGGCACTAGTGTTATAGTAGAGGACAAGATGGACTGTCTAGCCCAATGATAGCTTTTCTAATTTTTGTCATTCCTCACCCTTAAGAACCAGTGAGCCAGTGCACTTTTACTTGATCAAACTTCCCAGGAATACTACTCCAACTCAGCCTAATCTTTCTATATACAGCATGAGTTGTTACCCTCAATCCTCCTCCCCTACTCGTGCCTCCCTGCATATAGATAAATTTCATGACTCCAGTCATAGTCTAATCTCATTGGATTTGATTTTGCTTGATGAATTTAATCAATCTGATGAACCTATTATAGATAGTTCAGGTTTCCATGATTTAGTATATTATCCCATTCCTGTTGTAATTGCTATTTCATTGAAGAGTCTCTTAAAATACATTTTATAACTCCAAAAAAAGAGATCCTAATGGAAGGATGGCCATTTGAGTAGAGATAATAATTATTAAAATGGGGTATTTATTTCATCTAGCATTGCTGCAAATAATACTGCATAGGGACTTCATATTTTATGTATGCATGCAATGTGTGTGTGTGTATGTGTGTGTGTGCGTATGATTGTGAATTCTGGTTATGCTTTACTAAGGAATTGGAAGTTTGCTGAAGAAGTAATAAGAGATTAATAAAACTTTTAAGAAAAGTCATACAATTTTAATTAGGTAACAGAGTATCTCTAAGTGAAATATGGAGTGTAGTGGAGAGGACAAAAAGGACCTGATAAAGGAGATTATTTAGGAAACTATTATAGTTGTTCAGGGTGATACTGAAAATTGAACCAGAGAAGTGATAATGGAAATGGAGAGTGAGAGCAGATTCATGAAGCATTTCAGATATATCCTGTAAGACTTAATAATCAATTGGCTATGGGAACCAAAGGAGAGAATGAAATCATTTTCTTTATTTTATCATTGTAACTCTCATCTCTTTTTTTATATCCCCACATTTAATGTGATTTCTTTTATAGCAGTTAAATGAGTGATTTCTAGTTACTTTGATGTCTGTTAAACCTATAATGAGTTTAAGTGCTTTGTATATCCAGTAATAAGCCCAGTACTTAATATATAGTGTTACTATACTTTATAGTATAAGATTAAAAAACCTAAAATAATCCACTAAAATTATTAAAATAGTAGCACTATAGAACCACTAAAATAAAAACATGCAAAATTTTATATGAAATGGATTTTATATAAACAGACAATGTTTAATGAGTGATGGGTAAAAAATAATTCAAGAGGACAGGGAGTCACATAGAAAAGAAGCACCAGAAATCTAAACACAGGTAGGTCCCTGTAGTTTTTTCTGAGCATTATGTGATGCATGTACAAAATGAAATACCAAAGGTCAGGCAAATAACCACCAGGAAATCATTAGCAGAATTCCTAGAACTCAGACTATTTGGAGGACTTTCATGCTCTGACCAGCTGTAGTGGAGACACTGTAGTCAACAGCCAGGGCACTTGAAAGCTCAGAAGAGTCATGCCTAACTAGTAAGGTTGAACTATATCTAACCCGTTGCCTTCGAGTCTATTCTGACTCAATGTGTTACGGAGTAAAACTGCTCCTAGGTTTTGTTGTTGTTGTTTGTTTTTTTACTGTTTTTTACTGAACAGAAACAGATTGCCAGGGCTTTCTTTTGTAGCACTGCTGTATGGATTTGAATCTCCAACCTTTAGGTTAATAGTTGAACAAGAACCGTTTATGCCACTGTGGACCCAGAATTATACTTGAAATGAGGCTATTCTAAACCTACCTATATTAATTTTCTGTTGGCTATGCACCAAATTACCACAAACTTCTGCTTAAAACAACACCATTTTATTATCTCACAGTTTCTGTGGGTCGGGATTAGCTGGATGAGCTGGGTCTTCTGGTCATTATCTCTCCAGCCTACACTGAAGATATGGATTGGGTCTATGATGACATCTGAGGCTTGGGATCTTCTTCCAAGCTCACTTGTTAGAAGGTGGCTTAGTTTCTTAGCACTGCTACAACAGAAATACCGCAAGTTAGTGGCTTTAAGGTGGTTGACTTAAGACCTCATTAACAGGACAAAGAAGGTCCTGTTCCCATGTGGGATTACATCTACAGGTATAGGGGTTTAAGACTTATAATACCTATTTTGGGGAACATAATTCAATTCGTAACAGAAAGTTTCAGTTCCCCGTAGTTGCCGAACTATGGCTCCTGTTTCTAGAGGCTGCCCTCAGTTCCCTGCTATGTGGCCTTCTTCACAACATGACAGTTTGCTTTTTCAAGGCCAATAAGAAAGCATCAGCTGCTGCTTTGAACCTCTCTTTTCAGAAAGGGCCTAGTCCCTCTTTTATGGTCAGGTCCACCAGGATAATCTCCCTATCATTAACTCAGAGTTAACCAATCTACCTTTGCTATTTATGGTAAACTAACCACAGGGGTGTAATCCCATCATGTTCACATGCCCTGCTTACACTCAAGGGGAGAGGATTTTACAGTGTGAGTACACCAGGAGGCAAGAATCTTGGAAGCTATGGAAACTGGCCCAAGCTGCCTTAGTCAGACACACCATACCTTCTCCCCTACAGCAAAGACCCAAGAAATTAAGTAAAACAGATGTAAATGACAATCTTGGAACCCAGAGCATCAAATGGGAAGAATGAAGAATTAGACCGAATGCTGAATGGAAAGAGAAACTGAATGAAAACAGTGAACAAGAAGAGTTATGGATTGTAGGCACCCTCCCAGCTGCCCAGCTCAGCATGGCCATCTTCAGAAACAAAGCGAGCAGTTTTCCTGGATGGGGAGCACAGGAAGGCAACTTCATGAAATTTCTAATAGCAGACAGAAATACTGTGTAGACAAACCTGGAGTGAAGCAAGGTGAGCAGGACATGAACCGAATCTAAGAAGGCAAAGTACAGAAAGGCAGGAGAGAGCTCCAGGGATCCTGGCCACCACAGAGCAGGGACGGAGCCAGGAACTAGGGACAGGACTACTCATCAGTGGTGATCCCTGACTGTTGGGGTGAGTCCTGCAGAGTAGTGGATCCATACAGTGGGAGCTGGGGGTCCTCCACCTGGCCAGACTTCAGGCAGCCCTTCTCTTGCATTTGGTCTGGGTTAGGCCACAGTCACCAGCTGCAGCCTATGGGGAGTGCCCTGGCACCTATGCCTGGTGACTGGAGGCACACGCTCCCCCCCTCACTGACCTCCTGGTGACCAGGGACATACAGCTCCACCCCACCCTGCCCATTCTGCAGCACCCCACCTACGTGGTGATGCGTAACCATCATGCCTACCCACCCCCACTCCGCACACCCAGTGACCAGCAGCAGGTGCCCATCCCAGCTGCCCCCAGTGACCCCCCCAAGTCCAGCAACTATTGACACACACCCACCTCACCTGCCACCCTTCTGCTGCACTGCCCACCTGGTGGCACACAACTGCCCCACTCATCTGTCCAGCAACCAGTAGAGAATACTCCTGTACCTCCCACTTAGTGACTGGTGATGCATGCACCACCACCCTGCTCAACTGGTGACTGGTGGCATGCACCAACAGCACCCATAACCCGGTGACTGGTGGGAGTTCTCCCTGTACCCCCACACAGTGACTGGCTGGACAGGCACATCACCTCATCAGCAATGTCTGTGACATCCCAACAGGCTCCATTCATACCTCTGCCCAACAATAAGCAGGAGATCTTAGTGCCCTCATCCAATGGCCATGTGGCTGCAAAGTCACACATCACACACCCAGACGTTCCTGCAGGCTGACTGCACATGAACTGAGACCTCTTGATTTCCCACCACCTACTGAGATGCTGATTTGTGCATACAGAGAGGGCCACACCATCTATTTGTGTAGCACTGCCTCATAGAGGCTATGGAAACGTCCTTCCCTGCCCTTCAGCAGACACACTAACTGCTGCACTACCTCAGAAGGACCTCACGATCCCAGAAGAGCTGTGGAGAGACCCTGACCACCCAGCTATTGCTGCACAATATCAGGGAAATAATCTCTTGAACCTTCATTCAGTCCTGTAAGGGAGGACTTATCAGCCTAACAAAAGAGGAATCACACATGGATGTGACTCACCATAACTACTAGTGAGGAAATCACACCTAGTCAATGGACATCACCAAAGTTACACATAGACAAGTACCATAAAACAACAGCTAAAATAATACAAGGAAGGAAGATATTCTAAAGTAAAAGAGAAGAAACAAAGCTCCTGATATTTCAAAAGAATCAGAGCAAAACAAACAAACATACAATCAATAAAGAAATATATAAATAAACTCCTTAATGCCTCAGAGACAGCATACAATAACAAATCACATGAGGACACGCGAAAGATGGCTCAGACATGTGAGTAAAATAAAGGGACAGAAAACTTTCCTGGGGAAGAAATGATAAAAGAACTACCTGATAAGGAATTCAAAAGACTTAAATTTAGGTTTGTCAGAGATCAAGGAAAATACAGAAAAAACCTAAAAGGATTGAGGAAAACAATACAAGAACAAAAAGATAAACATGATAGAGAAACAGAACCATAAAAAAGCAACAACTAGAAATTCAGAAGATTAACAATAAAATATCAGATATAGATAACTCAATGGAAGGACACAGAAGCAGAATTGAATCAATGGAAGAAAGAATCAATGAAATAGAGGACAAATCCCTTGATACTAATTTGTATCGTGAACAATGAGTAAAAAGAATGAAGAAAAATGAAGAAAGCCTAAGAGTTATGTGGGACACCATCAAGCGAAATAATTTATGCATAATAGAAATCCCAGAAGAGGAGGAAAAAAATGTACAGAGAGAATTTTTGAAGATACATTGGCAGAAAACTTCCCAAATGTCATGAAAGACGAGAAGGTTTCCATCCAAGAAGCTCAATAAAGCCCATGCAGGAATTCAGAAGTTCACTAAGACATATCATAATCAAATTTTCGAAAACCAAAGACAGAAAAAATTCTGAAAGCAGCTAATGAAAAATGAAATATCACTTACAAAGGGGCACCAATATGACTAAGTACTGATTTCACCTTAGAAACTATGCAGGCAAGAAGCAATGGGATAACATATATAAAATCTTGAAAGAAAAGAATACCAACCAAGAATCATATATCCAGCAAAACTGCCTTTCAAAAATGATGGTGAAAGTAGAACATTCCCAGATAAGCAGAAAGTAAGGGAATTTGTAAAACCAGAGTAGCCTTACAAGAAATATTAAAGGAAGTTCTTCAGACAGAGAAGCTACATCAGATAACAATATGAGATAAAGACACATGACAGCATCACCCAGATACCAACCCAGATAAAGACATCACAAAGTAAAATAAAGCAGCAAAACTGATTACAAGGAACCAGAGATGTTAAGATGTAAATGACAATAACTTCTAAACAAAAAGCGGGAATAAATGGTATAGTTATCAAACTTCCATATGGAGAGGCAGTCAAGATGATTTCAAGATATAACAGATTGCTTTAAACATAGGAGGATAAACATAAACTGCAAGATAACTACAAAGAAAATTAGTAAATCTACTCACAAAAATGAAGAAGAAAATAAAAAAGATCCAGTAAACACAAAAACAACATAAATGAATGATAGGCAAGGAAAATTCATATACAAAAAGAACTCAGCACAGAAAATTAAGAAGAGCAACGAAACCATTAACACCACAAACTATAACGAAACGGCAGCCATGAATTCATACCAGTTGATAATCACACTGAATGTAAATGCCTTAATTAATTCAGAAACACTGAAATAATATAAAGCATCTTTTCTGACCATAATGGTATAAAACTAGAAATCAGTAACAGAAAGAGCAAAGAAAAAACATTAAATGCTTGAAAACTGAAACATATTATTTACAAACTATTGAGTAATAGAAGAAATTAAAAATATAATTTAAAAAATTACTTAAAATCAAATGAGAATGAAAACAATACATATCAAAATCTTTTGGACTCAGTAAAAGCAGTGCTCAGAAAAAAATGTATGGAAATAAATGCATACATCAAAAAAGAAAGGTCCAAAATCAATAAATTAGCACAGCAACTTAAACAAATAGAAAAGGAACAGCAAAAGAAGACTACAGTTACCAGAAGAAAAAAATAATAAAAATAAGAACAAAAATAAATGACATAGAAAACAAAAAAAACAACAGAAACAATGAACAAGACTAGGAGTTAGTTCTGTCAGAGATCAATGAAATTGACAAACCATTGGCCAAATTGACAAAGGAGAAAAATGAGAAGATGCAAATAATCAAAATAAGAAGTGAAATGAGTGATATTAGAGCAGAACCAACTGAGATAAAGAGGATGATAACAGGATATTATGAAAAATTGTACTCCAACAAATTTGGAAACTTGGATGAAATGGACAAATTTCTACAAGCACACTACCTACCTAAACTAACACAAGTAGAGGTAGAAAACCTTAATAGACCCAGATGGCTTCACTGGAGAATTCTACCAAACATTCAGAGAAGAATTGACACAAATTCTACTCAAACTATTCCAATACATGTAAAAGGAAGTGTGTTAGTTATCTAGTGCTGCTATAACAGAAATGCCAAAAGGGGATGACTTTAACAAACAGAAGTTTATTCTCTCACAGTCTGGGAGGCTGGAAGTCTGAATTCAGGACACCAGCTCCAGGGGAAGGCTTTCTCTCTCTCTAGGCTCTGGAGGAATGTCCTTGTCATCAATCTTCCCCTGGTTGAGGAGCTTCTCAGCACAGGGACCCCGGTTCCAAAGGACATGCTATGTATGCTTCCAGTACTTCTTTCTTGGTGGTGTGAGGTCCCCCATGTCTCTCTGCTCACTTCTCTCTTTTATATCTTAAAAGAGATTGGCTTAAGACACAACTTAATCTTGTAGATTTAGTCCTGCCTCATTAACATAACTTCCACCAATCTCATTTCAGTAACATCATAGAGATAAGATTTACGACAGATAGGAAAATCACATCAGATGACAAAATGGTGGACAATCACACAATACTGGGAATCATGGCCTAGCCAAGTAGACAGATATTTTTAGGGGACATAATTCAATCCATGACAGGAAGGAATACTCTCTATCTAATTTGTCTTTGAAGTCAGCATAACCCTGATACCAAAGCCAGGGAAAGATACCACAAAAAAAAGAAAACTATAGACCAATATCCTTCATGAATATAGATGCAAAAATTCCAGCCAACAGAATACAACAGCATATCAAAAACATAATACATCAAGATCAGATGGGATTCATACCAGGAATGCAAACATTAGAAAACCAATGAACATAATTCACCACATAAATAAAACAAAGGAAAATAATCACAGTATCCATCTTCAGAATCGATGCAAAAAAGGCATTTCATAAAATCCAACATCCTTTCCTGAAAAAAAACTCTCGGCAAAATAATAATAGAAGAGAAATTACTCAACAAAATTAAGGGCATATATGCAAAACCAAAAGCCATCATTATTCTCAGAGGAGAGATTGAAAGCATTCCCGTTGAGAACAGGAACGTGATAAGGATGCCCATTATCACCAGTCTTATTCAATATTGTACTGGAAGTCCTATCCAGAGCAATAAGAAAGAAAGGTAAATCCGAGAAAACCAAACCTATTGCTGTCGAGTTGATTCTGACTCATAGCAACCATACACATGATCCTATATGTAAAAAATCACACAGATTCCACAAGAAAGTTACTGGAACTAATACAATAGAAGGATTCGGAAACGTGGCAGGATACAAGGTTAACACACAAAAATCAGTTGGGTTCCTCTGCACTAAGAAGGAGAACTCCAAAAAGGAAATCAAGAAAACAATACCATTTACAATAGCCCTCATAAGGATAAAAAACCTAGGAATAAACCTAACCAGGGACATAAAAGACCTACACAAGGAAAACTCAAAACACTACTGCAAGAAACCTAAAGAGACCTACGTAAATGGAAAAATATTCCATGCTCATGGATTGGAAGACTTAGCATTGTGAAAATGTCAGTACTACCCAACACGACCTATTGATATAATGCAACTTCAATCCAAATCCCGACAACATTCTTTAATTAAATGGAAAAAACTAACCTCCAACTTTATATAGAAAGGAAAAACATTTAGATGAGCATCTAGGTGATAGCTACAACTGCATATTTTATAAATTTAACAAAATAATCTAAACAAAATATATTTAATTATACATATAATATAGTTTCAAATATATTTCAATATAATTATATATATATATCTATTTTTAATTTGGGACGAGTAGACATTTTGAAGTGGAAGGGAAATATTTGTTATGGGTGACTTCCAAAAAACAACCAGTAAACAATAAGTAGATCCTAAGTGCGTAATTCAGAAGAGGAGAGAGCTTCCTTTGCCGTTTAGATACTGACAATACCCAATATGCTGTTAAAAATGGCCGTCACAGATTAAAAATAACAACCATAAATTTCGCTATGGGCTCTCTTTGGTCAGAGAGGGTTGAAAGGGACTTGACTCCAATTGTAACATCATTCCTTACTGGGAAGGGAGAGGTACGGTTTCATGTAAGTTTATATTAACAATTATTGTTTATTTTCAGAAAAAAATTTTACTAGTTATGGGACATAATAGTTTACTGCATAGTTTCCCATGTTATTTCATTCTGAAGCTCGCGTCTTTATAATATAGATATAAATGACTCTACCTTTTTCTCTATTTTGCTACTAGGCAGAGTTGCCTGAAGAATTACGTGCTTAAAGACATGGGATTCAAGTCATGCTTTCTGGTTCCATATACAGTGATTCTTTAATTTCAGTAAAGGACAACATTTGCAATATTTTCCTACTTTATATTGCATTCCTTCACGTGTTCAATTTGTGTTATATTTTAATCTTACTGGTCCCTGTATGGTGCAAACAGTTTGTGCTACTAACTGAAAGGTTGGACGTTTGAATCCACCCAGAGGTGCAGTGGATAAAAGACCTGGTGATCTACTTCCATAAGATCACAGCCATTGAAAACTCTATGGAGTGGATTTTAATCTGACTCATGTGGGGTCGCTGTGAGTCAGAAGCGACACAATGGCAACTGGTTAATCTTGTTAATGCTTGATCAGAAGATCCATTTTCTGGTTTAATTGACAATAATTTCCTGAGAGTTGGGGTGAAAACGACATGTAATGGGGGGATATTTTTGGACCTTGTCATCACTCCAATGACTCCAGTCTTATTAATACTAATCAAGCCTCACAATACCCAAACTCAATCTTATGCCCTTTTATTTTGCTTATTTTGTCACCCCAGAACTATCTAAACACTCTCCTCATCAAAGCTTCTAATGCAGTGCTACTCAAGGTGTGGTCCAAAGACCAGTTTCAGTCCACAACCTTTTACAAGGCTACTGTAAGATAGGTGCAGCCATTGAGCGTAAGCATGTAGAAACTTTGGTAGTGATTTGACATCCAAGTGCATAATCAGTGAATTGTCTTTTTGGACAGTGAATAGACTAATATGTGTCATGGTAAGTGGTAGGTGAGTTGCACATGACATGAGCTGTGTACTAGTCATACAAGTCAGCCTGCATATGGAACACAATGGATCAGCAATAAAAGAAATGAACATTGGGCCATAGATAGCTTGAGAAACATTAACCTAATATATCATGTCTCTAGGCTACCCCTGTGCCTCAGCTCCCTTTTTTTCTATTTTGTCGTATTTAAACTACATGAACTTTGTAGTGTCTCATTTCAATCAACCTCATGTCAGACATGTCCTTTGTCTTTATATATTTTTCATAGTTCGTGATTGACAATAAACAAACGTATAAACAAAATCCTTTACAAATGAAACCTCTTTTCCTGCTTCTTGACAGAGCACTGCTGGAAACACACACACACACACACACACACACACACACAGAGTCGGTTAGAGTAGTGTCACCATGAACCCAAGTTCAGGCTGCCCATTGAGGCCCTTAACATTGTGAGTTTTTTTCTTATCGGATTTCACTCTTACCCCTGCAGTTTCTATTTAAAATCTTCTTCATCTAACCTCATAATTCTCAGAGAAACCAGAAGCCAAAAATGAAAATGGCCTCAAATATTTGCTACCATATTCCCAAACGTTACTTAATTTTCATTTGTCATTTGCCCCTTTTCTCTTATTACAGTTGATGAATTTCCTTTTTGTCTGTATGCTGGATCCCATTGGCTCATATTCTGTCAGCAACTTTGTAATATCTTTCTCTCCTTAATCTTCAAATCTCTTTGCTAATTTATTTCCATCCACATTTATATACCTTCCAACCTCTCCCATTTTACTTTAAGTATATTGTTGTTGGGTGCTATGAAGAACACTGTGACTTATAGCAGCCCTATATGATAGATTAGAACTGCCTGTAGAGTTTCCTAAGTTGTAATCTTTATGGGAGCAGATTGCCAAATATTTTCTCCCGTGGAACGGCTAATAGGTATGAACCTCCGACCTCTTGGTTAACTGCCGAGCGCTTAACCATTGCACCACCAGGGCTCCTTTCTTAAGAAAGTTATCTCTCTACAATTTCTTTACTTTCAAGTAACTTATCCTTAATTATCTTTAAAGCCTTAGTTTAAACATCACTTACTTAGTGATGCTTTTCTTGATTCCTCTTAGGCTGGGGCAGGTTTCCTTTTATAGCCTATTGTAACACCTGTATTTATTTCCTTTGTAACATTCGTTTGCTACTAATAAATGTCCACCAGTGACTCAAAACATTTCAGTCCAGATAAAATCTTGTTTTTCTTTTTTTGTGATTGAAGAGTAAGAGCATTGATTTCAAGACAATCTTGCCTACATTCCCCAAACTTCCCTGTTAAATGCTGGACGTTTGGGAGACTTGGTAGTTGTGTTTTCTCAGTTTTCAGTTCAGTTTGATGGGTATC
The DNA here is from genome assembly GCF_000243295.1 of Trichechus manatus latirostris. Lineage (NCBI taxonomy): Eukaryota > Metazoa > Chordata > Mammalia > Sirenia > Trichechidae > Trichechus > Trichechus manatus. Next base: position 687,196 of record NW_004444031.1, read on the forward strand.
CCAGCCAATTGTCCACCTGGTAGCAAGTAGAACCTTTACAATGGCTTCAGGAGAGGGAAAAACCACTAGAATATATCACCTAATTTAATGTGCTGCTGGAAAAGAATTGCTAAAAAGCAAAGATGTCACTTTGAGGACTAAAGTGCCCTTGACCCAAGCCATAGTATTTTCAGTCACCTCATATGCATGCAAAAGCTGGACAATGAATAAAGAAAACCAAAGAAGAATTGCTGCTTTTGAATTATGGTGTTGGTGAAGAATATTAAATATACTATACTGCCAGAAGAACAAACAAGTCTGTCTTGGAGGGAAGTACAGCCAAAGTGTGCTCCTTGGAAGCGAGGATGGCGAGACTTGTCTCATGTAATTTGGACATGTTATCAGAAGGGACCAGTCCCTGGAGAAGGACATCATGCTTGGTAGAGTGTCAGTGAAAAAGAGGAAGACCCTCAATGAGATGGATTGACACAGTGGCTGCAACAATGATGGGCTCAAGCATAACAAGGATTGTCAGGATGGTCCGGGACTAGCAGTGTTTCGTTCTGTTGTACATAGGGTCGCTATGAGTCAGAACCAACTCGACGGCACCTAACAACAACAATAGCTTAATGTGTTTGCTTAACCACATTTTAGAATTTTGTAACTTTTGCAGAATTCTTTGTAGGCAGTTTGAATTTCAATAAATAAGGTATTTAAGCAAGTGATTTTTTCTCTCTGAAAGTCAGATTCCTTATGTGAATATTATTTAACACAATATACATCATAAAGCTTTTGTAAAGTTAAATTATATGTAATTTATATAAAATTCATATACACACAGAAACATAAACAAAATTATATCATTTAACATAAAATTTGAAATATTGGTATTATTATTATATTACTATTAAGAGGAGTCAGTAAATTTCAAACATCTCAAGTGGGTAAGCATATAATAATTTAGTTAAGAACTTGAAGAAAGTGGACTCTGAAGACAATAATTTTCCAAAAAATATTAAGAAGTCTATACGTTTCTGACAGGTTAAAAAAAAAGGAGGATAATAAAATAAAAACTGTTTTGCTCTAGGATGTAGGAAATTTAACTTTTGTTTTGAACATTTAATTAGTATGATACAGTTAAAAAGATTATGACATTAAGATAATGTCTCAGTAAATTAAAAAAAATCACAAAATTATTCTTTATACTCAACATTATTAAAGCAAAAGGAATCTCCCTCAAAGAATATTTCAAATCTCAAATTGGGTTGTATTCTGTATGTTTTTAAAGCATTTTCTATATAGGTCGTGTGAAACTAAATGAGGTTTAAAGATTTACTTAAAACTCTTATCAAACATTTGGAGACTGAATGTCTCACAATCCTAGAATTGGCAGACGTCTGATTTGCATGCACACGCTAATACACACACACTCACAGATTGGTTATTTTATTAAGTAAAACAACAGAATCAGAATAAAACTGACTTGATTGTTAGAGATCATCTATTCTCATCTTAAAAAAGAGGCAATTTTACATAGTAATCAACCCACTCAAGCTTATAAACAGAGTCAAATAAGCAAAAGATATTTACGAGAGTTCTTAGAATTTATTCCGTTGGTCTATGTAACAAACATATTCCACATAAAATGAAAACAATAACGTGCAATTTTTTTTTAATTGGCCTTGGCTTGGGTTGCTGCTTAAAAGCTCATTTCCAAAGGATATTTGATTTCTGTAAATCAAAACCCAGGACTAGATTGGTTTAGTGCACTTTGCACTGTTGTTTACTGCTTTCTAAAGAGCTGTTACCTAGCAACTACATGCAAGAAGCTTCTAGTACTTGAAATCATACAAGAGCTCATAAGATACTGTGATGCAGACTTTTAAAAAATATTCTGCTTTGTCAAAAAGTAATTATCAATTTTATTTTCTGTAAAGGGACTTGAAAACAATTCTTATCATATCCATATAAAATTTGTATCTTTTATTGTAATTCTTTATTTTATATACTTTTAAATTGAAAAATTTAAAAACAACACCGTCAAAAAAGAAACCAAGAATCTACATAATACTACTATTTTAAAAAGTCATATTCCTCCAAAACTCTTCTCTACGCCTTGAGGTAGTAACTATTAAGAGTTAGATGTTTGTCCTCACAGACTGTATTCTGAGCATATTCAGACACACATAGACACACACGAGCATACATCAGAAATCAGCATTTTCTTATCAGTGAATCCTGTTATAAATTTACAATAATGGAATTTTGTTTCATTGTTTTGCCACTTGAATTTTTAAAATATATTATTGACATTATTTCAAGATTGTTCAGTGAGATCGCTTTATTTTTGATAATGCATCGCTGTGATATATATTTACTAATAATTCCGATTAGCATTTTATATGTCTTGTCTAATTTTTTCCTCATAAAACCCTGTGAGATAAATACTATTATTATTCATATTTTTAAACACAATGCACACTAAGCTCAGAGGGGGTGAGAAACTTGCCCACGGTCTGATAAACTCAGTGGTGGCATCACTTGACCTCATATGCTTATGCTTTATCAATAACTAATGGGAGAAAGATCTAAATCAAAACAAATAAACAGAAACTTGTAAACAACGAGAAGAAAATTGAAGATTTAATGTACAGAATTTTGGAATAAGAAATAATTTCCTCAAGGAAGGGAAGGAAATTAGAAGCCATAAGGAAATCCTGGACTGATTTGATGGTACAAGGAGTTATCTTTGTCTGCATAATCAAAGTTGGGCTTTTGCCACATCGTGGTCCTGCCAGCAAAAAGGAAAGTGTTTAAGGAAAGTGCTTTTGTCTTCAAAAAATAATCCAGAAATAGCACAGTTTGGCATATATCTCATTGGACAAAATCCAGTCATGTGGCCATACGTAACAAGGAAGCTGGGAAATGTAATTCTGCCTGGGCAGCCATGCTTCCAGCTAAAAGCTCGGTGAGGAGAAATGAGCGCCTCTATTACTAAAAGGAAGGAGGAGAGAATGGATATTGAGGGACAATTGTAGTTTCAGCCACAATCCAAACTTTGGCTACTCAGAGTACCCATGCACAATATTTTTCTCATATATTAAAGACATTCATCCATCCCTTATGGAAAATACTCCAAACTTCCATCAATCACTGCATCCAGCTCAAAGTCCACAATATCTAGACAGTGCAAAGTCAGATCTAGATCTGGCTTCTAATGGTCTGGCAACATACCCGCTAATAAAATAATTAGCTGCCCCACCACAACCTCATATCCGTATAATACTAGAACAAAATGTTGTTGTTAGGTACCATCTAGTCGATTCTGACTTATAGCAACCATACGTGCAATGGAATGAATCACTGCCCAGTCCTGCGCCATCCTCACAATTGTTGCTATGCTTGAGCTCATTGTTGCAGCCACTGTGTCAATCCATATCATTGAGAGTCTTTCTCTTTTTTGCTGACCCTCTGTTTTACCAAGCGTGATGTCCTTCTCCAGGGACTAGTCCGTTCTAATAACATGTCCAAAGCACGTGAGACAAAATCTCACCATCTTTGCTTCTTAGGAGTGTTCTGGTTGTATTTCTTCCAAGACAGATTTGTTCTTCCATGGTATGTTCAATATTCTTTGTCAATGCCATATCTCAGAGACATCAATTCTTCACTTATTCATTGTCCAGCTTTCACATGCATATGAGGCAAGATAAATGTAATAAAATATTGTTTTTTTGGAGAAGAGAAGAAGGATTAAGACAAAGCAGTTCATAGCAATAACAAAATCCTGAGGGACAAGAATTGCAGAAAACGGCTAAGCAGTACAGTAAGTAAATGCGTTGATTAGACCCTGATTCTGTTCTCTGAAAGAACTCTTTTGTGTATTCACATGCATGGCCCCTGGGATCGCCCAACGGGAAGATTGTCCTTATTTACTAATCTCTGTGGCCACCTCGGAAGATGAAATTGGAAAGGATTTCTCCTTTGGGCCTGCATAATCTTTTAAGCCCACTGTTTTAGCTGAGGCAGATTTGGGAGCCTAAGGCTCCTTTTAGAATCAAAATAATTGCATGCTTTGGAAGTTAGACTTGTGCTTTTCTTCAAAATCTTAGTAGGATTCTGGTCTATTTCCTTTCAGTTCTTTCTATGTGTCCACAATTAGAAAATTCTTTTCTATGAACTTTCTTAATCTAGCCTTATTTACTAGCTTTTTTTGCCCTGCATATATCTTCCTCTTGCTTGTAATGGTGGCTACCTGGACATCATCTGAAACAATTGGTTTGGCGGGAAGGCAGCACTTTAATTGGATCTTTGCCACATGTCTGGCTTTATTGTTCTTAATGGGAAGCCTTTTGCTGACATGAAAGAGTGTGGTCTGATGCTATTTAGGGTCTAGTACACTTTTCCAGTTCTTCAAGAGTCCTGATTTCTGCACTCTAGCTTCAGTTTTCAGGTTGCAAGCAAACATTCCTTACTAAAGAGAGCTTTAGTTTCCTCTCTGCTTGCAAAGCGATCAGTTCTTACTTCAGATCATCCCTTCATGGACATCTGACTAAAATCAACAAGGTTCTGTCAACACACATTAGTATTCTTATCCTTTCCAGCCACTTCGTCTAGAGTTACACTCTCTGTAGACAGGTGGTTTCGCATACAGAGGGGAAAATGAATAATGAGAGGGGGGTATATAGCAGTTTCTGCCATACATATATGTCTACATGATGCATTATGTAAATATTATAATATTTACATTTTGTATAAATTTGTGTTATGTTTTTAATTGGAAGATTAGTTGATAACAATTGGCAGTTTGTGACTTGAAATGTCTAAAAAGTAAATCTAAGTAGGTGACAAACCTGAAAAAGTGCTTAATATCCTAGTTCACTGTCACTCTCTCCAATAATTCTTGGTTATAATACTGGGTGAATTCGATATCCATGAAAATGATTCTTACGTTTCCTTAATCTCCCCCTTTTCAATGTTCTTATCTTCTATTGTGTCCCAGTCACCAACTGCCATGGTCATTTTCTTTACCTCGTCATTACCAGTAAATGTGACCCCACCTTCATCTCTATTCCCAGTGTCCCACTCTCTGATCACCATCTTCTATCTTTCCAGTCCATGCTCTTTAATACAAAATCCCAACTATGTTTTGACCACACCGAGACCTACAATTCATCAATCCTCCCAACTTCTCACTGTCATTTACATCCACAGTTCCTGTATTCTCACTCTATCCGAATTCCATGGTGTATCATTATAATCCATGCTTTCAATTCACCCTCTGTTCCTTGTGTTTTATCAAAAGTCAATCCTCATTAAATTTAACTTTGGGCATTTTTGATGTTATTTATTTCCATGCATCTGAATGTGTCTATAGGAAACAAAACAACAACAAGAACAAAGAAAACCTGCTGACTAGTCCCACTTTAAATTCATGATCACTAACTGCCAGGAGTCCATGAACTACCAAGCAATCATTCTGTGTTCCACTCATCCATTTCCCCTCTCTGTCTTCTAAACAGTGATGCCATATTTTCTCCTCTCACCTCCAGCCTTCTCCCAAACCATCATTTTTACCTATTTTGCTGAATAGAACCATAGGAAGAAAAAAATTTTTGTGAACTTCCATCTACACATCCACCCACTGACCTGCATTCATGCCCATATAATACTCTGCCTTTTCCCCTATTACTATAAATGAGTCATCTTAGCATCAGTAACCTGCAATATGCAGATGCCACTACCTTACTTGCTGAAAATGAAGAGGACTTGAAGCACTTACTGATGAAGATCAAAGACCACAGCCTTCAGTATGGATTACACCTCAACATAAAGAAAACAAAAATCCTCACAACTCTACCTATAAACAATATCATGATAAATAGAGAAAGTATTGAAGTTGTCAATGATTTCATTTTACTTGCATCCACAATCAACACCCAAGGAAGTAATAGTCGAGAAATCAAACAATGTATTGCACTGGGCAAATCTGCTGCAAAAGATCTCTTTAAAGTGTTAAAAGGCAAAGATGTCACTTTGAGGACTAAGGTGCACCTGACCCAAGCCATGGTGTTTTCAGTCACCTCATATGTATGAGAAAGCTAAACAATGAGTAAGGAAGACCAAGAAGAATTGATGCTTTTAAATTATGGTGTTGGCAAAGGTTATTGCCTATACCATGGACTGCCAAAAGAATAAACAAATCTGTCTTGGAAGAGGTACAGCCAGAATGCTCCTTAGAAGTGAAGATGTTGAGACTTTGTCTCACATACTTTGGACACATTATCAGGAGGGACCAGTCCCTGGAGAAGGACATCATGCTTGGTAAAATAGAGGGTCAGCGAAAAAGAGGAAGTCCCTGAATACAATGGATTGACACAGTGGCTACAACAATGGGCTCAAGCATAGCAACAATTGTGAGGATGGCACAGCACTGGGCAGTGTTTTGTTCTGTTGCACATGGGTTGCTATGTGTCAGAACCCACTTGAAGGCACCTGTTATGGATTGAATTGTGTCCTCCCAAAAAATGTATGTCAACTTGGCTAGGCTATGATTCCCAGTATTGTATGACTGTCCACCATTTTGTCATCTGATATGATTTTCCTATGTGTTGTAAATCCTACCTCTGTGATGTTAATGAGGTGGGATTTGTGGCAGTTATGTTAATGATGCAGGACTCAATCCACAAGATTAGGTTGTGTCTTAAGTCAGTCTCTTTTGAGATATAAAACAGAAGCAAGCAGAGAAACATGGGGATCTCATACCACCAACAAAGAAGCACTGAGAGCATAGTGCATCCTTTGGACCTGGGGTCCCTGCACTGAGAAGCTCCTCTACCTGGGGAGGACTGATGACAAAGACCTTTACATAGAGCCAACAGAGAGAAAGACTTCTCCTGGAGTTGGTGCTCTGAATTTGGACTTCTAGCCTCCTAGACTATGAGAGAATAAATTTCTCTTTGTTATAGTCATCAATTTGTGATATTTTTGTTATAGCAGCACTAGATAGCAAGACAGCACCTAACAACAGCAAAGCATCAGTAAGACTGTAAAGGAACAGGGAAAGGGTGGTACATTATATTAGTACAATTACCCAGAATCTGACAGTCTGTGAATGACATTTTAAGAAATTTGAAATATATCCTATATGCTTTAAGATTTATGAAAGATCATTAACCAATTGGCGGATCAAACAGCCCTGTCTAATAGAACTTTTGGCAAGGATGGAAATGTTTTATATCTGCACAGTTCGATACTATAGCCAGTAGCCACAAGTGTTATTGAGCGCTTAAAATGTGGCTAGTACAATGGAAGAGCTGAATTTTCATTTGTGTTTAATTTTAATTAATTTAAATAGCCACAAGTAGCTAGAGGTACTGTCTTACACAGCAGAGTTATAGAAGACCAGTAATAGGTGGAATGCTGGAGTTGGAAGTTAAAAAGGTAGTTAGGAAGCTGTTTCATTGGCTCAGGTAAAAGATTATCAGTGTTTGAAAAATCCTTTAGCTGGACACAATAGATGGACCTGAGAGAATGGGAGAAAAGTGTGGAACAGACCTCAAATTCCTTAAAAAAAAAAAGACTTACTGTACTAGTTGACACTGAAGGAACCCCGGACTCTATTGCCGTGAGATACTCTTCAAACCTTGAACAAAAACTAACCTTGTGGTTCATCTTATAGCTAAATAACAGATTGGCTCACAAAATAATGAATATTACGTATAAGTTTTACCAAACACTAAAAGGTGAGTTCTGTCCATTGCACTCAGACTTTCCAATAATCTGGACACTGGTCTTTGAGAGAGAGAAAGTAACTTTTTGCAATGCGCAGAGCAAGGAGGGAGCCCGGAGGAAGTTCCTCAGATCTGACTCCCTGAGCTGTGGGAAGCTGGGCTTATTTGTGATTTGGGCAGCAAGATGGTGGCCACAAAGGTGTACTGGGGAGGGAAAATTCTAGAAGGCAGCCAAGGAAACAAGAGGTGACATACTTGTCAGACCTCTCACTTCGGAATAGGGTCTGGGTGGTGATTTTTCTTCTGATTCATTCCACCTGATGCTGCATCCGCTGTTGAGGTCAATTAGCGGTCACAGCCAGCCCTTCTGTGCATGTGGGGTGGGCCAAATCTGGCTTGGGCTAGTTTAAGGATTAATGGAAATTTACTGGCATTTGTAGGGTCAGGTTACAGTCCCCCTTGAGTTGTAGCAGTTCCTTAATCTTAAAGGGTAAGGGTCAGGGGACTCATGTAGCTACTTCCTGCTGACATGGTGTGGAGTTTAGGGACCTAGAAACAGGCAAGGAATGATTAGCTCCTGAGGGTAGCTGGTGAAGAAAACTTAGAAGGTGGAAAAAGAGACCTTAATCCCCTTTCCTACCAAACTCACAAAAAGAAGTATAAATTTATTGTATTCCAGGCAATGAGTTAAGTGGTTTTCAAGTTTATCTTATTTAATCTTCACAACCAACCTGATAAATCCGCCACTGTTGTTTACTGCTATTGTGCAGATAAGGAACTGAGCCACCTGGAAGTAAAGCCTCTTGACCCAAAGTCAGAAGTTAGTAGAGCCAAGATTTGAACCCAGGAAGACAGTCTCCAGGACCCTTCTGTTATACTGCCACCAGAAGCTTTACTGGCTTTCTCCTGCTGCCAGGCTCTTTCATACACTCAGACATTTCCCTTCAATCCAATTAACAACCTTCCCATAAACACTGTTTGCCTGCTGATGGCTTCCAACTTCTGGGCAGCAGTGCTACTCACCAGCTTCTGCCACCTTGCTCCACCGCTAAGATTTAGGAGGGCAAAGATAAAAAGATTTAGGAGGCTGATAAAAGTTGCTTATGTGCTAGGAGAAGCAAAGGAAACTGTGTAAGCAGAACACACACCAATAACTGCTGAAATGCAAGTTGACCTCACCCCGGCCCAGGAGACTAAAATAGAAATGGAGCAAGGAACCGGGAACCAGGATGCAAAAGTGTTTAAGCTAATGTTACAGTTAGAACTGTTACCTAAGATACCTGGAAACACTTAAGTTCTTGGACTACTTAAGGATCACTACATCCCCAAACTGTCTTAAGGAAAGGCCTCCCATACAGCATTTCACAGGGGCTCAGTTGGAGCTTGCTTCTAGAGGCCACCCAGACTCTCAACAGGGCAATGCAGCAGCTTGATCCAGGGCAGGCTGGTCTCTTAGAATACAAGTGTTCACCCACGTTGCCCACACTAACTTAGGTTTCTAATTAGACCTTTTAAGCCCACAGTCAATGCAATAGTTACTGTGGTCTCCAGGGAGCACATAGCTTCCACCGAATTCCTAAATGTCCTAACTTTGGATAAAAAGGCTCCTCCGTTATTGCTTTGAATTGAATAAGGTAGGCCAAATCTAGGAATAAGTTCATTGAGCAGAGCTTTGATTACCTTGAATGCCTTTTCCATTCAGAATGGGAAGGCTTCTACCCATCTGGTAAAGGTATCTACAAACACTGAAAGATACTTGAAACCTCCTGTAGCCATTGTTATAACTTAAGGCCACTTGCCAGTCTTCTCTGGGTCTGGTCCCGCATGCTTGTACCCCAGGCATGGGAGGTGGTAGGCCTGTTTTTGGTATCAAGTGCATCAGGTGTTCTGGTATTTATACCTGTCCTTGGAAATTGTGCAACCACCCGTCTTCTGCTCTGTTATTAAGGTCAAAGCCCCATTCACAAGCTCTGTTTATATCACATTCAGTGCACTGGGGGTTTTCTGGTAGCTGAAGATTAAGAATTAAAGCAAGGCAAGTGGCAGGGGTTTTTGTTCTAGTGGCTTGTTTGGCCTCCTGATCCTTTAATTAATGTGAGACTCTCCCTTCTGGTGCCTGGGGCAGTGTATAACTGTTGACCGTAGTACACTATTCAAAAAAGGCACCTCTCATAGGCCTTCTTTCTTCCAGTCCCACCAGCCGAGATGCTCTTTGCTGTTATGGGCCTGCCAGGGTTTGGGGCGAGGTATGGATGGTGACCATCTTGCCAGGCCCTGAAGCTGTGGGCCATCTCTGCCTGTGTTTGCCAGCTCACCACCCTGCTAATGAAGCTGGCCGAGGCTGGGACTGCAGACTTGTCTCTGCCTGGGGTGGCTGGAGGGTCCCCCTGTGTGCCTGGGACAGTAGCAGAGGCCATGTTCTGCAGCTCTCTGGTCTGTTGTGCATGAAAGAATAGGTTGCACCCATGTCCAATAAGAATTCAGTAAGTTGTCTGCCCACAGTCATTGTAACCCAGGGCTCCTCCTGAGTATTCTGTCTTTACTACCACTATCTAGTCATCCTTGTAAATGCATTGCAGGATGAAAGCAGGGAGAGTAATTGTAAGCCAGGGGCTGGGTGCAGGGGAGCCCCTTGGCCCTGTCAGTCCGACTCATTGGCTGACAGCTGCGGGAGCTGTGTTATGGGTTTCCTGCTCGGACTGGGTTGGCCACGAGGGGCACTCTGGTTTCCAGTGGTCTTGTTTTCACTAGGCACACTGTCAGGTACCTAGCTTTAGGGGGCCTTGGGTTGGCCACCAGCTCTTCTGAGGCCCACAAGGACTTACCCCACACAAGGTCTGCCTGGGTGGTGGGTTACCTGCAAGAGCTGCTGCCAGGAACACGGGCTTTTTCCTTGTACCTGATTATTGAAGACCTTAAAGTCTATCTCAAAAAATTATGAAGTATTCATTCCTAGTCGTCCTTCTAACTTTTGAAGTTTCCGCCTGATGTCGGGGATGCTCTGGCTGATGAAAATCATGTTTATTAACCTGGCATTCTCTGGGTCTTCAGGGTTTATATCAGTAGACTGCCAATATGCTTCGTAAACCCGTTCTAGGAAGCTGGAGGGATTTTCCTTGGGCCTTGTGTTACATCCTGAACTTTTCTAAGGCTCCTCTGTCTTGGGGCCCCTTGCTATAAACCAACTATCAAACCATTTTTTATAACAATGTTCCAGCTGTCCTGCCCCCAGCAGATATCTGTGGCAAGTACAGCCTGGGCTGCTGGGAATCTAATACCATTTTGAGGGTTGGGGTTATGCAACCTGTCGCCCTCTTGGCATGCCTTTTCTAAGACCATCTTCTGTTTTCTACAGTCAAAAGAATACTTAGGAGTGACTGACAGTCAGCCCAGTTAGGGTGATGGCAAAGATGGACACAAACAAACCTTCTGTGTGTTTTGCGTCATCTCTGTTCTTCCAAATATACAGGTCAGAGGTGGAGAACAGCGTATGGACCAAGATAAACCCTCTAGGCTGGCTGTTGTGATCCAGTCTGGCAGGCATTTGTCTCAGTGGAAATTGTCCTGAGGGGACTTGGGTGGATCCCTGGCCAAATTGCACCCCATTATGGTGCTGGGGTGTGTGCTGGGGAGACGATTCCCTAGACAGGACTGAGACTTTCTGACTCATGAGGCACTGGTGAACAATTTGCCAGAGGGGTGGCCAAGGGTTCCGCCAAAGGGGTAGCGGCTGCCTCCAGTGAGGCAGCGCAGCTGACGGAGGGGCCATAGGGGTCGGCTGGGCCTGGAATCAGTCCCACAACTCCAGGTGTAGATAAATGCAAATCAAATCTGAGTGGGGCTCAGGTTTTCAACCTAAGCCCCCACTCTATACATGGGGCTACTGGCTTGAAACAAGAAGCCTGTGTTTTTCCTGGGCAAATCCTAGTTCCCCTTTCAGCATATCCAATTAAGTATTGGCTGAAGGCAGAGTTACATGCTTTCTGTAATCTGTAATACCCAATATTCATTTCTAGCATACATTCAGGTCTGCTTTACAACATTAGGTAGGAGAAACATTCAGTATACATAGTACATTCAGATAAATGCATAATCCTAAACACATAACTCTTTTGAAGCATTCCAATTTAGTCTTCTCTGCACCTCAGCTATCTTCCCATTCATATGGCCTTGGATGATTGGCTGAGTGGAACCAGAAGACCCTGGCCCCCTGTCAGTCATCCTGTTTGTCTGTCCTGGCTTTGGTCCCAGGCCTCGCCAGGTGGGGCTTTTCTCTTCTTCCCTTTTTCCACTGCACCATTAGCCTACACTGCTATTGTAGATTTTTATTTTGCCAGAGAGACATAAAAGTTTGTACATAGGAGATTTCATCCCATTTTCCCTCTCTTTTGTAAAACAGATCTAATTGTAAGATAATACCATAGTTAAGTGACCTCAAACAGTAATTAGAATCCTGAAAAAACAAAGAGCACCAGTAAAGGTACACTAGGTTGGTTTCCCATATTTCACTCACACACACACATACTCAGAACCAGAACCAGAACCTAACCACAGTCAACAACCAGAAACTAGGCTGCCTATTCTCTGCCGTCAGCTAGGGGGAGTGACGGAGCAAGATTTAATAGGGATGTCTTAGTAAGGTTTCAGTCCCCCTAATGGGGATGTCTTAGTCTCACTTCAGTCCTCCAGATACCGCCCAACCTCAGAACCAGAACCATGGTCAACCAGCAACTAGGGTGTACATTCTCTGCCATCAGCTGGGGGAGTGGCAGAGTAATGAGGATGATTTTAGTAAGACTTCAATCCTCCCTAATGGGGATATCTTAGTCCTACTTCAGTCCTCCAGATACCTCCCCACCTCCAATCCCAAGCACTTATACTTAACAAGAGAAATTCCGAGGGCACTTACCTAGTGAATGTTCATACCTGAGTTAGTTTCTAATTCTCGAAGTATAAACACCTCTGGCCGGGTCGCCTTGGTTGCTATTAGGAGACCCACCCAATCCTCCTGAACAAGAGGCTTGGTGTGTGCTGAGGGTTGGTGGAAGTTCTACTCGCAGTGAAGAGCGTGCAGGGCGCCGGATGGAGGGTCTGTGTGACCCTCTGGCCCCACGTTGGGCACCAAAATTGTTATGGAACCCTATAAGCTGAGTTCTGTCTGGCACGCTCAGACTTGCCAATAACCTGGACACCAGTCTTTGAGAGAGAGAAAGTAACTTTATTGCAATGCACAGCTCAAGGAGCCAGGAGGAGGCTCCTCAGAGCTGACTCTTTGAGCTATGGGGAAGCAGGGCTTATACGTGATTTAGGCAGCAAGAGGGCGGCCGCGCAGGCGTACTGGGGAGGGAAAATTCTAGAAGACAGGAAGCGACGTGGTTCTTGTTGGACCTCTTGCTAGGAATAGCGTCCAGGTGATGATTTTTCTTCTGATTCTTTCGACCTGTTGCTGCGTCCTCTGTTGAAGTCAATTAGCTGTCACAACTGGCCCTTCTGTGCGCATGGAACCGGCCAAATCTGACTTGGGCTAGTTTAAGGACTAATGGAAATTTACTGGCGTTCATAGGGTCAGGTTACAAAAGTACTGTGTTCCATTAAAAAAATCACCTATATAAGACCAAACTGCCAACAATTACTTTAAAACAAAGATGAGAATGTAAGGGGGCAGGGAAACTAGATTAATGGAAATGGAACAGCCAGAATGGAAATAATGAGAGTGTTCACATGTTGTGAAGAATGTAGCCAATGTCACTGAACAACTTGTGGAGAAATTGTTGAATGGGAACTTAAACTGCTGTGCAAACCTTCACTGAAAATACAGTGAAGTATTATTTAAAAAAAAAAAATTCCTTTGAAGCAATTCCAAAAACAGAAAATCTGAAAACAAAAATATTTTTGTATTTCAGTTGGGGGGTAAAATCTGACCTGACCTAATCTTACTTGGTAGCAGTCCCTTTCCTGAGCTGACATGACCTGTATTTATTTATGTATTTTTTCTACTTAGTGTAAAATTTCATACCTTTCACTGTAGAAATAAATGTGTGTTCAAGCATAGGTTTCTTCTCCAGACCGTCCTGGATGTGTACACAATGTACAGTAGATGAAGAATATTGACTTTGAAAATCTTATATATATATATATATATGTTTTAATTCCAAAATCTGTAATCTGGCTTTAAGAACTGTGGATGAGGAATTTGAACTCTGTAGTATGTAACGAGAGTAGGGCCAAAGGGAGGTAAAAAAGGAACCCTGAGAGGATTTTATTGGTATAATCAATACACCTTGCCTGTCAAATGGTGTTGGGAAATGAAGGGTAAAGTAACATCAGCGAATATTCTCAGTTTTCTAACTCAGATTAGTGAATAATGTATGCTGATTAATATTAAAAAATGTTCCAGGAGGAGGAATGGACTCAGGCCTCAGAGAAGAGGTCTAAAAATACAAATCTTTTGCAGATGGTGTTTGAGCTACTTGTAATATGGGCAAATGAAAATTATTTAGTTGAATAATCTATTATATTCATTTCCTTAGATCAACCATCCATAGTGCTTAAAGAGTACTGATTTTACTTTTTAACTAACAAGGAACCTAATGATAATTATACACTAACTCGTCTATCTGTGACAGTTGTTTTCAACCTATTTGTTCCAAGGCCCCTCTTTTTTACAACAAATATTTTATAATGCTTTCTTAACTCCCTGCAGTTAAATTCAGAGGTAACAACCTATACACAAAATTTTAAATAATTAACATAATATCCTAATTGTAATATGAAGGAGAAACAAGGGAAATAAATAATAAAGAAGCATCTATTTGAATATACGAGTGTTCAGGTATGAATACACAAGAAGACTCGATGGAAAAGAGATGCACGCACTAATGAATATATAACAGCTCCAAATGCTGACCGATACCATTCTAAATTTGAATTGATGATGCACATGCAGTGCTAAACAGAATAAAGTAAACGTTCACTTAATGTACACAGTAGTTGTGTTCCTAGGTAATTCAGTGTATATTAAAACAGTTTAAAAGAGACTCTGTGTTGATGTGTAGAATTATGTCCATTAATAGTAGTATACAGTATATACTTTCAGCTTGATGGGCTGATAGATACTACAAAACTTTTATTAAAGTACAGAAAAAGGTATATGCAAACATAAAAACGACAACTTGAAATTTATTAGTCTTCCCCTTCTCTCCAGTACCCTCAAATTATGTAGTATTTTTTTAAAAATTGTGCTTTAGATGGTTTACAGAGCAAATTAGTTTTTCATTAAACAATTAATACACATATTGTTTTATGACATTAGTTGCCATACAACTTGTCAATACTCCCCCCTTTTCGACCTTAGGTTCCCCATTACCAGCTTTCCTGTCCCACTCCTGCCTTCTCGCCCTTGCCCCTGGGCTGGTGTGCCTATTTAGTCTCATTTTGTTTTATGGGCCTGTCTAATCTTTGACTGAACCTCAGGAGTGACTTCAGTAATGAGTTAAAAAGGTGTCTGGGAGGCATACTCTCAGGGTCAGATTGTATAGTTTTTAACAAATAAACCAGTGCAACACAATCTTCCCTTAGTCATCTCCCTCCAAACCAGGTGGACACATTCATTGAGGAAAATGTAAGGAAGCGGACCCAATTTTTTTTTTTTTTTAACCTCAGAAGAATAAGATGGGATATTTTCAAACGACAACAGATGTACCACATTTTCTGATGCTCTCGTACTCGAAGAAATATGGTTTATCTGTTGCAGTAAAGGAAGGTTGGTGGTTGCACGTGGTGCATACATCCCAAACTTTAGGGTACAGTTTGGATTTTAAAATGTTCTGTCTCATGTCATCATAAACATATACATTTTTCTAAGACAAGATATGTTGCAATTTTTTTTATTGTACTTTAGATGAAGGTTTACAAAGCAAACTAGCTTCTCATTAAACAATTAGTACCCATATGGTTTTGTGACATTCCTTACCAACCCCAAGACATATCAACAGTCTCCCTTCTCGACCTTGGGTTCCCTATTACCAGCTTTTTTGTCCCCTCCTGCCTTCTAGTCCTTGCCCCTGGACTGGTGTGTGCCTTTAGTCTCATATTGTTTTATGTGCCTGTCTAATCTTTGGCTGAAGAGTGAACCTCTGGAGTGACTTCATTACTGAGCTAAAAGGATATCTGGGGGCCATACTCTCGGGGTTTCTCCAGTCTCACTCAGGACAGTAACTCTGGTCTTTTTTTTTTTTTATCATTATTGTTATAGTTTAAGTGAAGTTTACATTTCAAGTTAGTCTCCCATACAAAAATTTATACATACATTGTTACATGACCCTAATTGCTCTCCCCACACTGCGACAGCACACTTCTCTTTTCCACCCCTGATTCTCCATGTCCATTCAACCAGCTCCTAACTCTCTCTGTTCCCATCTCACCTCTGGACAGAAGCTGCCCACCTTGTCTCTTGTATCTGCTTGAGCTAAGAGGCACACTCCTCACGAGTATCATTTTATGTCCCACAGTCCAGACCAATCCCTGTCTGAAGAGTTGGCCTTGGAAATTGTTTTATTTCTAGGCTGATAGAGAATCCAGGGGCCGTGCTTTCTGGGGTTCCTCCAGTCTCAGTCTGACCATTAAGTCTGGTCTTCTTACTAAAATTTGAGTTCTGCACCCCACCTTTCTCCTGCTCCATCAGGAACTCTCTGTAGTGTTCCCTGTCAGGGAGGTCATTGGCGGTAGCTGGGCACCATCTAGTTCTTCTGGTTTCAGGCTGATGAAGTCTCTGGTTTATGTGGCCCTTTCTGTCTCTTGGGCTAATACTTTCCTTGTGTCTTTGGTGTTCTTCATTCTCCTTTA
>NW_004444031.1:703848-706384 GCF_000243295.1 Trichechus manatus latirostris
CCCTTTCTGTCTCTTGGGCTAATACTTTCCTTGTGTCTTTGGTGTTCTTCATTCTCCTTTACTCCAGGTGGTTGGGACCAATTGATGCACCTTAGGTGAGTCAGGTCTTTTTTTTGTGTGTGAGTTAGAATTTTGTTCTACATTTTTCTCCAGCTCTGTCTGGGACCCTCTGTCTGGGATCTCTGTCAGAGCAGTCAGTGGTGGTAACTGGGCACCATCTAGTTTTGCTGGACTCAGTCTGGTGGAGGCTGCGGTATTTGTGGTCCATTAGTCCTTTGGACTAATCTTCCCTTGTGTCTTTGGTTTTCTTCATTCTCCCTTGCCCCTGATGGGGAGAGACCAGTGGAGTATCTTAGATGGCCGCTCATAAACTTCTAAGACCCCAGACGCTACTCACCAAAGTAGAATGTAGAACATTTTCTTTATAAACTATGTCATGCCAATTGAACCCGATGTTCCCTGAGATCATGGTCCCTACAGCCTTAAGCCCAGTAATTCGGTCCCTCAGGGAGTTTGGATGTGTCTATGGAGCTTCCATGACTTTGCCTTGTAAAAGTTGTGCTGGCTTCCCCAGTATTGTGTACTCTCTTACCCTTCACCAAAGTTACCGCTTATCTATTGTCTATTTAGTGTTTTTCCATCCCTACCCCTCCCCTCCTTCATAACCATCAAAGATTGTTTCTTTTTGTATGTAAACATTTTCATGAGTTTTTAAAGTAGTAGAGTTATATAATACTTGTCATTTTATAATTGAATTATTTCACTTAGCATAATGCCCTCCAGATTCATCCATGTTGTGAGATGCTAAGCAGATTCATTATTATTCTTTATCATTGCGTAGTACTCCATTGTGTTTATGTACCATAGTTTGTTTATCCATTCATCTGTTGATGGGCATCTAGGTTGTTTCCATCTTTTTGCTATTTTGAACAATGCTGCATTGAACATGGGTGTGCATATATCTGTGTGACTGCTCTTATTTCTCTAGGATATAGTCCTAAGAGTGGGATTGCTGGATCATATGGTATTTCTACTTCTAGCTTTCTAAGGAAGCACCATATCTTTTTCCAAAATGTTTGTACCATTTTGCATTCTCACCAGCAGTGCATAAGAGTTCAGATCTCCCCACAGTCTCTCCAACATTTGTTATTTTCTGTTTTTTTGATTCGTGCCAGTAGTACCAGGGTGAGATGGTATCTCACTGTGGTTTTGATTTGCATTTCTCTAATGGCTAGTGATCGTGAGCATTTCCTCATGTATCTGTTAGCTGATTGAATGTCTTCTCTGGAGAAGTTTCTGTTCCTTTGCCCATTTTTTAATTGGATTATTTGTCTTTTATTGTAGAGGTGTTGGATTTTCCTGTAAATTTTAGACATTAGACCTTCATTGGATTTGTCATAGCCAAAAATTTTTAACCAGTCTGTAGTTCTCTTTTTACTCTTTGGTGAAGTCTTTTGATGAGCATATGTATTTAATTTTTAGAAGATCCCAGTTATCTAGCTTATATTCTGGAGTCTGTGTGTCATAAGTTATGGTTTGTATCCTGTTAATGTCATGTATTAGGGCATCTGGCATTGATCCTATTTTTTCTCCTATGATCTTTATAGTTTTTGGTTTTATATTTAGCTCTTTGATCCATTTTGAATTAGTTTTTTGTGTATGGTGTGAGGTATGGCTCCTGTTTCATTTTTTTGCATATGGACATCCAGTTTTGCCAGCACCATTTGTTAAAAAGACTGTTTTTTTCCCATTTGATGGACTTTGGGCCCTTGTCGAAGATCAGGTGACTGTAGGTGGATGGATTTACATCTGGGCTCTCATTCTGTTCCATTGGTCAGTGTATCTGTCATTGTATCAGTACCAGCCTGTTCTGACTACCATAGCTATATAGTAGGTTGTGAGATCAAATAGTGCGAGTCTTCCTACTTTATTCTTCTTCTTCAATAGTGCTTTACTTATCTGGGTCCTCTTCCCTTTCCATATAGAGTTAATGATTAGTTTTTCCATCTCTTTAAAGAATACTGTTGGTATTTGTGGAGTGCTTTGGGTAGAATTGACATTTTCGTAATGTTGACTCTACCTATCCATGAGCATGGTATGTTTTTCCATTTATGTAGATTTCTTTTGGTTTGTTGCATTAGTGTTTTTTAGTTTTCTTTGTATAGGTCTTTTACAACCCTGGTTAGATTTGTTGCTAATTATTTTACTTTTTTAGGGGCTCTTATAAATGCTATTGTTTTCCTGATTTGCTTTTCATCAGTCTCTTTATTGGTGTATAGAAATCCAACGATTTTTGTGTGTTTATCTTGTATCCTGTTACTCTGCCGAATCTTTCTATTAGTTTCAGTGGTATTCTCATGGAGTCTTTTGGGTTTTCTACGTATAGTATCATATCACCTGCAAATAGAGCTTTACTTCTTCATTACCAATTTGTATGCCCGTTATTTCTTTTTCTTGCTTTATTTCTCTAGCTAGGACTTCCAGCACAATGTTAAATAGGAGTGGTGATAAAGGGCATCCTTGTCTTGTTCCTGTT
>NW_004444031.1:706484-721736 GCF_000243295.1 Trichechus manatus latirostris
CCTCTCTCCATTAAAAATAATGTTGGTTGTTGGTTTTGTATAGATGCCCTTTATTATGTTGAGGAATTTCCCTTCTATACCTATTTTTTTGAGAGTTTTTATCAGGAATGAATGTTGGTCTTTGTCAAATGCCTTTTTGGTGTCAATTGAGATGATCATGTGATTCTTCTATTTTATATGTATGGTGGATTATGTTGATTGATTTTCTAATGTCGAGCCGTCCTTGCATACATAGTATGAATCCCACTTGGTCGTGGTGTTTTTTTTTTTTTTTTTTTTGATATGATGCTGAATTCTATTGGTAAATTTTGTTGAGAATTTTTGAATCAATATTTATGAGATATACTGGTCTGTAATTTTCTTTTCTATGGTGTCTTTGCCTGGTTTTGGTATCAGGGTTATGCTGGCTTCATAGAATGAATTTGGAAGTATCCCTTCCTTTTATATGTTCTAAAATAGCTTGAGTAGTACTTGTATAAGCTCTTTTCTGAATGTTTGTTAGAATTCTCCGGTAAAGCTATCTGGGCCAGGTCTTTTTTTCATGAGGTTTTTTTTTTTATCATCTTTTCAATCTCTTCTCTCGTTATGGGTCTGTTCATATTTTCAATATCAGATTTTTTTTGTTTGGGTGGGGAGTGTGTTTCTAGAAATTTGGCCATTTCCTCCAGGTTATGAAATTTATTGGAGTATAGTTTTTCATAGTACTCTGTTATGATTCTTTTTATTTCAGTAGGGTCTGTTGTAATGTCCCCATTTCATTTTTTATTTGTCTTATTTGCATCCTCTCCTGTTTTTATTTTGTCAGTTTGGCCAGTGGTTTGTCAATTTTGCTCGTCCTTTCAAAGAACTAACTTTTGGTTTTATTGATTCTTTCTATTGTTTTTCTATTCTCTATCATCATTTATTTCTTCTCTGATCTTTATTATTCCCTTTCTTCTGGTGACTGTGGCTTCTTCTGCTGTTCTCTTTCTATTTGTTTGAGTTGTGTAGCTAATGTTTTGATTTTGTCCCCTTCTTCTTTTTTCATGTGTGCATCTATTGCTATAAATTGACCTCTGAGCACTGCCTTTGCTGTGTCCCAAAGGTTTCGGTATGGTATATATTCATTTTCATTTGATTCTAGGAATTTTTTTATTCCATCCTTGAGTTCTTCTATGATCCAATGTTTTTTTAGCAGGGTGTTATTCAGTTTCCATGTAATTGATTTTCTTTCCTTGCTCATCTGGTTGTTAATTTCTACTTTGATGGTGTTGTGATCAGAGAAGACAATTTGTATTATCTGAAAGTTTTAGATTTTGTTGAGGGTTGCTCTGTGACCTAAGATGTGGTCTATTCTGAGAATGTTCTATGTGCATTGGAAAAGAATATGTACTTTGCAGCTGTTGGGTGGAGTGTTGTATACATTTGTATGAGGTCAGTTTGACTGATCATGCCCTTTATCTCTTCTGTATCTTTGCTCAGTTTCTTTCTAGATATTCTGTCCCTTACCAAGAGTGATGTGTTGAAGTCTCCTACTGTTATTGTGGAACTGTCACTTTCTCTTTTCAGTGTTGTTAGAGTTTGTTTTATTTATTTTGGAGCCCTGTCATTGGGTGCGTAGATGTTTATTATGATAATGTCTTCATGATAGTTCATCCCTTTAGTCATTATATAGTGCACTTCTTTGTCTTTTATGTTGGATTTTGTTTTAAAGTCTGTTTTATCTGAGATTAGTATTGCTGCTCCTGCTCTTGTTTGGTAGCTCTTTGCTTCATTTTTTTTTTTATCCTTTGATTTTTAATAAATTTATGCCTTTGTTTCTAAGGTGTGTGTCTTGTAGATGGCATATTGATGGATCCTTTTTTTTTTTTCCATTCTGTCACTCTCTGTCTCTTTAAGGATGCATTTAGGCCATTTACATTCAGTGTAATTATTGACAGGTGTGAGTTTATTGTTGTCATTTTGTAGTGCTTGTTTTTTTGTGGTGCTGATGTTTCCTTTGTTTCTCTTACTCTCCCGTGCTGAATTCTTTTTGTTTGTGGAGTTTCTTCCATTTCTCTTGTTATTTGAAACCCTAGTGGTGTAGTGGTTAAGAGCTTCGGCTGCTAATCCATCAAGTGCTCTTTGGAAACTGTGTGAGGCTGTTCTACTGTGTCCTATAGGATCACTAGGAGTTGGAATTGACTTAATGGCAGCAGGTTTGTTTTTTTTGTTTTTGTAGATCGTGTGTTTACTGAGACTTTATGCTTTTCTTCTTTGTTTTGATGAGTAGGTTTGTTAGCTTTCTTTCTGGTTACTTTGAAGTTTATCCTTATCTTCTTAAGTTTGAACCAGTCTTTTATTACTTGGTGTCACCTTGACTTCCTCTACATTTGAAAGTTCTATACCTACCCCGTTTATTCCCCCTTTTATTGTTCTGACCTTGTTGTTATTTACAGATTAACCTCTCTGGTTCCCTGTTGTAAATCTTTTAGTTTTGATTAATCCTTGAGAGTTTATTACCTAGGTTGGCTGATGTGGTCTTGGGTCCTAGATTCAGGCTGTATTCCATTTGGTACTTGGTTGAGTTCTTTATGTCTTCATTTGATGCTTAGGGCTACAGGGTTGATGTTCGTCTCTGTTTTAGTTAGTTTTTTGGGTCTTTGCTATGGAGGGGTGGCATGGTGCTTCCATCTGTAGCGGCATGTTGGCTATGTCTCCGATGTTGCAATGTTTTGCTTGAAATTATGGTCACCCTATGTATTGCTATTAAAAAAAAAAAGTTGCCATGGAGTTGATTCCAACTCATAGCGACCCTATAGGACAGAGTAGAACTGCCCCATAGAGTTTTCAAGGAGTGCCTGGTGGATTTGAACTGCTGACATTTTGGTTAGCAGCCGTACCACTTAACCAGTATGCCACCAGGGTTTCCTGAATTGCTATTAGATGACTCTAAAGGAATAACATTCTGCATTTAGCAGTTTCATTACTTTATATTCACAGATTGGCCATACACACTCAAAAAATTATTTTGAGAAATACTGAAATGGTTTTTTAGAGACACTGTTCTTTTGCAAATATTCTGTAGACTTCTCCACATTCAAAATTTGATTTATATTGCCTGACTTTTTTGCAAAAGAATAAGTATAATGGTTACATTTTTTAAAAATTTTCCTTTTCATATCATAATATAATGAAAAGTAAAAAGACATTATTAGCAGATCCTTCATACTTTTAAGGGAATTTCCATAGCATATAATTTCTGCTATAAAATGTGAAAGAGAAAAAATAAATGAGAAAATGAATGAAAACAGAAGAAAAAATATGTCAAATTTTATTATAAATACAGAACTAAGGTTAATATTTGTCTATTCAGGGCATTTACTGAACCGTTTTCCAAGTAACCTTTTCTTATTTTTTCATAAATTGTATAGTATAAGTGCTCATATTATAGATCTGACTCACTAATAGATTCAAGCTTCTATTTCTTTGTTTAGCTAAAATTGCTATTTTCTGCCTAAGAATATTTATTTTATTAGATTTTTCATCGTCATCTTTATTTTCAATACCAGCTATAATTGTTTACTTGGAAAGGAGTTCCCCCCACCAAAAATAAACAATACTATAATCACTTCTCTAAAATATTGTTTCTGTGGTAAATTGAATATCTAGCATCTAAGCCCTCATTCTTGTGTGGAAATAATATACTAAATCTGAATGGTATCATTCTTCTTTACATGGTGCTTGCACCTTCCCATTTGCACTCTCTATTATTTCTACATCATTTAGTCTTCATTTATAACCTTACCTGACTGGGCCTTGTTATCTTTTAAGTTTGTGACCCTTATATCTTATGGTCAAATGACAAGTTCAGTTTCAATTTATTTGAGCATTAATTTCTGATGGACGTTATAGTTGTTTTAATAACATAAAATCTATTATTTACACATAAGGCATATATTATCTATCAAATCTTTCAGTAATCACTTTCAAAAACTTTGTGCTATATGAATATGAATTTGATAAGTAAATACTGTTTTAAGTTTGACTGCATACCATGTAATTATCAGAACTAAAGGAGACTTCAATAATGAATCTGAAAGTATCTGGCTTATTTTCAAGACTGCACCTCATTCCTACCCACTCCTTACCCCCTTGTACAAATGAGGCATAGGAGGATTAAGCAACTTGCCAAAGGTTGCCAATTTTATTAAAGACAGAATTGGGAACAGAATAGGACCCCACTCACCAAATCACTTAACTCATAATCTAGTACTCTCTTTCTTAGGAAACATTGTTCCTGGAAATAAAATTGCAAATGTAAAAACATCTCTAAAACAAATGTATTTCTGTTGAAACTTTTGCAGTTTTATTTGTTGTTTTCTTTCTGTATCATTTAAAAATATTACTCTCCCAAGGTAAATTTTTCTCATTTACCTATCTTATTTCAAACAGATCATGTTGTTTGTGAAGAAGAGTTTAAATACGCCATGTTAGCTTTAAACTGTATATGCCCAGCAACATCTACACTTATTACACTACTGGTTCATACTTCTAGAGGGCAGTAAGTATATTTTTTCTTTAAGATAATAAATTTTTAATTATATAAAAAATATAAGTGCAGTTATATGATTTAGAAAAATAGGAAGCCAAGAAATACAGCTATATAAGTACCTATGCTTGTATTTGTTTGAGTTATCTTCATCTGATGAGGGTCAAAGTCCTATAGAAAAATTGATAATGATTTGCTATGTTTCCTAAGTAGACTTGAGATTCTTTTTTTCCATCCTAAATTCCAACTGTCAACCTCATTTGTCAGGCCTAGGGTTAGGGTATGGCTTCAGTTTTGGGGGTTAATACCTGTGCAACAAATAAAACTTTAAAAAAAGTGATTCTGATAGTAACTAGTATAAGATCTTAAACCCATTTTTTTCTATTTCTCAGGTAAGTTTTTATCTTAAAGCCGTATGTATATGACTGACCTCAAAATTACAATTTTACAACCATTAGAGACTGAGGGTTAGGTAGTTGTATATAATTATGTAATGTAATATAGAGGTTATAGGAAATACCTTCCTTATGTGCATTTCTAGGTAGATTCGAGAAGTTATATCATCAGAACCTTTTGGTTCTTGTTTATTTTGAAAAAGTTTCATAAAATGTAGAGGTTGTTTTTGACTTGACTAATCATGGAAAATATAATTAGTGCCGTTTTTGCCTTTTCCCTATTTCTAACTTGGTATTTTAGACAAAATATTGATTTTCTAAGTAATTTCACTGTGATGCTTTTGCTTATGATTATTTAAATTTAGTAAGTTGATTGATGGTTATTTAAGTAAAGTGCTAAGTTAAATAAATCTAGGAAAAGGAAAATTCTTTCTTAAGATTTGATACTAGATGGTATAAGTTGCTAATTGAGACAGTAAATGCCCAAAGTGGATTTAAAGTGGATTTCAGTCACACCTCTAATTACATCTCTGCTCTATTGGGACAGTAAGAGTTTCCCAGAAACTATTTTTTCAAAGTTCTAAATAGAAATCTTTCTATTTTGTACTTTATAATCTTTTAATGTCGGCAATGGAAAGGATGTAACAGAAAGTTGGAAATCATTTTTTTAAAGAAATACTCAGCAATTTATATGCAATTAAATAAAATAGAAAATTATTTTGACACTAATTAAATTAGCATTTATAGAACCCTTTACAAGTGTTCATTATTTTACCATATCGTGTTTGTCACAGAATTATACAATTATCGAGTTGGATATCTAGACCAGCTCCCTTATTGTACAAATAATAAAATGTGACATATTGACATTCTGTAAAAACAACATATAAAATATACTGAAGCTATAATTACATTGTCAGACTCCTAGTAAATATGATTTAATGACTAACAACATTGCCTGGTGAACAAATTGTACAGACATTAAGTTAAGAATGTCAGTGTCCCTTAGATTAGGACTTACCCCGATATACTTCAATTAATTTTTGCCTTATTAAAAAAGAAAGTGACATTGCTGAAGATGTTGTACATTACGTAATGAAGGGTTTCCTGTAAA
The DNA here is from genome assembly GCF_000243295.1 of Trichechus manatus latirostris. Taxonomy (NCBI): domain Eukaryota; kingdom Metazoa; phylum Chordata; class Mammalia; order Sirenia; family Trichechidae; genus Trichechus; species Trichechus manatus. The sequence continues at coordinate 712,504 of NW_004444031.1, forward strand.
TAAGATCAATCTGCAAAATCACTCCACAACTAAGTGTCACAGTAAATGCTATAGTTCCTCTAAACAACTATCTTGAAGCAGCTTTCTAGAGGTATAATTCACATACCATAAAATTTACCCATTTAAAGTGTACAATTTAGTGGTTTTTAGTGAATTCCAAGGCTTCAAACCAGTTTCTACCCTTGCTGAGAATTTGCATTTCTCACAAGTTCCCTGTTGAGAATTTACATTTCCACCCCAGGCATAATGAATCAGAGTCTACATTTTCACAAGATCCCCAGGTGATTCTTATGTATAACTTACTGTTAACTTGTTAGAAGTGCAAGTTCTCAGCAGGAAGCTTATTGGAAATGCAAATTGTCAGCAGGGGTTCGAGAACAGGGAGAACAGGAAGGAACACGTTTGAAACTATGGTGTATTCACAGAGTTGTGTGATCATTGACACTATCTAATTCCAGAACATCTTCACCACTCCATAAAGAAACTCTGTACCCTTTAGCAGTCATCCGTTATTTTCGCCCAATCCCTTCAGTCCTAGACAACTAGTAACTTACTTTTTGTTTTTATAAATTTGTCTATTCTGAATATATCATATAAATGGGATCATACAATGTGTGGTCTTTACTTTGGCTGGCTTTTTTCACTTGTTGTTCTTAGGTATCTTTGAGGTGATTCTGACTCACAGTAACCCTATGTACAACAAATGAAAACTGCTTGATCCTTAGCCATCCTCACAATTGTTGTTATGCTTGAGCCCATAGTTGCAGCCATGGTGTCACTTCATCTCATTGAGAGCCTTCCTCTTTTTCGATGACCCTCTACTTTACCAGCATGATGTCCTTCTCCAGGGACTGGTCCCTTCTGATAACATGTAAAAGAGACAAAGGCGCACAGTCCTCGCTTCTTAGAAGAATTCTGGTTGTACTTCTTCCAAGATAAATTTGTTCCTTCTTCTGGCAGCCCATGGTATATTCAATATTCTTTGCCAACACCAAATTTCAAAGGCATTAATTCTTCTTTATTCATTATCCAGCTTTTGCATGCATGTGAGGTGATTGAAACACCATGGCTTGGGTCAGGCACACCTTAGTCCTTAAAGTGACATCATTGCTTCTTGACACTTTAAAGGGATCTTTTGCAGCAGATTTGCCCAGTGCAATACGAGTTTGATTTCTTGACTGCTGCTTCCATGGGTGCTGATTGTGGATCCAAGTAAAATGAAATCCTTAATAACTTCAGGCATTTCTCCATTTATCATGATGTTGCTTGTTGGTCCAGTTGTGAGGATTTTTGTTTTCTTTTATTAAGGTGTAATCCATAGTGAAGGCTGTAGTATTTGATCTTAATCAATGAGTGCTTCAAGTCCTCTTCATTTTCAAGTAGCAAAGTTGGCGTCTCCATATTGAAGGTTGTTAGTGAGTCTTCCTCCAATCCTGTGCCACGTTCTTTGTCATATAGTCCAGCTTCTTGGATTATTTGCTCACCTTACAGACTGAATAATTATGGTGAAAGGATACATCCCTGATGCACACTTTTCCTGATTTTAAGCAACGCAGTATCCCCTTGTTCTGTTCGAACGACTGCCTCTTGGACTTTGTACAGGTTCTGTATGAGCATAATTAAATGTTCTGGAGTTCCCATCCCTTGCAATGTTATCCGTAATTTGTTATGATCCACACAGTTGAATGCCTTTGCATAGTCAATAAAACACAGGAAACATCTTTGGTGGTATTCTCTGCTTTCAGCCAAGATCCATCTGACATCAGCAATGATACCCTCGTTTCTCATCCTCTTCTGAATCCAGCTTGAATTTCTGGCAGTTCCCTGTCTGTGTACTGCGGCAACTGCTTTTGAATGATCTTCGGCAAAATTTTACTTGTGTGTGATGCTAATGATATTGTTCGATAATTTCCGCATTCTGTTAGATCACCTTTCTTTGGAATGGGCACAAATATGGATCTCTTGCAGTCAATTGGCCAGATAGCTTTCTTCCAAATTTCTTCACATAGACAATGGGCACTTCCAGTGCTGCATCTGTTTGTTGAAACACCTCAACTGGTATTCCATCAATTCCTGAAGCCTTGTTCTTGGCCAGTGCCTTTAGTGCAGCTTGGACTTCTTTGTTCAGTACCATCGGTTCTTGATCATATGCTACCTCTTGAAATGGGTGAACGTTGACCAATTCTTTTTGGTAGAGTGACTCTGTGTATTCCTTTCATCTTCTTGTGTTGTTTAATATTTTCCCTGTAGAATCCTTCAATATTGTAGCTCGAGGCTTAGAGTTTTTCTTCAGTTGTTTCGGCTTGAGAAATGCAGAAAGTGTTCTTCCTTTTTGGTTTTCTAATTCTAGGTCTTTGCATACTTCATTATAATACTTGTCTTCTCCAGCTGCTCTTTGGAATCTTCTGTTCAGTTCCTTTACTTCATCATTTCTTCCTTTGTTTAGCTACTCTGTGTTCAAGAGGAACTTCCAGAGTCTCCTCTGACATCCATTTTGATCTTTTCTTTCTTTCCTGTGTTTTTAATGACCTCTTGCTTTCTTCATGTATGATGTCCTTGATGTCATTCCACAACTCCTTTGGTCTTTGGTCATTAGTGTTTCATGAGTCAAATGTATTCTTGAGATGGTCTCTAAATTCAGTTGGAATATACTCAAGGTCATACTTTGGCTCTCGTGGACTTGTTCTAATTTTTTTCAGCTTAATTTTTAACCTGCATATGAGTAATTGATGGTCTCTTCCACAGTCGGCCCCTGGCCTTGTTCTGACTGATGATATTGAGCTTTTCCATCATCTCTTTCCACAGATGTAGTCAATTTGATCCCTGTGTATTCCATCTGGTGAAGTCCACATGTATAGTCAGTGTTTTTGTTGGTGAAAAAAAGTATATTCAAAGAAGATGTCATTGGTTTTGCAAAATTCTATTATGTAGTCTCTGGCATCTTTTCTACCACTATGGCAATATTTTCCAACTACTGATCCTTCTTCATTCCCAACTTTTGCATTCCAATCACCTGTAATTATCAATGCATCTTGATTGCATGTTTGATCAATTTCAGACTGCAGAAGTTGGTAAAAATCTTCAATTTTCTCATCTTTGGCCTTAGTGGTTGGTGCATAAATGTGAAAAATAGTTGTATTAACAGATCTTCCTCGTAGGAGTATGGATATTATCCTATCACTGACAGTGTTGTATTTCAAGATAGATCTTGCAGTGTTATTTTTGACGATGAATGCAACGCCCTTCCTCTTCAATTTGTCCTTCCCGGCATTGTAGACCATACGATTGTCTGATTCAAAATGGCCATTACCAGTCCATTTCAGTTCACTAATGCCTAGGATATCGATGTTTATGCATTCCATTTTATTTTTGACAATTTCCAATTTTCTTAGATTCGTACTTCATACATTCCACGTTTCTGTTGTTAATGGATGTTTGCAGCTGTTTCTTCTCATTTTGAGTCTTGCCACTTCAGCAAATGAAGGTCCCGAAAGCTTGACTCCATCCACGTCATTAAGGTCAATTCTACTTTGAGGTGGCAGCTCTTCCCCAGTTGTATTTTGAGTGCCTTCCAACGTGAGGGGCTCATCTTCTGGCACTATATCAGACAATGTTCTGCTGCTATTCATAAGGTTTTCAGTGGCTAATTTTTTCATAAGTAGACTCTCAGGTCCTTGTTCCTAGTGTGCCTTAGTCTGGAAGCTCAGCTGAAACCTGTCCATCATGGGTGACCCTGCTGGTATTTGAAATACCAGTGGCATAGCTTCCAGCATCACAGCAACACATAAACCACCACAATATGACAAACGGAGAGATGTGTTGTTTTCATGGTTCATCCATATTTTAACATGCATCAGTACTTCATTCCGTTTAATGACTTACTAATATTCCATTGTATGGATATATCACATTTTATTTATCCGTTCATCAGTTGATGTACATTTGGATTATTTCCAACATTATGAATAATGCTACTATAAACATTTGTGTACAGATTTTTGTGTAGACATACATTTTCATTTCTCTTGAGTATATACCAAGGAGTTGAATTGGGTCATATGGTAACTCTATGCTTAAATTTTGAGGAACCACCAATCTGTTTTCCACAGCAGCTATCCATTTTACATACCAAACAGCGATGATGAAGATTCCCATTTCTCTACATCCTCACCAATGCTTGTTATTATCTGACTTTCAAATTTAGCCATCCTAGTGGGTGTTAAGTGGTATCACATTGTAGTTTTGATTTGCATTTCTCAGATGGCTAATAATCTTGAGCATTTTTTTTTCATGTGTTTACTGGCCACTTGTATATTTTCTTTGGAAAAATACCTACTCAGATCCTTTACTCATCTTTTAATTGGGTTGTCTTTGAATATTGAATTGTGAAGATTCTTTATATATTCTACATGCAAGTCCCTTATCAGATATATTATTTGCACGTATGTTCTCCTTTTCTGTGAATTGTCTTTTCACTTTTTTGATGGTGTCCTTTGAAGCACAAACATTTTCAATTTTGATGACCTCTAAAATAGCTTTTTAAAATATTATTAAATTTATCATACAAAGAGTTTAGCTTCAGTTATATTGCTCAACTTTCACAATAATAGAAGACACAATAACTTGTGTATCTGCATTCTGATTTTTCCAGTTTAGTTTTAAAATTCTATAATTTATATTTTCTTTGATACTTATGTCTTTATTTGTATTTCTGTATAATATATGCTAACTCCTATGGAGTAATTTCAGTAATATTTATCACTTAGGTGCCAGCTCCTCACAAAATAAATTGGAAGCAGCTTGCAGAATTGAATACAGCATGAAACAATTCCTTAGATCATATTTTACCAATAACCAGCTTCCAAGATGGATACTGATATAGTTCTAGATTAAAATTTTCATATCTGCTACAAAAGCATACCATATGACTGTGTTTTATGTTATTTTGATAACTTCAAGTTTTTAATTTTTTAAAAAATTTTCTCTTTTGGGAGTCATAAAAATCAAGATGCTATAAATACGAAACAATCTAAGTATTCAGGAATTTAGCACTTCAATTCCATCTTTGCTCAAACATTGAATATAAATAATCACCCAAACAGGAGATCACTTAATTTAGCATTTTAGTATATTTAATTAGAGTATTGTTTGACAAAAGCAATTTGTACCAAATTCTCTGCATTATTACATTAATTGAAGATATAATAAAGATTGACTTATTAACAGAATGTGTTGCAGTTTTGCCCTTAAGCATAAGCAGAAATTAGAGAACCTAAATATATTGATTTCCTAAGAAAAGAACAAATTTAGGAACTGAATTAAGTAGTATAATGGGAAAATTTTTAATTATTCTAGAAAATGCCTTATGAAAGCCTTATCATGCCAATAATGTAAAACAAAGCTGTGTAATAAACACAGATTTCTCCATTAAAAAAGAGAGAATAATATTAAAATTTTACCCTATAAGAAATGGTATATTTTATTGAAAATGATTGATATTCACAAAGTATAGTGTAATTTATTAGTTGACACAAGGTGAAAAGATAAGTCTTTAGGATCCAACAAGCACAGAAATAAATATCATACAGAGTCTAAAATGGTTTACTTTAAAATGTTTTTTAAATAAAGTGCTGTGTGGATTTTATGTATTTAAAGTAATAAATGTGAGTTCCAAAACAAATGTGGTAGACAAAGTCATTTAGGAGGTAGAGAGCAAAATGTCAGCTCTTTTAGTGACAGACCTGGTTCAAGTCATAGTAATTCTAATTCTGCTCCACAACTGGACAGACTTACCCACTCAGTCACTGTTGTCCCTTTCTTAGTTCTGCTTATCTCACAGCCAGTGAAAATGGGGACACAGATGGAAGCCACATATTAAAGATGAACTACCTACCTCTGGACTGTATATAATGGAAATGATTTTTAAAATAAATAAATAAATAAGTATTCCTTGTACTCTGGAGTCTCTTATGCTCCTGCCTAAGTCAGGGTCTTCTCAGTTGTCTCTTACGTCCATGCAACACCTAGATAATGAAAAAGGAAGACCAAAGAAAAGTTGACACATTCAGACTGTGGTGTTGTCAAAGAATATTGAGTATACCATGAACTGCCAGAAGAATGAACAAATCAGTCTTAGAGGAAATACAATCAGAATGCTCCTTAGAAGCAAGAATGGTGAGACTTTGGTTGCTTACTTTGGACACACTGTCAGGAGAGATCAATTACTAGAAAAGGACATCATAGTTGGTGTCTTAGTTATCTAGTGCTGCTATAACAGAAATACCATAAGTGAATGGCTTTAACAAATAGAAATTTATTCTCTCACAGTTTAGGAAGCTAGAAGTCCAAATTCTCGGTGCCAGCTCTAGGGGAAGCCCTTCTCTTTCTGTTGGTTCTGGGGGAAGATCCTTGTCATCAATCTTTCCCAGGTCTAGTAGCTTCTCAGCTTAGGGACCTCAGGTCCAAAGGACATGCTCGCCTCCTGGTTCTTCATTCTTGATGGCATGAGGTTTCCCTGTCTTTTTGCTCGCTTCTCTCTTTTATATCTCAAAAGAGATAGACTCAAGATACAGTCTAATCTTGTGGATTGAGTACTGCCTCATTAACATAACTGCCTCTAATCCAACCTCATGAACATCATAGAGATAGGATTTACAACACGTAGGAAAATCACATCAGATGACAAAATGGTGGACAATCACACAATACTGGGAATAATGGCCTAGCCAAGTTGACACATATTTTGGGGGGACACAATTCAATCCATGACTGTTGGTAAATTAGAATGTCAGCGAAAGGGAAGAAAACCCTCAATGAGATGGAGTGACACAGTCATATCAAAAACGATGAGCTCAAACATACCAGTGATCATGAAGATGGCACAGGACCAGGCAATGTGTAGTTCTGTACTACGTAAGGTTACTGTGAGTTGGAGCTGAATCGATAGCACCTAACAGCAACTATCACAGTTTAGCTAGTGCCTTAATACAACTCCCAAGTCTGATTAACAGTCTTATGATCTTACATTTTATCTTCTGTATGTTAATATATTCATTCTGTTTCTAGTTTATCTATAAGGCATAAAGTAACTTCTAGATGACTTCAAATAAATGTGTTGCTTTTATTCACTGAGGGTTTATCCTATATATTAACACTTAATGAACAATATTTTTTCTCTCCTTACTTAAATCTGCTCATTTTATTCACGTTTGAATGTCCAGTGTTATTGGCAGTAGTATTTATTATTGTTAATTAAATTAGCATTTTGATTTTTATGACAGCCTTGTTAACAATGTGACTTTAAGTTCACCATTAGGACAACAATTACTGAAGACCAGTTGACCAATGTCATTTTGAATCTGAATGGAAAATGGACTTTGATGATTTCAACAAGGAAATGCCAATTTATCAGGCAGTCACCTGACCCATCCTGGTAACATTTTGTCCTTAGCAACATTTAATTTTCTTCTTCTTTTCCTTTCAATTTATGTTTATAAAAATATTTCATTCGTCCTATTTAAGAAGTAATATTTTTTGGTCTCAGTGATAATCAGTGATTAAGGAAAAGAGAATGGTTCAGAAAAAATATTGCAAAGGTAGAATTTATAGAAGTTGGCCACTGACTAGATATGAGTCTAGCAGAGAGTAAAAAGAACCAAATCACCTCACACTCTTTAGTCTGGACAGTAAAGAATTATGAAACAAGGAGAAGGGAAAATGGTTTGATATTGGATATATTTGGTTTCTAATACAGATACAACTGATGGTAAGAATTGCTGCTTTTTGTGTCAGGAGAATGATCAGTGCCATTCATTTCCATAGAGATGAAAGTAGAAGTAGTGAGGTTTCCTCTCCAGCTTGGCACAGGTACTTGGGAAGTTCTTACTTTAAGGAGAAGGCAAGAGAAAAGGAAAACAAACACAGTAGAGCATAGTAGAATAAAAAAGTTTTAAGAAGAACTGCGTAGTTAACAATATGGATAGTTTCAAGAGGATGGAGACTGAACAAACAGAATTAGTAGGCCACTGGTCTCTAAAGAATTCTAAGAAAACAATTGTGGAAAATGGAGGCTTTCTCATTTTGAGAAAGAATGGACAAATAAGGGGATTGTAAGAAAGTGAAGCATGGCTGTTTAGAGACTACTATTACAATTAGCTTTGTCCATGAAGACAAAAAAAAAAAAAGGAAGCTCAGTTACACAGGGGGGTTAGGATGGCTTTATTAAGATATGTATTTACATGTATGTATGCATGCATGCATGTATGTATCTATATATCTTTGTTTACTTTTCAGTTAGCATGGTTACCAGTTACCAATTCCCTTGACTTGATCCTGATTCATGGTGAACCCATATGTGTCAGAGTAGAGCTTACTCCATAGGGTTTTCAGTGGCTGATTTTTCAGAAGTAGATTACCAGGGCTTTCTTCCAAGGCACCTCTGGGTAGACATGAACCACCAACATTTTGGTTAGCAGCTGAGCTCCTTAACCAGCTGCACCACCCAGAGACTCCAGTTAGCAGTGTTGTTGTTATTGTGTGCCATCGAGTCATTTTTGACTCATAGCCACCCTGTATGACAGTACCAGTAAATAAAAAGAGATTGAGAGGAGTTCCAGCAAAATGGCGCTCTAGGCAGAAGCACCATGCTGTCTGTTCCTCCACAGCAAAGATCCAAAAAACTAAGCCGAACAGAGAATACAACAATCCTGAAACTCTAAAATATCAAATGAAGAGATAAAGAACTCAGCCAAGCGCCAAATGGAGTGAGAAAACTGACAGAGAATGGAGAGTGAGGAGAGATTTGTGCAGAGGTCCCCTACCAGCTAATGCAGTGCAGATACACTGTCTTAGACTCATATTGGAGACCAGCAAACGGGGTACGAGAAAGCAGCCTCACGGAGCATCCAGCGGGAGACAAAAAAACTGGTAATTTGCGATATACGCTTTCTCACCCCCCACACTTCTTCACCCTGACTCGGCCTCCTCTGCTTCCCGCAGCTACAGTCTCTTGACAGGGAATCACCGGCTGCTTGGATTTCACACATCCGAACAGGCCGGCTCTCTGAGTGCCATTTGTTGGCTGATGGTGTTGCTTTTTTCCACTTCTTTTGATTTCTTGCTTACCTCTCACCACCTCCCCCTCGTTTCGCTCAAATACCTGGCCCCGTGCGCCATCTTTGCTTCTTCCTGCAGGGCTGCAGAGCTCCGGTAATTTGTGATATACGCTTTCCCAC
>NW_004444031.1:728700-734676 GCF_000243295.1 Trichechus manatus latirostris
AGTCCAGTGACAAGGGCCAGAAGGCAGAAGGGGACAAGGAAGCTGGTGATAGGGAACCCAAGGTTGAGTAAGGATATTGTTGATGTGTTGTGAGATTGTCAACCAATGTCATAGAGCAACATTTGTAGTAACTGTTAAATGAGAAACTGTTATGTTCTGTAAGCCTTCATCTTAAGTGAGAATACCAGCACAATTGGACGAGCATAGTCAACGTCACTGAACTGTGCAAGTAGAAATTTTTGAAAGGGTGTATCTTTGGCTATGTGTATTTTCACCAAAAAAAAAAAACTGTTGAGAAGTTAGAGGGTTGACATGTTGTGGGGTAGTTAACCAATGTCATAAAACAATGTGTGTACTACTGTTTGATGAGAAACTATTTGTTCTGTAAGCCTTCACCCGAAGTACAGTAAAAAAAAAAAAAAAAAAAAGATTGAAATTTTAAATGAGAGAGGTAGAAAAGGAAATCCAGAGACTGTCAGGAATATCTCTACCTGGTAAGGAGGAAATTTATTCATTGCTTAGAAATCAATGTAAAGCTTTAGCTGTAGGCTGTAATATTAAAAATTTTCTCCTTGTAATCACAAAATGCCTGGTCTGCTTCAGGCAGGAGGAAGGAAGAATAATGAATGGGGAAACTATTGTCAGCTGAGACTATTTAAAGCTTTCCAGAAAGTCCCACCCATTGCCTTTTAACATCTAATTGGCGAGAACTGTGTTACTGAGTCAGGTGATTACCACTGCCTCTAAAGGATCCTGGGAAACAAGTAGTTTAGACTTTTAACTCTTGTAAAGAAGGGCAAGAGAGAAGAGGTATATGAAAGACTATGGAGTAACCAATACAACAGCTTCTGTCATTCTGTCTGAGTAGTAATTACCATTAAAAATTGTATTTATATTTTCAAGGGTTATCTCTAAAGTACAGTTAATGAGACCACTCTTAATACAGTGATAAAACTGTGCTTTCTAATTTTACATTAAGAATACTGGTGTATTTTGCATACTAGAATATGGGTTTAACTTTAGTTATATCTGTTGGCAATGTAAATAGTTTTAAAATTTAAAATGTACATATACACACATATTAAACACGCATATAAAGACATTTATTTAGAATCATGTTTTTAAAACCATTTAATCATTTTAATTATTATAATGTATATCATGAGGAATGAAAGGTAAATAGGTCATTATGCTGAAAGAATCTTAACATTGGGTATATTAAATCATACAAATGATATTGATAGCCTAAGTTTTATAAGTGAAATATAATGAGGTTCATTGCTGTTCATTGAAGAGAGAAGTGGAATGCAGTGATGCAAGCTGAAACTTTTAAAATAAAATATTATCAAGTATATCTATACTATAATGTTTATATTATTACTTTTTGAAAATGAATTCTTTACCTGAATTTATTATATATTGTCTGTCAAAGAACCGAAGCCATGCACATTATTATTATGTTGTTGTTGTTGGGTGCCTTTGAGTTGGTTCCAACTCATAGCGACCCTATGAACAACAGAATGAAACACTGCCTGGTCCTGCCTATCCTCACAGTCATTGTCATGCTTGAGCCCATTGTTGCAGCCACTGTGTCAGTCCATCTCGTTGAGGGTCTTCCTCTTTTTAGATGACCCTGTACTTTATGAAGCATGATATCCTTCTCCAGGGACTGATCCCTCCTGATAACATATCCAAAGTATGTGAGACATAGTCTTACCATCCTTGCTTCTAAGGAGCATTCTGGTTGTACTTCTTATAAAATGTGTTTGTTATATTATAAAATGTATGAATTAAAAAATTGTCTGATTAAAGTAGAAACTAAAATCACACTCTTTGGGAACCACATGTCCTTATCAGAATCAAAACAATCTCTGTCTGGTAGTGATCATTCTGTAAATGGAACTCATAAATTCAGGGAGGAAATGTGGCCTAGTGGAAAGAACACCGGTTTGGGCAGAAAGAAATGGTTGATTCACTAGCTGCTAAACTCAACTAGCATTGAGCCAATGACATAACCCATTTAATTCTCAGTCATCTTATCTGAGATAATAATTTGTTTATCTCATTCATTCATTTAACAAAGAGTTATTGAATGCAAACTGTGTAGCGGAATCATTCTAGGTGTTATGTATAGAAAAGAAAACCAAGAGAAAAATCTTTGCTCTTAAGGAGCTTTCATTTTATTGGAGAGACAGATAATAAACAAACCAAACATAAGTAAAATATGTAATGTCTCAGAAGGCAATAATGCCATGAGAAAAATAAAGCAGGGAAGGACAATGGGGAGTGCAGGAATGTAACATGGAATCCGGTTTAAATATCTAGTCAGTAAGGCTTCACTGAGGATCTGATATTTGAACAATGACCAAAGTGAGGAAAGGTAATGAGCCATGCATTTATTTGAGCGATGAGTTTCCCAGGTAGAGGGAAATGCAAAGATTCTGAGATGCAAACACATCTGATGATTTGAGGAACAGCAAGGAGCCTAGTATAGTTAGAGCAGAGTGAAGAAAGTGAAAGACAGTAAAAGATGAGATCCGAGAGGAAAAATGGCCCCAGATTATGTAGGTCTTCTAGGCTTTTATAAGGATGTTTGCTATTACTCTAAGCTGAGAAATCATTGAAAGGTTCTGGGCAGAGGAGTGATAGATTCAGACTTATAAGAGAAACAAAAGCTTTGACTTCTTGGTTGAACAACAGCAGGAGATCTATTAGGAGACTATAGGAATAATTCAAGCCAGAGAATTAGTGTCATGGACAAGGATGGAGGTGTGGAAGTGGTGAGAAGTGCTCAGATTTTAGATACTGAAGGTATTATCATGATTTGTTGACGAATTGGATGTGGATGGAAGAGAAAGAGAAGAGTCTAGAAATATTGCATATTATTAGAGTGAGAATCTGTAGAATAGAATTGTGATTTGTCAGAACAGGAAAGACAACATAAGATCAGGATTTTTATTTTAGATGTGCGTCAGAAGACTCACCTCGTGATCTGCTTCTGAAAGGTCAAAGCCTTGAAAACCCTATGGAGCAGTTCTACTTTACACATGTGGGGTTGCCATGAGTCAGAATCAATTGATGGCAACTAACAACTAGTTTAGGATACTTAACTAGTTTAGGATACTTCTTAGACTCCCAAGATTTTGTCCAGTATGCAGTCTGAAGGTGAGGGAGAAGTCTATACTGAAGATACAAATTTGACTTTGACAGCATATAAACACCATTTAAAGCCATAGAATTGGATGAATTAACCTCATAGGATGGTTTTGGGGATTATATACAGCCATGTGCAAATGTAGTAGTAGGTGGCCAACAGATACTTATTTCCATCTTGATCTATTTGACTCAGTAGAGTTAAAAGCCCATCAAAATATTGTCAAGATGGAAGAAACAGCTCAAATATTTAGTTTTTAAAGTAGTCTTCTTCTTTGGTTCTCTCACTGGCTCTGTTTATCTATATCAAGTGAGTCAGATTTTATACCCTTCAAAATCCTGCCTTCAGTTTGATCAGAGATGCTTTGAGGAAAGCAAGAGAGATGCTTTAAAGACAGCAGGAGATCCAGAACCATATGTTATATTTGTAATGGAGTGGAAAAACTCCCAGACCTTCCACACATGTATTTCATATCTAAGTCAGAACATTTCAGAGTCTGCACCAAAATAGAGCAATTCTAACTAACGTAATAGAATAAATGTCTGTAATTTTTTTCTTCTTTTTGGAACAAAGAATGACATGAATGAGCAAATACATATTAGCATGCTCTCAAGCAGTAAGCATTAGTGATAGCATATATCTTCACCATGAGCCATCTTTTGATCCATTGTTTTAAGGATTACAGAGATTGAGATGAAATATATTTTGAAAATGACCACTCCAATGTATACAATACTAGACCTTTTTGCTCTCAGGTGATATATTATTCAGCCATAAAAGTTTTTATAGAGGAAAGACAAGTTATGTCATAGGAGGTATAAGTGTCTCCTTAAAAAAAAGTACTTTTTAAGTGAACTTTTGAAGGTTTTGGTGGAAGAAATGAATTATACAAAGAATTTAAATAAGGGAGAGTGATTAAAAGGGTCCTTAATATGAGAAAAAATAATTTGAAAATGTAGCAAAATACATAAAAATTGAAAAGACAGATACCAGTTAAGCAATATAAAATTTTGTAAAAGTAAATAAATAATAAGTGCTAGCAAAATCAGTACTGAAAACCCTATGGAGCACAGTCTAGTCTGACACGCTGACATGATTGGAACTGACTGAATGGCAAAAAAAAAAAAAAGCATAGCCAGATAATGGTAACATATTAAATACAAGAGTATGGTGAAAGAATTTTATTTTGATTTACATGACAAAAGAAAAACCAAACAAGGAAGTTTCAAGTAAACAATGAGGTTTCAAATAGAAATTAAATGGTAGATGATATATATATTTTAAGTATTTTGAATGGATAAAAAGAGATAAGAATTCCAATGCTGTTGTTGTTGTTAGGTGCCGTCAAGTCGGTTCCAACTCATAGCGACCGCGTATGTACAACAGAAAGAAACACTGCCTGGTCCTGCGCCATCCTCACAATCATTGCTATGCTTGAGCCCATTGTTGCAGCCACTGTGTCAATCCATCTCGTTGAGGGTCTTCCTGTTTTTTGCTGACCCTCTACTTTACCAAGCATAATGTCCTTCTCCAGGTACTGATCCCTCCTGATAATGTGTCCAACGCATGTGAGACATAGTCTTGCCGTCCTTGCTTCTAAGAATGCTACACTCTATAAATATAGATTAAATGCAAAGGAGAAGCAAAGCAGCTTTTGTATGTGAGCAAAATCAATTTAAAAAAATTTAAAAAATTGCAGTTTTCAAAGTATGTTACTCAGGGGTGGTTATTTTGTAAGAAGCCCTTCATTAACTTACTGGGCAAGAATGTTATTTTCATCAGTGGGATCTAGAAATGGCAAGTCTGGGTATTGGCTGTACTGGTATTTGTGAAATAAAAATGAACTTACAAACACTAACTACTAGGTTTTATCTATTGTTTTTAAAGTAATTGCTGTCTTTGAAAATGGAAGACGAAAACAAGAATACCTTGCATCATGACTGCTTCCTTAACTTGTAAAATTTTATTATACCGCTAATCAAATGCAAAAAATTTGCAAAACAGCAGAGAGAAAGTCTTGTTTAACTTTCAGTCATGAGCGTTATAATTGTGCACATTTAAACTTAAGTAAATTTAGGCTTTCTCAAAAAATTATTTCACCAGAGATTGCTTAATAGTTTTATGAAACCTGCAATTGCAGTAGAAACACATTAAACCAAAAATGCAGTGTAATTTCATTTGTGAGTGGTATGTGAATAGTGGTTCTGTTATTTTATACAGTTGGCGAATCTGTGTTCCAAAGCACAGTTAACGGTGTTTTTGGATGGACATTAGAATTTTAATGAAAAATAAAATTATGTACTCAAGTGAGATTAGAAATTGCTGGCTTAAGCATTATGTTGTTAATGCCTTTTTTAAACTTTTTATTTTAACTAGTTTCAGATTCACAGAAAATTTGCAAAAATAATACAGAAAGCTCCCACATGCCCTTCCCCTAAGAGCTTCCCATTGGAGTCACTGGATGGTGCAAAGTATTAACACGCTCAGCTCCTAACTGAAAGGTTGGAGGTTCAAGTCTACCCAGAAACACCTGGCCATCTACTTCTGAAAAGAAACGCCTGGCCATCTACTTCTGAAAAATCAGCCACTGAAAAACATTAGAACACAGTTCTACTCTGACATACATGGGTTCGCCATGAGTCACCTCAAAGGCGACTGGTTTAATGTTTACATTTTACATAATCAGACTATAATTATCAAAATTTGGAAATTAACATTGGTGCAATACTGTTGACCTAGTCTGAATTTCCCTATTTTTCCATTAACGTCCCTTTTCTGTTCCAGGATCCTTGGTGCAATAATATTGACCTAATCTGAATTTC
>NW_004444031.1:734776-748472 GCF_000243295.1 Trichechus manatus latirostris
TCTGAATTTCCCTATTTTTCCATTAACGTCCCTTTTCTGTTCCAGGATCCTTGGTGCAATAATATTGACCTAATCTGAATTTCACCATTTTTCCATTAACGTCCCTTTTCTGTTCCAGGATCCTCTCCCGGATCCCACATTGCATTTAGTTGTTTTTTTGTCCTTAGCCTCCTCCACTCCTCCATTCTGTGACAATTCCTGTGGGTGAGATTGGAATCGGTATAAACCCGTGGTTTTTAATACCTGTATACACAAATGTACATAGAGAAACATAGGTGTGTATATATGTGTATGTCAATCTATATACATATAATTCTAGCTCTCTTCACTCGAATAACCTAGAAGTAATGACACCCCAGTAGCAAAGAGCACACCTAATATTCAGATCTTGGTTACTAAATATAATTCACTAATAAAAGGAATCAGGTCTCCTTGGAGTAGTGTTTGATCCCTGGATTGTGGCAGGGAAAATGCAAGATGAGCCTGGAAAGTATTACGGTGCAAGAAAGTAAAAAAAAGTTCAGAAAATTATGGGGGCTTGTCGAAATGACACAAGAACCAACCTGAAGGAGCTCCTAATGGCCTAGGATGGAGCAATTTGAGCAACAAAGTAAATAATAATAATAATGTGTTTCAGCCTATAATATAAAATAAATATCCATGAGTTCATGGTGATATTAATAAATGATGGAATAAGTAAATAGGGGAGAAGGGATAGCTGTTTCTCACCAAAGAATTTCAATTAATACATGTAGCAGGAAAGAGAGAAATAGAAACATTTTAATAGGTGATGTTAGTCAAATCTCACCAGTAGGTAAACTCCTTAGTAATAATTGTTTCAACAAGTTTCCTCAATGGGTGCTAAAATTAGTGGGTAAAAGTGTGAGGTGAACCAAGATAATTGTGTAGTCTCAGTGTGTGTCCTCAACATATTTGATAGCTATGAAAGGAAAAATAGAAACTTCACAGTGTAGAAACCTGGCAGACACCACCTTACCCAAAAGATCACAGTAAATGTCACCAATGCAAAGACATGCTGACATCATGTGCCCTTTGATTTGATGCACTGAGGACACAACATCATTTCCCTGGTAGTCTTGCCAAAAATTTCTAATCATGAGAAACATCAGACAAACTTAACTTGAGGAACATCCTACCAAATAACTGGCCAGCATTCTCCAAAATATCTAAGACCATGAAACACAAAAGAAGACTAAGAAATTAAACATTTATTTTTAAACATATGAATCAGCTTGATGTGAGAGTGCTTTAAGTGGTTTTCAAACAGTGTTTTGACTGGAGAATCCCTCCCAGAAAATTCTTTAAGAAAAATACATAGTTTAAGAATAACAAAGAGCAAGGTGAATGGAAGGTAAAGCCATACTTCGTTATACCCTAGCACCTTGAACCCAGTTCCCAAGCAGAACTGCAGTGATCTGAGCTGGTCCTCCAGAAGGTGCCAGAGTTCTTCTAACTTCAGTGAGGCCAGTGACCTCCGATTCAAATTAGCTATGAGACCTTCTTTGTCTGTTACACCCCTAAAGCCACGGACAGATTACCCTTAAGCAAGGTAAGCATGTGCTTAGGGCATCAACAAAACAGGCACCAGTCGTCCAAAGCAAAGACGCATAGATGCCAAGCAGACAGGACACAAGGAAAAGTGATTGCTGTAGTGGAAGGGAACTGGCAGGACACTGAATGAAACTGATACCAGCTCCACTGCCTGAGAATGTGCTGGTCGGAAGTAAAGTTCACACAGGGTCATGAGAATGCCCACTCGCAAGGTTGTTTAAGCTATGAGGCCCCTACCACTTCAACAACTTTGTTGACATCTGTCTCCTATAGTCCCCTCCCATGTAATTGAAATGCCTTATCTCATCAGTCTCTTGGGAGGATACTATTTCTGTCTAATAAACAAGAAGTGGGGGTGGGATGTCGAATCCAACTCTTGCTACATTCACCCAATATGCAACTGGATCCAACATGACTGGTTACTAGGCAAGGACAGATTATCTTAATATATAACAGGTCTCTGATCCATTTTGAGAGAACTGCCTTGTACATCCACATCTGCTGATGCAGCCACTCCAGGCAAGAGGGCCAGCTATATATATATATACACACACACACATATGTATATATATCTACACATGTATATATATAACTCACATATCCAGTCTAAATGTGTGAGCAAAAAGAGAAGGGGGTACCACAGACTATCAGTTTTTAGGATCCTCACAAGCCTTAATCTGGCCCTGCCTACATCCACAGTGTCTCCAGTTCCAAACACTGTGATGAGAGAAAGGGAAAACCCATTGTCTTTCACTATGACCAGAAAAAGGAAGAAGAAAGACCACAGGGAAGGGAAGCAAGGAAGGAGGGAGAGACAGAGAGGGAGACACTTTTCTGCCTTTAATGCTAGACTGGTCACAGAGGACCCAGAGATTCAGCTGCCTTGTGGGAGGAAGAGAAAGTTTCCAAAAAAGAGATTATAATTACCACACTGACTGCAAGAAAGGGAAAAAAAGGCAGCTTGCTGAAATGAGCTATCTTTATCTCTGTTCAAAGTTTTGCACTATAAAACTGTTACCCAGTGTTATGATTTGTAATCTGGCAAATCCACTTCAATAACCCCCCTCCTATAGGTCAATTAAATGGAGTGCTGGTGAGGATGAGAGACACTTTGATTTCCCTTTAGAATGAAACACACAAAAGTTTAAATAATAATATGTTTGGTTACTATAATATTTTAACCAATTAACACTTGGGATGTAAAAAATGAACTTAGTTTGAGGTTATAGTCTTATATCTCAGCCCTTATTTCCATTAATAGATTAATCTGTGGGCTTTCAAGCAAATTTTTAAAAAAATTCCAGTTGTTTCAGTCAAATTTGAGAATATTATCAGGCTTCTCCAAACCACACTTCTCCTTCCAGCCACTAATGTCCCACACCATTAGCACCCTGGTGACTTTCCTGCAGGTGGGAGGTATGTCCTTTCCTTCTGGTCTCATATTCTTTTCATGTAGCTAGTGTAGCTGTCCACTATTCATCTTCTGACTGGCTTCTTGGTAAGCCAGTGCTTAACACTAGTTGCACTGAGGGCATACATCTGCCCCACTTTTTACACCTGAGAGCTTTCTTATGAATGGCCCCACTGAGATACCACTGCCCTTAGATACCCCTGGCATGCTCTCCAGTCACATCCCTCTGGTGTCTCCTTAGGGTCTGAAGTTTACCTCTTGGGCTTATACATTAACTCATGGAAAATATATAGGTATATTTCTGCTAACCTCATTTTCCGGGGTGTTTTGTGAGGGGGAGAGGTTGTGGTGTGTAGGTCCCTCTTACCTGGTGACATCAGCCTGCCAAAACTCTTTTACCCTGCTTCAAGGCTCAGCATAGGCTATTCTTCAGCTAACTACAGCCTGGGAAAGAATGTGGACCTTTCTGCTGCTGAGATTTCCAGATTTCCAGTCTCTTCATATTTCCTTCCCATATTTTTCCTTTCCTTTTCACATTCAGCTATGGATGGAAGTGTGATGTGGATTGTGCTACATTAAGAAACTGCACAACAGTTCTCACTTGCTCTTCTAAAATTCTCCCATGTCTCACTACTGTGTTCCAAATTCTATGGATTTTCTTGGAGGTGGGTGTAGGGGATGCCATTAGTTCTGCTGGAACACATCTTACAAGTTCTTAATTGTTTCCACTATGCAAATAGTTCTGCTGGTTCCAGAAAACTTGCTTTATTGACCTTGAAAATTAAGGAAGATAGTACTGCCAGTATACCCCTGGTAGTCCTTTCTCCATTTCCCCCATGGGAATAAACTAAATTACTTCAAGACTAGATGTCCGAATGGAAGTAATCACAACAAAAAGAAATGTACACCCCTAAAGTTACTCTTATCTTTCTTTCATGTGTGTTAATGTGCACTGCAAATCTCAACATAAAGACATTTTGTTTGGTGTATGCAAATTTGTTTGGCTATCTTAGAAATGCTTTCTCTAAGCACACCTATAAACGGTGACTATACACGTGGACCTCACCCAGTGGAATACACAGGAATCAAATCAACTACATTTGTTGATAGAGACGATGGAAAAGCTCAATGTCATCAGTCAGAACAAGGCCAGGGGCTAACTGTGGAACAGACTATCAATTGCTGTTATGCAAGTTCAGGTGCAAGCTGAAAAAAAAAACTAGATCAAGTCCACGAGAGCTACAATATGACCTTGAGTATATCCCACCTGAATTTAGAGACCATCTCAAAAATAGATTTGATACATTGAACACTAATGACTGAAGACCAGACGCGTTATGAAATGCAATCAAGGACATCATACATGAAGAAAGCAAGAGATCATTAAAAATACAGGAGAGAAAGAAAGACCAAAATGAATGTCAGAAGAAACTCTGAAACTTGTTCTTGAACTAGAGTAACTAAAGCAAATGGAAGAAATGATGAAGTTAAAGAGCTGAACAGAAGATTCCAAAGGGCAGCTTGAGAAGACAAAGTAAAGTATTACAATGAAATGTGTAAAGACGTGAAGATAGGAAACCAAAAGGGAAGAACACGCTTGGAGTTTCTCAATCTAAAAAAACTGAAGAAAAAATTTAAGCCTCAAGTTGCAATACTGAAGGATTCTAAAGGGAAAATATTAAATGACGCAGGAAGCATCAAAAGAAGATGGAAGGAATATACAGGGTCACTATACCAAAAAGAATTGATCGACATTCAGCCATTTCAGGAGACAGCATATGATCAAGAACCAATGGTACTGAAGGAAGATGTAGAAGCTGCACTGAAGGCATTGGTGAAAAACAAGGCTCCAGGAATTAACTGAATACCAATTGAGATGTTTCAACAAATCGATGCAGCACTAGAAGTGCTCACTTGCCTATGCCAAGAAATCTGGAAGACAGCTTACCTGGCCTACTGACTGGAAGAGATCTGTATTTGTAGCCATTCCAAAGAAAGGTGATCCAATCAAATGTGGAAATTATTGAACAATATCATTAATATCACAAGTAAAATTTTGCTGAAGATCATTCAAAAACGGTTGCAGCGGTACATCAGCAGGAAGTGCCAGAAATTCAAGCCAGATTCAGAAGAGGACTTGGACCAAGGGATATCATTGCTAATGTCAGATGGATCCTGGCTGAAAGCAGAGAATACCAGAAAGACGTTTACCTGTGTTTTATTGACCAAGCAAAGGCATTTGACTGTGTGGATCATAACAAATTATAGGTAACACTAGGAAAGAATGGGAATTCCAGAACACTTAATTGTGCTCATGAGGAACCTGTACCAGGAGGCAGTCATTTGAACAGAACAAGGGGATCTATGTGGTTTAAAGTCAGGAAGGATGTGTGTCAGGGTTGTATCTTTTCATCATACTTATTCAATCTGTATGCTGAGCAAATAATCCAAAAAGACGGACTATATGAAGAAGAACGTGGCATCAGGATTGGAGGAAGACTCATTACCAACCTGTGATATACAGATGTCACAATCTTGCTTGGTGAGAATGAAGAGGACTTGAAGTACTTACTGATGAAGATCAAAAACCACAGCCTTCAGTACGGATTACACCTCAACATAAAGAAAACAAAAATTCTCACAACTGGACCAGTAAGCAACATCAGGATAAATGGAGAAAATATTGAAATTGTAAAGGATTTTATTCTACCTAGATCCACAATCAATGCCCATGGACGCAGCAGTCAAGAAATCAAATGACGCATTGCAGCGGGAAAATCTGTTGCAAAAGATCTCTTTAAAGTATTAAAAAGCAAAGATATCATTTTAAGAACTAAGGTGTGTCTGACTTAAGCCATGTGTTTTCAGTCACCTTATATGAAAACAAAACCTGGACAATGAATAAGGAAGACCGAAGAAGAATCCATGCCTTTGAATTAGGATGTTGGCGAAGAATATTGAATATACCATGGACTGCTGGCAGAACAAATGAATCTGTCTTGGAAGAAGTGCAGCCAGAATGCTCATTAGAATCAAGGATTGCAAGACTTTGTATCACGTACTTTGCACATGTTATCAGAAGGGACCAGTCCCTGAAGGACAGCATGCTTGGTAAAGTAAAGGATCAGCAATAAAGAGGAAGACCCTCAATGAGATGTATTGACACAGTGGCTGCAACAGTGGGCTCAAGCATAGCAACGATTGTGAGGATGGTGCAGGAGCAGGCAGCATTTCCTTCTGTTGTACATAGGATCACTAGGATTCTGAACCAACTCGATGGCATCTAACAACAACAAGCACATCTATTAAAGGATCAGCTCGAACAGTATTCTGGTAAAAACATTTGAAAATTGGCATACTGCCAGAGTTTTGCCAGTCTGCTGCTTGGAAAACCTTTAAAAGCTCAACATTCATTATCCAATTAGGTCTAAATTTTTTGGTTTCATTTCTTTAAGACCCTGCATGCTCTGGTCTTGATTTAAGTTTATATCCTTGTCCGCTATGATTCCCCAATACACAGAATATGCTCCAAATAAAACAAACAAAAATGTATTGCCATAGAGTCCATTCCAACTCATAGCAACCCTATGGGACAGAGTAGAACTGCCCCATGGAATTTCTGAAGCTGTTATCTTTACTGAAACAGACTGCCACATCTTTCTCCTTCAGAGAGGCTGGTGAATTTAAACCACTGACCTTTTGATTAGTAGCTGAGCGCTTAACTACTGCACCACAGGTTCCTTATGCTCTGGATAACATGATCCTAAATATACTTGTGGTTTCCGCCTTGTACATAATTTTTAATGTTATCCTCTCCAAGTTGAATTCATTTCTTCTGCCGTCCTACAGGATTTTGCTACATCAAAATTTTTTTTCTCTTTACAAATATTTTTAAACCTCCCTAACTTAATGTGATATCTCTCATCCATCACCTCACATAGATTCTATTTTATCATATTCTGCCAGAGCATGTATTATGGTCTGTTTTTGTATTTATTTTTTCACTTACTAGGTTGTAATTTCATTCAGTGTAGAGAACATGTTTTATTCACTGTTATACATTCTGCAGTATTTTCACAGCATAGATGTGCAGTAAGCATTCATTAAATAAATGCACTAAAGATGCTTCATTGAGGTCCCTGTTTCAAAGTAGTTTACTAACTATATGCTTTTATAATCATATGCATTTATCTACTCACCCTCATGAGACCCCCATTGAAATGATAAAGGACCAAAGAAGCATTAGCTTTCATCAGGGAAAAGGAAGTGGAAAGGGTGAGAGATTTCAATGTATTTGAAGACAATATCTGAAGTATAGGCTATTAGCTAGTGTGGTTTTGAGACTCAACACTCTATAATCTGCCATTTGGGAGGCCCCAGGCTGAGTAGCTTGGTGCCTTCTTGTTCACCATAAAGTGGAGCCTGCCATCTAACAAATCGTATTTGTATATAAAAGAATTGATTCAATTTCACTATTATTATCCTCAGTATTTTGAAATATGGCTCTTGTTACTTGCTGAATATCAGCATGCACAATGAAATGAGAGGAACATCTCCAGCCAGAAGCAGGTCAACTGCCTGTATCATTATAGAAATTGTTTTGAGTCTGTAGGGAAGGTTTAGTCTTGGACTTGCTAGTAAACAAATATAAAAAATATATATCGAAAGATCATAATATTTGAAAAAAGAGTCAAATATATATTTTGGGAGCAAGGTGAGTCTCTGTAAAGAAGAACAAACATATACTAAAAAAGATTTAAATGTATATTTGAGAAGTAGAGGGATGCAAATAATAGTTCAGAAGTCTATTGAACAATTGTAAAAAGATGATAATGGTTGGTCAAAGGAATAAAATAATTTTTTTGTTTATAGAGTTTTTATTTTTAGAATATTTAACTAAAAATATGTTGATTATGATTACAAAAGAGCTGATTTTCTCTTTAATAATAAGGGGGGAAAGGCCACAACAAACAAATACACATATCCAGAGTGGCTTAAAATGATTATAATTATTACTCTCAAGATGATTAAAAATAAGAGTTATCATTGAGAAACAGAAAAAAAAACCTGTTGAAATTAAAATAGTAATTGCTGAAATTAAAAATTAAATAAAATATTTGAAAGATAATGTTATAGAAATCTTTGAGAATTTCAAATAAAACAAAGAGATGGAATATATAAGCAAAAAAGATAAGCAGCAAATGAGAAAGAATATCTGATTTAGTGAGAGATAAAGAAAAGAGAATAGAGAAAATGAAATACAAGAAATTATAAGAGAAGGGTCTGCACTGTGAATCATAATAAAGAACCACCCCTGAAGACATAGTGTCTTAGTTTCTTAGCGCTGCTGTGATAGAGATACCACAGATGGATGACTTTATTGTTGTTGTGTGCCATAGAGTCAATTCCAACTCAGCAACACAGTAGGGGTTTACTAGGCTGTAATCTGTACAAGAGATTGTAGGACACAGTAGGAGTTTTCTAGGCAGTAATCTTTACAGAAGCAGATCACCAGGTCTTTTCTTCCTCAGAGCCTCTCGTAATTTCAAACCACAGACATTTCAGTTAGTAGCAAAGTACTTTAACCATTATGCTTTCACAGTTGAGGAGGCTGGAAGTAGGAATTCAGGGAACTGGCTCTAGGGGAACACTCTGTCCTTGCTGGGGGAAAATCGTTGTCTTTTTCAGGTTCTCTTCCTCAGTACCTTGATGATCTCCACATGGCATCAATCTTTCTCCATATGTGTTTCTTCTCTGTGCTTTTTTTTTTTTAATATCTCAAAGGTGGTTGGTTTAAGACACACCCTACACTGATATGACATCACTAACATGACAAAGAAAACCCTATTCCCAAATAGTATTACATTCAAAAGTATATGGGTTATGATTTACAACACATATTTTGAAGGGACACATTTTAATCCATAACATGTACCATTGCCAAATTACAAAATACTAATAACGAGGAGCCCTGGTGGTGCAAACACACTCAGCTGCTAACTGAAAGGTTGATGGTTTGAACCCACCCAACAGCTCCACAGGAGAAATACCTGGGGATATGCTCCTGTAAAGATTACGGTCTAGAAAACCCTATGGGGCAGTTTTACTTTGTCACATAGGGTTGCTATGAGTCGAAAATTGACTCAAGGGCACCTAACAACAATAATGAAAAAATAAAATTCTTAAAACTTGCAGAAAGGGAGAAAAAGTAAATATTGGTTAGGGTTTTTACTTTACACATGAGTATCCTGTTTAGCTAATTTAAGCATAAATATCTCCATGTATCTGTCAGTTTGACGTACTGTGGTGGCTTGCATGTTGCTGTCATGCTGGAAGCTATGCCACCAGTATCTCAAATATCACCTGGCAGTCTACTTCAGAAAAAAAAAAAATTAGCTAGTGAAAACCTTATGAATAGCAACAGAACATTGATATACTGCGGGAAGATGAGCCCCTCAGTTGGAAGGCACTCAAAATATGACCGGAGAAGAGCTGCCTCCTCAAAGTAGAATCAACCTTAATGACTTGGATGAAGTGAAGCTTTCGGGACCTTCATTTGCTGATATGGCATGATTCAAAATGAGAAGAAACAGCTACAAACATCATTAAGAATTGGAACATGGAATGTACCAAGTATGTATCTAGGAAAATTGGAAGTCATCAAAAATGAAATAGAATGCATAAAGATCCATATCCTAGGCATTAGTGAACTGAAATGGACTGGTATTGGCAATTTTGAATTGCACAATCATATGGTCTACTATGCCAGGAATGACAACCTGAAGAGGAATGGCATTGCATTCATCCTCAAAAAGAACATTTCAAGATGTATCCTGAAGTACAACTCTGTCAGTGATAGGATAATACCTATGCGACTACAAGGAAGGCTAGTTAATGTAAATATTATTAAAATTTATGCAACAACCAGTAAGGCCAAAGATGAAGAAATTGAGATTTTTCAACTTCTGCAGTTTGAAATTGATCAAACATGCATTCAAGATGCATTGATAATTGCTGGTGATTGGAATACGAAAGTAGGAAACAAAGCAGAAGGAACAGTAGTTGGAAAATATGGCCTTGGTGATAGAAAGGATGCCAGAGATCACATGATTGAATTTTGCAAGACCAATGACTTTTTCATTGCAAATAATTTTTTTTTCAACAGCATAAATGGCAACTATACACGTGGGCCTCACCAGATGGAATACACAGGAATCAAATTGAGTACATCTGTGGAAAGAGATGATGGAAGAGCTCAATATCATCAGTTAGAAGAAGGTCAGGGACCAATTGTGGAACAGACCATCAATTACTTGTATGCAAGTTCAAGTGCAAGCTGAAAAAAACTAGAACAAGTCCACGAGAGCTACAGTATGACCTTGAGTATATCCCACCTGAATTTAGAGACCATCTCAAAAATAGATTCGATGCATTGAACACTAATGACTGAGGACCAGACGAGTTATGGAATGACATCAAGGACATCATATGTAAAGAAAGCAAGAGATCATTAAAAAGACAGGAGAGAAAGAAAGACCAAAATGGATGTCAGAAGAGACTCTGAAACTTGTTCTTGAACTAGAGTAGCTAAAGCAAATGGAAGAAATGATGAAGTTAAAGAGCTGAACAGAAGATTCCAAAGGGCAGCTTGAGAAGACAAAGTAAAGTATTATGATGAAATGTGTAAAGACGTGGAGATAGGGAACCAGAAGGGAAGAACACGCTTGGAATTTCTCAAGCTAAAAAAACTGAAGAAAAAATTTAAGCCTCAAGTTGCAATATTGAAGGATTCTAAAGGGAAAATGTTAAATGACGCAGGAAGCATCTAAAGAAGATGGAAAGACTATACAGGGTCACTGTACTAAAAAGAATTGGTTGAAGTTTAACCATTTCAGGAGGTAGCATATGATCAAGAACTGATGGTACTGAAGAAGTCCAAGCTGCACTGAAGGCATTGGTGAAAAACAAGGCTCCAGGAATTGACAGAATACCAGTTGTTTCAATGAACAGAGGCTGTGCTGGAGGTGCTCTCTGGTCTATGTTAAGAAATTTGGAAGACAGCTTCCTGGCTAACCGGCTGGAAGAGATGCATATATGTGCCCATTCCAAAGAAACATGATTCGAAGAATGCAGAAATTATCAAACAATATCATTAATATCACACACAAGTGAATTTTTGTTGAAGATGATTCAGAAGCGATTGCAGCAGTACATCGACAGGGAACTGCCAAAAGTTTAAGCCAGATTTAGAAGAGGACGTGGAATAAGATATATCACTGCCAATGTCGGATAGATCCTGGCTGAAGGCAGAGAATACCAGAAAGATATTTAGCTGTGTTTTATTGACTATGTAAAGGCATTTGACTACGTGGATCATAATGAATTATGGATAACATTGTGAGGAATGGGAATTCCAGAACACTTAATAGTGCTCATGAGGAACCTGTACTTAGACCAAGAGGTAGTTGTTCAAACAGAACAAGTGATACTGCATGGTTTAATGTCAAGAAAGGTGCGTGTCAACATTGTATCATTTCACCATACTTATTCAATTTGTATGCTGAGCAAATAATCCAGGAAGCTGGACTATATTAAGAAGAATGGGGCATTAGGATTGGAGGAAGACTCATTAACAACCTGCGATATGTAGATGACATAGTATTGCTTGCTGAAAGTGAAGAGGATTTGAAGCACTTACTGATGAAGATCAAAGACCACAGCCTTCAGTATGGCTTACATCTCAACATAAAGAAAACAAAAATTCTCACAACTGGACCAGTAACAACATCATGATAAATGTAGAAAGATTGAAGCTGTCAAGGATTTCATTTTACTTGTGTCTACAATCAACGCCCATGGAAACAGCAGTCAAGACATCAAATGAAGCATTGCGTTGAGCAAATCTGCTGCAGAAGACCTCTCTGAAGTGTTAAAAAGCACAAAGATGTCACCTTAAAGATTAAGGTGCACCTGACCCAAACCATGGTATTTTCAATGGCCTCATATGTATATGAAAGCTGGACAATGAATAAGAAAGACCGAAGAAGTATTGATACCTTTGAATTATGGTGTTGGCGAAAAATAATGAATTTACCATGAACTGCCAGAAGAAGCGACAAATCTGTCTTGGAAGAAGTATAGCCAGAATGTTCCTTGGAAGGACAGATGACGAGACTTCATCTCACATACTTTTGACATGTTGTCAGGAGGGTCTCGTCCCTGGAGAAGGACATCATGCTTGGTGAAGTAGAGGGTCAGAGAAAAAGAGAAAGACCCTTAATGAGATGGATTGACACAGTGGCTGCAACAATGGGCTCAAACTTCACAACAGTTGTGAGGCTGGCGCATGACTGGACAGTGTTCTATTCTGTTATACACAGGGTCACTATGAGTAGGAACTGACTGGATGGCACCACCACCACCACCAAACATAAAGATAATTATGAAGAAATATGGATAGTTCTTAGAGCCGTTGGGAAAGCACAGATGTTAGCCTCTTTCTAGACTAAACTTGCATGAACAACTTCTACTGTTACCCTACACAACTAGAAAGTTATGATAGAGATGTGAAACAATGGGTCCAAATTTAAAAAGTCACGCATTGGGTCTCAATAAGAGAACCAGAATTGAGTAAAATCAATATATAAGATGACTTGTGGGAAAGAAGGCATCTGTTTCCTCTCCCAGTGAAAAATAGTCGATCATGAACTCTAAGAAGATTAAAAATCTATGATAAAGCAGAGTAAAATGTACTATAACACTGAGTAATAAATTGTCAGTAAGTAAAATAAGTCATTTGAACATTCGCTTTTGAATATCTCAGGAAACTGCTGAAAGGGTTATATAAGTATAGCACTCCACTTCATTCTGCAGTTAAGTATAGTACAATAATCACAATAGTATAGTCACCACTCATTGTTCTCTACTTTTTCCTTCAATATTTATTGTATTATTGGTGAAAATATACACAGCAAAACATGCTCCCTTTCAACAATTTCTACATATAATGTTCAGTGACGAGGTTTACAGTCTTCACATTGTGTCAACATTATTTCTGTTCTAATTGTTTCACTCCCAGTAACTTAGTCTCACAGCTCCCCAAACTTCTCATCTATGCTTTAGGGTAACTGTTTCAATTTGGTCTCATATAGATAATTATTTAAAAGAATGTAGTACTATAAGAAGACATTCTTTAGTTTTTGAGCTAACCTGCTATTTAGCTAAAAGGTAATTACAGGGGATAGTTTTGCTTCAAGATTTGAAGAGTATCTTAGGGCAATAGTCTCGAGAATTCTTCCAGTCTTTGTTGGTTATTAAGTCTGGATTCTTTAAGAATTTGAAGTTCTGTTCCACGTTTTTCTCCCTTTCTATCAAGATTCATTTGTTGTTTCCCTGCTCAGAACGTTCAGTAGTGGTAGCCAGGCACCATCTAGTCCTTCTGGTTTCAAGGTAGAGCAGGCAGTGGTTCATGGAGACAATTAGTCTTGTAGTCCATTTCCTTCTCTGATTCTTGAGTTTCTTTCTCTTTTGCTCCAGAGGAATAGAGACCAATAGTTGACATATTTTTTTTTTTTAGCTTTTTTCTTATTGTACTTCAGGTGAAGGTTTACAGAACAAATAGTTTCTCTTTAAACAGTAGTACACATATTGTTTTATGACATTGGTTAACAACCCCATGACATGTCAACCTCTCCCTTCTCAACCTTTTTTTTT
>NW_004444031.1:752913-757283 GCF_000243295.1 Trichechus manatus latirostris
TTTGTGGATTTTTTTTTCATTTCTTTTGTTTTTGTAGGTTTTGTTTTTGCTGAGACTTTATGTTTTTCCTCTTTATTTTTAAGAGTATGTTTGTTAACTTTCTCTGTGGTTACCATGAAATATACCCTTACCTTTCTAAGTTTGAAGCAGTCTATTATTACTTTTTATCGCCTTGCCTTCCTCTCCACTGGATGGTTCTATACCTACACCATTTATTCCCTCTTTTATTGTTCTGATGTTGTTGTCATTTATAGATTAACTGCTCTGATTCCCTGTTGTATTTCTTTTGGTTTTGGATTGTCCTTGAGAGTTCATTTCCTAGATTGGTATCTGGCTGGTACAATCCTGCATCTTAGATTCAGCCTGTGAGCTGAAGTTGTTTGTTCTCAGAATGAAGAACTCCCTTTAATAATTCTTGTAAGTTTGGTTTCATTTTTACATATTCCCTGAATTTCTGTTTATCTGAAAATGACCTAATTTCACCATCATATTTGAACGAGACTTTTGCAGGATATACTATTCTTGGCTGGCAATTTCTTTCTTTCAAGGTTTTATTTATGTCATCCCATTGCCTTCTTGCCTGCATGGTTTCTGCCGAATAATCTGAGCTTAGTCTTATTGTTTCTCTTCTGTATGTGACTTCTTGTTTTTCACAAGCTGCTCTCAGGATTCTTTGTTTGTCTTTGGTTTTGGTGAGTATGATTATGATACGCCTTGGTGATTTTCTTTTGGGGTCTATTCTATATGGGGTTCATTGAGCTTCTCGGATGGCCAGCTTTTCATCTTTCATGATATTGGGGAAGTTTTCTGTCAGCAGTTCTTCAATGATCCTCTTTTTTTCTGTTTTCTCCCCCTGTTCTGGAACTCCAGTCACTCGCAGATTTCTGCTTTTGATTGTATCCCACATAATTCTCAGGGTCTCTTCATTTTTCTTTGTTCTTTTTTCTGAGTTTTCCTCCCACAGAGATGTATCCAAGTGTTTGTCTGAAATTCCACTGATCCTGTCTTCTGCAGTTTCAAATCTGCTCCTCAGCCCTTCTATGACAGTCCATTTCTGAAATCTTGTTGTTTTATCTTTTGGATTTCTAATCGTTGTTTTTGTATAATTTCTACTTGTGAATTTATTTTGGCATTTTGTTTCTGCATTATTTTCCTGAACTCTTCAATTTTTTTTTCTGTATTTTCCATGAACTTGTCTGTGTTTTTCATGAATTTGTCTATTTCTTCCTCTTTTTTGTCTGCTTTTTGCTTCAACTCTTGGATAATTCTGAGTAGTAGATATTTGAATTCCCTATCAGTTAGTTCTAGGGAACAGGAAGAGAAGGAAGGTATAGAGAGGTGAGAAACTGAGTAATGAAGAAAGACAGAAAGGGAAAAAGAGGGAAAAGAAAACACAACAAATTAAAAAAAAAACAAAAGAACATGAAAAGCCCCCAAAAAAAACAGAAAAAAAAAAAAAAAAAAAAACCAATGAATAAAGAAATGCTCTCAGGGATCCCTCTGCACGTCTGCAGAAGCTGAGGGGGCAGGTCCATAGCCACACAGCACCACCTGGCCAGAACGGGCTCCCAACTCAAGAAAAGGAAAAGAAAACAAACAATTCAAAACAGACAAACAAACAAAATTCCTGGGATCCCAGCAGCATGGCAGCCCAGACTGGGAAGCAGCTCCACTCCCGAACGGAGCCCCGCAGCCCCCCAGGAAGAAGCAAAGATGGTGCATGGAGCCAGGTATTTGAGCGAAAGGAGAGGGAGGTGATGAGAGGTAAGGAAGAAATGAAAAGAAGCGGAAAAAAGCAACACCAGCAGCCAACAAATGGCATTCAGGGAGCCAGCCAGTTTGGGCAGGTGAAATCCAAGCAGCCGGTGCTTCCTGGCCCAGAGACTGTGGCCGCGGGAAGCAGAGGAGTCCGAGTAGAGGTGAAGAAGGGTGGGGGGTGGGAAAGTGTATATGGCAAATTACTGGTTGTTTTGTCTCCTGCTGGAAGCTCCGTGAAGCTGCTTTCTCGTACCCCCTATTTGCTGGTCTTTGAGAGGAGTCCAAGATGGCGGATCTGCGCTGTATTAGCTGATAGGAGACCTCTTCATGAATCTCTCCTCGCTGTCCGTTCTCTGTCAGTTTTCTCACTCCATTTGGTGCTTGGCTGAGTTCTTTCTCTCTTCATTTGATGTTTTAGGGTTTCAGGATTGCTGTTTCTCTGTTTGGCTTAGTTTTTCGGATCTTTGCTGTGGAAGGACAGCGTGGTGCTTCTGCCTAGAGTACCATTTTGCCGGAAGTCCCAATAGTTGACTTATTTATAGTTAGTGCACAAAGTACAAATATTTATAACTTCAACAATGTAAAATTAACTATACAGCAAATATAACTTGGGGAATAAGAGTAAGGAAAAGTGGTAGATAAGAGGATAACTATTATCCTCAGTTTATAAAACGGAAAATCAAAAGATTGCAGCTATACTTGATGGAACAGAGTTTAAAGTGTATTATTTAATGTTAAAAAATAACAAGTAGATCCGAAGTTACAAAAAAAAAAAAACCAAACCCATTGACGTCGAATCCATTCTGACTCATAGTGACTCTGTAGGACTGAGTACAACTGCCCCATAGGGTTTCCAAGGCTGTAATCTTTATGGAAGTAGACTGCCACATCTTTCTCCCAGAGAGCAGCTAGTGGTGTTGAACTGCCAACCTTTCAGTTAGAAGCTGAATGCTTTAACCACTGCACCACCAGGACTCCTGTGAGGTTACCAATGGGCCAAACTCTGCTAGCAGATAGGTTTAATTTTGCCACCATAGTGGTGTAACATTTTTTCTTTTGAATTGTTTTCTTTGAATTTGACTTTCCGTGGACATGTAGCAACCAACTCACACAAGCCTGACCACTCCCAATTGTCTTACACCTGGCCTGATTCACATATTTACAAGAGTTTCCCTGTAGACACTGCAGTTGCAGGACAATGTAAAGAATAATTAAAAAGCAATATGATATTTACAAATGAGTGGAATTATTAGTTTTTTGAGGAACTGCCACACTGTGTTCCACAATGACTGTGCCTTTTTGCATTCCCAACAGCAGTGGATAAGGGTTCCAAGTCCCTCACATTCTTACCAAGATTTGTTTTTTATTTATTATTTTTTTAATCTTAGCCACCCTATGGAGAGTGAAATGCTATCTTTACTGTGGTTTTCATATGCATCTTTTTGATGGCTAATGACATCAAGCATCTTTTCATGTATTTGGTGGCCATTTGAATGTCCTCTTTGGTGACATGTCCATTCAAGCCCTTATGCCCATTTTATGATTGGGTTATTTGCCATTTTGTTGTCAAGTTGTTTAAGTTTTATATGTATATAAATTATTAGATTCTTATCAGATATATGGTTTCTGAAGATATTCTGCCAGAGTAGTCTCGACAGCCACAACAACAAATGATACATTAATAAAGTTAAATAACATGGTGTTGTTAAAATGTACCTCAAAACTCTTTTAATTAAGGTCAGAATTTGGAATCATGAATTTTTTGGGGGGTGGTCAAAATTCAAACTTTTCAATGAGGTAAAATTCTAAAAATAATATTTAATTAAGAGTTAAAAATATTATATGGTTTGGTCTTCATTCATTCATTCATAAAAATTAATCATGTGTGGATAGAGCATAAGGTAGTGTATTAGAAATTTGGGAAATGCAAACATGAATACATTTTGATCACCAATATGACCAATACCCAATACAGGGCAGCACACAATTTAAACTTTGCTTAAATATGGATTCGTTATGTATTATAAATTTCAACAAGTAGATCTATTTTAGTAGTAAAGATATCTTTTAGCTAGGGTAAAGTTAGTTCACATACCTTGAGTGTAAACAAAATGACAACCTGCAGAGGCAACGAAGAAACTTCCTAGTTATACTTTTTTTCTAAATTGTGCATTAAGTGAAAGCTTACAGTTCAAATCAATTTCTCATACAAAAATTTATACACATTGATATGTGACCCTAGCTGCTCTCGCTATAATGGACAGCACATTTTTCCTTTCCACCCCAGATCTCCCATGTCCATTCAGTCACCTCCTGTCCCTTTTTGCCTTCTCATCTCGCCTCCAGACAGAAGCTGCCCATTTAGTCTCATGTATCTACTTGAGCTAAGAAGCATTGTCTTCATGAGTACCATTTTGCGTCCTATAGTCCAGTCTAATCTTTCTCTGAAGAGTTGACTTCGGGAATGGTTTCAGTTCTGGGCTAACAGAGAGACTGGGGGTCATGTCTTCCGAGGTCCCTCCAGTCTCAGTCAGACCATTAAGTCTGGTCTTTTTACTAGAATTTGAGTTCTGCACCCCACGTTTCTCCTGCTCCATCAGGGACTCTCTGTT
>NW_004444031.1:757507-760300 GCF_000243295.1 Trichechus manatus latirostris
ACCAAAATGGGATGCACAACATTTTCTTAATAAACTTTGTTATGCCAGATGACCTAGATGTCCCCTGAAAGCATGGTCCCCAGACCCCTGCCCGGGCTACTCTGCCCTCGAAGTGTTTGTATTCAGGAAACTTGTTAGCCTTTGGTTTCGTCCAGTTGTGCTGACTTCCCCTGTATTGTGTGTTGTCCTTCCCTTCACCTGAGATAAGTCTTATCTACTATCTAGTTAGTGAATACCCGTCTCCCTCTCTCCCCACCCTTGTAACCATCAAAGAATGTTTTCTTCTGTGTTTAAACCGTTTCTTAAGTGGTCTCATAAAATATTTGTCCTTTTACAACTGACTAATTTCTCTCAGCATAATGCCTTCCAGATTCATCCATTGTATGTGATATTTTGCAGATTCATTGTTGTTCTTTATCGTTGCATGTTATTCCATTGTGTGAATATACCATACTTTGTTTATCCATTCATCTGTTGATGGACACCTAGGTTGTTTCCATCTTTTTGCTATTGTGAACAGTGCTGCAATGAACATGAGTGTGCATATATCTATTCCTGTGATGGCTCTTATTTCTCTAGGCTATATTCCAAGGAGTGTGATTGCTGGATCATATGGTACTTCTATTTCTCCCTTTTTAAGGAAGTGCTGAATCGATTTCCAAAATGGTTGTACCATTTTACATTCCCACCAGTAGCGTATAAGTGTTCC
This sequence comes from Trichechus manatus latirostris, assembly GCF_000243295.1. Taxonomy (NCBI): domain Eukaryota; kingdom Metazoa; phylum Chordata; class Mammalia; order Sirenia; family Trichechidae; genus Trichechus; species Trichechus manatus. The sequence continues at coordinate 758,217 of NW_004444031.1, forward strand.
AGTCTCTCCACAACCTCTCCAACATTTATTATTTTGTATCTTTTGGATTAATACTAGCTTTGTCAGGGTGAGATGGTATCTTATTGTAGTTTTGATTTGCATTTCTCTACTGGCTAATGATCATGAGCATTTCCTCATGTATCTGGTAGCTGCCTGAATGTCCTCTTTGGTGAAGTATCTGTTCATATCCTTTGCCCACTTTTTAATTGGGTTATTTGGCTTCTTGTTGTTGAGATTTTGCAGTATCTTGTAGATTTTAGAGATTAGATGCTGATCAGATTTGTTGTAGCCAAAATTTTTTTCCCAGTCTAGAGGTTGTCTTTTTACTCTTTTGGTGAAGTCTTTTGATGAGCATAAATATTTGATTTTTAGGAGCTCCCAGTTATCTAGTTTCTCTTCTGATGTCTGTGCATTGTTAATAATGTTTTGTATTCTGTTTATGCCATGTATTAGGGCTCCTAGTGTTGTCCCTATTTTTTCTTCCATGATTTTTATCATTTTAGATTTTGTATTTAGGTCTTTGATGCATTTTAAGTTAGATTTTGTGCATGATGTGAGGTATGGGTCTTGTTTCATTTTTTTGCAGATGGATATCCAGTTATGCCAGTACCATTTGTTAAAGAGACTGTCTTTTCCCCATTTAATGGACTTTGGGCCTTTGTCAAATACCAGCTGCTCATAGGTGGATGAATATATGTCTGGATTCTCAATTCTGTTCCATTGGTGTATGTATCTGTTGTTGTACTAGTACCAGGCTGTTTTGACTACCTTGGTGGTGTAATAAGTTCTAAAATCAGGTAGTGTAAGGCTTGCCACTTTGTTCTTCTCCTTTAGTAATGCTTTACTTATCCGGGACCTCTTCCCTTTCTATATTAAGTTGGTGATTTGTTTCTACATCTTATTTAAAAAATGCCATTGGAATTTGGATCAAGATTGCATTGTATCTGTTGATTGCTTTGGGTAGAATTAACATTTTCACAATGTTGAGTCTTCCTAACCATGAGCAAGGTATGTTTTGCCACTTATGCAGGTCTTGTTTGGTTTCTTGCAGTAGTGTCTTGTCGTTTTCTTTGTATAGGTCTGTTACATCTCTGGGTAGGTCTATTCCAAAGTATTTTATCTTCTTGGGGACTATCGTAAATGATATTGATTTGGTGATTTCCTCTTCAAAGTTCTCTTTGTGTAGAGGAATCCAACTGATTTTTGTAGTTTATCTTGTATCCTGATACTTCGCTGAAATCTTCTATTAGTTCTATCAGTTTTCTTGTGGATTCTTTGGGGTTTTCTCTGTATAAGATTATATCATCTGCAAATAGAAATGCATTTACTTCTTCCTTACAAATCTGGATGCCCTTTTTTTCTTTTTCTTGCCTAATTGCTCTGGCTAGGACTCTCAACACAATGCTGAATAAGAATGGTGATAAAGGTCATCCTTGTCTGGTTCCAGTTCTCAAGGGGAATGCTTTAAGACTCTCCATTTAGGATGATGTTGGCTGTTGGCTTTGTATAAATGCCCTTTATTATGTTGAGGAATTTCCCTTCTATTCCTATTTTGTGAGAGTTTTTATCATGAATGGGTGTTGGACTTTGTCAAATGCCTTTTCTGTAATGATTGATAAGATCATGTGGTTCTTGTCTTTTATTTATGTGATGGATTACATTGGTTGTTTTTGTAATGTTGAACCATCCCTGCATACCTGGTATGAATCCCTGTTGATCATGGTGAATTATTTTTTGATATGTTATTTAATTCTATTGAATAGAATTTTGTTGAGGATTTTTGCATCTATGTTCATGAGCGATATTGGTCTGTAATTTTCTTTTTTTGTGGCCTCTTTACTTGGTTTTGGTATCAGGGTTATGCTGGCTTCATAGAATGCATTTGAGAGTATTCCATCTTTTTCTGTGCTCTGAACTACTTTTAGTAGTGGTGGTGTTAACTCTTCTCTGAAAGCTTGCTAGAATTTTCCGGTGAAGCTGTCATCAGGGCCAAGGCTTTTTTTTTTTTTTTTTTTTGGTTAGGAGTTTTAAATTACCTTTTCAATCTCTTCTTTTGTTATAAGTTTATTTCATTGTTCTACCTC
>NW_004444031.1:760895-794640 GCF_000243295.1 Trichechus manatus latirostris
TTGCTTTTTCTGTTATTGATTTCTACTTTTATGGCTTTATGATCAGAAAAGATGCTTTGTAATATTTTGATGCTTTGGATTCTGTTGAGTCTTGCTTTATGGCCTAATATGTGGTCTATTCTGGAGAATGTTCCATGTGCGTTTGAAAAGAAAGTATACTTGGCTGCTGTTGGGTGGAGTGTTCTCTATATTTCTATGAAATTAAGTTGATTGATTGTGGCATTTAGATCTCCTGTGTCTGTATTAAGCTTCCTACTGGATGTTCTGTCCTTCATTGAAAATGATGTGTTGAAGTCTCTTACTATTATTGTGGAGCTATCTGTTTCTCTTTTCAATGTTGTTTGAGTTTGTTTTATGTATTTTGGAGCCCTGTCATTGGGTGAGTAAATATTTATTATGATTATGTCCTCCTGGTATATTGACCCTTTGTCCTTCCTTATCCTTTCTGGTGGATTTTACTTTAAGGTCTGTTTTGTCAGAGATTAATATTGCCACTCCTGCTCTTTTTTGAGTGTTGTTTGTTTGATGTATTTTTTTTCCATGCTTTGAGTTTTAGCTTGTTTGTGTCTTTAAGTCCAACGTGTGTATCTTGTAGGCAGCATATAGACAGATTGTATTTTTTTAGTCCATTCTGCCACTCTCTGTCTCTTTATTGGTACATTTAGTCCATTTACATTCAGCATAATTATTGATAGGTATGAGTTTGTTCTGTCATTTTAATGTATTTTTTTTGTGTGTTGTTGACAGTTTCTTTGTTCCACTTAATTTTCTATACTAAGTAATTTTTCTTTACGTATTTTCTTTTCATGCTTTTCATTGTTGTTGATTTTGTATTTGCTGAGTCTTTATGTTTTTCTTCTTTTTTATTTTGATGTGTAGGTTTGTTAGTTTCCTTTGTGGTTACCTGAATATTTACCTCTGTTTTTCTAAGTTTAAACCAATCCTTTATTTCTTGATATCCCCTTGAGTTCTATCTATATGAAAGATCTATGACTACATTATTTAGTCCCTCTTTTTGTTTTAATGTTGTCATCTTTTACATATTGACGTCTCTATTTCCCGATTTTCAGTGTTTTAGCTTGATTATTGATGACTTCCCTATGTGAGTTGATATCTGGTTGTCCTGTCCTGTGTTCTAGTCTTGAGTTGTTGTCTGATGTTACTGATATTCTAAACGGATGGCTCCTTTTAGTATTTCTTGTAATTTTGGTTTGGTTTTTACAAATTCCCTATACTTCCGTTTATCTGGAAATGCCCTAATTTTGCCATCATATTTCAGAGACAGTTTTGCTGGATATATAATTCTTTGCTGGCAGTTTTTTTCCTTCAAGGCTTTATATATGTCAGCCCATTGCCTTCTTGCCTGCATGGTTTCTGCTGAGTATTCCGGGCTTAGTCTTGTTGACTCTCCTTTGTAGATGACTTGTCATTTATCCATAGCTGCTCTTAATTCTGTATCTTTGATTTAGGCAAGTTTGATTATAATATGTCTTGGTGACTTTCTTTTGGGATCTATCTTACGGGGGGTTCAATGAGCATTTTGAATAGATATCTTCTCATCTTTTTGATATCAGGGAACTTTTCTGCCAACAAATTTTCAACAATTCTTTCTGTATTTTCTGTTGTCCCCCCCGCCCCCGTTCTGGTATTCCAATCACTTGTAGGTTATGCCTCTTGATAGAGTCCTACATAATTCTAAGGATTTCTTCATTTTTTTATATTCTTTTATCTGACTTTTTCTTAAATAAGTTGGTGTCAAGTGCTTTATCTTCAGTCTCACTAATTCTGACTTCCATTGCCTCAATTATGCACCTATGACTTTCTATTGAGTTGTCTGATTCTTAAATTCTATTGTTTATCTTTTGAATTTCTGTTTTCTGTCTCTCTGTGAATTCTTGCAACCTGTTAAATTTGTCGTTATGCTCTTGTATAATCTTCTTAAGTTCTTCTATTGCTTTGTCTGTGTGTTCCTTGGCTTGGTCTTCGTTCTTTATGTCTTGAAGAGCTCTGTATATTAATCTTTTGAATTCTACCTCTGGTAATTCCAAGAAATTCTCTTCCTCTGGAAGGTTTTGTTGAATCTTTGTTTTGGTTGCTTGCTGAAGCCCTTATGGTCTGCCTCTTTATGTGATTTGATATTGTCTGTTGTCTCCTAGCCATCAATAATTTATTGTGTTTATTTATTTTATGTTTGCTTACTGTGTCCTAGCTTCTTGTTTTGTTTTGATATGCCCAGATAGGCTAGTTGTATGAACTAGTTTGATTACTGATGTCTTTCGAAGCTCTCATGTCCTGTCACCAGGTGTTTCAAGCTGTTACTAACTAGCTCAGGAGTCCGTTTACTTTTCTTGTATGGATTTAGCTCAGTTGTCCAGGAGGTCAGTCACCAAGTATGTGGTGCACTGTCTCACCTATAGTCCTAGACAGGAAGGGGTGATTGGAGTAGGCACAGGCATCCGGCTTCAGTAGGGGGTCACACGCTGATTAAGGCAGGGGGCTGATGGCTGCTCCTGAGTGTCTGGGAGGAAAGCATATCCCTGTTCCCTAGAATGTATATGTAAGTAGTTGGGTTTTACAGCCAGATTATCGGCACCCAATACTGTTGGCTGTAAGACTGGGAGGCACCACTTATTCTTGGACCCCTGTTGTGGGTGGCCAGGTGGAATGGGTGGAGCCACCGGTCCTCAGGCCCCTGATATGGGTAGGTGAGGACCTTGCTTAATGGGCAGAGTGATGTCAAATGTCACGAATCTGCCACTCCACCTTATAGCTGATACAGCTGAAAATAGGCTTCAGGTATATACCTTGTTGTACTGTGCTAATGAGGGCATACTCTGTTGAAAAGGGCCCACACAGGTCTATGCAGGGGTGGAAGGCATTCAAAGCTGTAGGCCCCTTATGCGTGTGCCTAGGCAAAGGGGCTGTGCCTGCCCTGAGTTCCCGGCTTAGGGGAGCTGGCAGATTATTTTTTCCTGTTTGTTAATTTGTTTCCTCTTCAAGGCCAGGAGAATGGCTCAGGGCATGAGACGGGTCTCACTTCTGGCCCAGGGGACACAGCAATCACTGAAGCTGGCCTGGGACCTGGTGCATAGTGGGGAAGGGGCAGGTAAATGGGAAAGACGTTCTTCCCAAAGTGGGTGTTTTTTGATCTGTGTGGTAGGTTTGACGCATGTACTTACCTTTTGCCAGTTGAGTGCTGCTTCTTGCTGGTTCTGGAGGCTTGAGTGGACTCCCCGCTGCTCGAAGAGCTCCACTGTTTGCCTTACCATGCACATCAGCTGATCCAACTTGCACAGTGCCAGTTCCCACTGGGTCAGGCCTGGCAACTCCTTGCTGCTTCTGAACCATCTCTCTCTCCCCGTACTGCTTAGTCTGATTCCTCAACTTTGCCTCTGATGTACAGGGCTCCTAGATTGTCATATTTAACTGACTCACTTGTTTTTTCAGGTCTTTGTTGTAGGAGGGACCACAGGAAGAACATGACTACTCCGCCTTCTTGGCCCTGCCTCCTCCTCTTTCACAATTTTTGATGTTTGGTTGTTGTTGTTGTTTGCAGTAATTAGCTTCTGCTTGAATTAATGTGATGGCATAGTGGTTAGGAGCTAGACTGCTAACCAAAAGGTCAACAGTTCAAATCCACCAGCCACTCCTTGGAAATCCTTTGGGGCAGTTCTACTCACTGTGAGTCAGAATCAACTCGATGGCAATTTTTTTTTTTTTTTTAATTTAGTGTATGTTGCAAAAAGTCATATTGGGGTTAATGAAGGAGAAACCAACATTAAGGGCAGTAAATTTTGCTCACCTTCATATACAATCAGCCTTTTAAATTTAACTCTTGAGTTCTATTTCATTGTTTCTTAAAATAGATCCTTTCCAAAATAGTGTTCATGGTTTCTGTTCACTCTTGGTAATGCCTGAAAACTGTATAGTATTTATCTGTCCTCTTCACTTTCAACAGCTGTTTTTCTCATGGTGAGAATGGCAAACAGCTTTCCAGTTCCATCTAGTGGTGGAAAATTGATTATCACTTTTTATAATGTATTTGCAACTTCTAGTCTTCAACTCAGATTTCTACGTTGATATCTGATAACATAAGAGGTTCTGCTGTTCAAGAGTAGAAATCGATAAGCCTCTTCCTAGTAGACTGAGGTGGTTTAATTTTGTATTTTATATCCTATCTAAAGTTCTCGAATATTTTTCTGTGTAGATAAGAAAACTTACTTATGTGTCTGTTCTGTCTGCAGACTATCAATAATTGATGTTCATTCAGAGTTATGTGGCTGTTTCTTTTTTTCACTTGACCTTTTGGAAGATTCCGCACACCACAATCCTCCCCCATGCCCTATAAATTACTTTGCCGATGACAAACACAGAATTTGTCAGAAGTATTTCTTTGACCTATGGTGGGTAAACTGTAGGGTCCTGACATTGAGAGTAAAGGCAAGATTGTAATAGCAACATTTTATATTTAAATAAAGTAAGATTTCAGAACATATGTGGTTTAGTGTTATTCAAGTGTGTTTTGCAGAAAAGCACACTGTAAAGTATGTAAACAACAAATTGGAACCAAGCTGACTTTATTCAGTGAATTACTAGAGTAAGGAATTACACCAATTAGGTTAATTTTACTTAGATTCAAATCTTTGAGTCACTTGTTTTAGACTTTTACTATCTACTTTCAATCAGTATAATGAGTTAATAAATAAGTTTTCTTATCTTCTTTAAAATGGAGCATCAATAAGCATATTTTAAGTTTTCAAGTATGACTATAAATGTTATCCTTTTGCTAAGGCAAAAATGCCCACCTAGTTATATGTTAAGCCTGTTACTACATAATTGAACAATGGATTTTATACTAAAGATGTCTCGTGACAGGGTACTCTATTCCTCTTGAGGGTGAAATAGTTTAGTTGGATAATAAAAGTAAATTATGTAAAAATAGCTAGTGTGACAATTCATGTCAATTTTGGTGAATCTGAAACAAATCACATATCAAATATTTGATCACATTATTTAATATTGAAGAGAACAAAAAGTACTAGCAAAAATAAATCCAGTAATTACAATTTAGAGGTGTTTAAAACAACAAACATAATGTTGTAAAAAAGAAGAATTCACAGTAAGACATTTTCCGATACCATAGTCACTCTTCTTTAGTCTGCTTTTAGTTTGTGGAATTTTAACCATGCATAAAAATATGACACTTAAAAATCAAATTTTACTTTCTAACATTTATTAATATACGTTTCACAAAAACATACATCTTCAGTTAAAAAAAAATAGGAAGTTTTCTGAAGAATAAGGGTGTTATGTTAGTTTTTTTGTTTTTTTTTTAAGCAAAGTCGGTTACTGATCATTGCAGTTGAGCACGTTCCTGAACTAGAAACAGAGTATACAATATACCAAGACTTCAACTATTTTAACTGGAACTGGAAATTGCTTTTAAATTTCTCCCTCTGGGAAAATTTAATTTGGGCAAAGCTTTCAAAACAAAACTGTATGAGATTCTTTACTGTGTTTGTTGGCCTGTATTAAAGTATATTCTTGTCCAGAGCAGACCCAAGTACTTACTAGGTAACAGTCCTGTTCCACTTGGATGATTGTGTTGAAGCAGAGGAGACAGGTATATGGGTTAGTTTGCTCCCCGGCAATGAATGTGGGTTTGACTTGAAAGTGTAATCATAGATTAATGAGGAATATGAAAGTTGTATGTGAATGAAAAATACAAATCAGTTGTCACAGTTGATTTATGCACAATTCATTGTTAACTGGAACAAATACTATTTCTTTACTATTTAGGAACTTAAGAGAACAAACATCCTTTTTTTAAAAAGTAAAAATAAAAAACCAAGACACATTATGTTGACGGGGACTTTGCACACTGTGCACAAATTGGTGACTACAACCCAAAACTGAGGACAAAGAAGAGTCAAGTGTCCCATTTTCTAATCTCCCCACCCTTCTATAATAGGAGAAGAACAGAGAGAGACAAAAAGGGAGACAGTGCTTCTGCCCTTGCCCAAGCCAAGTTAAGACAAGGCCAAAAGAATTACCTATTATTCATAGAGAATAGGGACATCTACAGAAAGTGGGAACTAGCATCTCATTCTTCAGACATCTGCTTACATAGTTTTCTGTCACTATTTGAGCATAAGGAAAAAAGAATTAGAGAGAGGTGGCTTAGAAGAGAATGAAGACAGCTCTACAGCAGGCTACATTCCCATGCATAAGCTTCTTGTAGCACAACTGGTATCCTGAAAAGGTGTGAGCTATCTTGCTGGTATCTCATCCAGGGGTGTTGGCCACAGGGCAAGGAAACCCAAGCAACTAGAGGCTTTAGGATGTGCTACTGGCAAATAAACTCAGGGAGACTGCAAGAGAGTTTCCTGCTTAGAAGTGATAATGTGCAGCAAGGGAGGCCTACCCCTCACTTCCCACAAAACATTTTCAAATGGCTCCACAAGGCAGCCAGTCTGTGGACACACTATTCACAGAGAACACTGTTGTCAAGTTAGAGTTATTTCTGAAGGCAGGAACAGCCCCAGGGAGGGCGAGATAGGAGTTTCAAATTGGATGAGACTGGCATTTTAATAACTGAACATGATTTGAAAGAAATGGGCTCTGCCCAAAAATCATTAAAAGATAAGAAGGGGGATTTGACAGAGCATAGTTGAAGGAGTGATTGGTGAAGAACAAAATCATAGATATTTGAACTTTACCAAGTTTGGATTATTTAAAGATTATATGCACTATAATATTCAATCACTAATACCCATTGCCGTCAAGTCGATTCCAGCTCATAGCAACCCTATAGGACAGAGTAGAACTGCCTCACAGGGTTTCCAAGGAGCAACTTGTGGATTTGCTCTTCTGACCTCTTGGTTAGCAGCCGAACTCTTAACCGCTGTGCCAATAGGGCTTCTGTATTCAGTGCATAATTCCAATTTTATTTTAGAAGACTTTTATAAAGGATTTCTGAAATTTGGCCAAAGATGGGCTTCATGAGATACACAAACCCAATTAAAACTGAATGTAAGTCTTGTGTATGTATATGTATGTTTATACAAGCTTCTGGAAAGATATCCTGGCTTTTAAGGGAAAATATATCTCAAAAAAGTTTTAAAAGTCTTTGGTCTAAACCATAACTTCCTTAAAATCAATGCCAGTGTGTGCCAATGTGTGCCATGCTTTGTGCTTGGCAAAGATTAATAAGCTCAGGCGTAGTGTCTGGGCTGATAGAATTTGCAGTTTTTCTAGAGTAATATGTAATTAAGATAATTATTTAATACTGCAATTGCTATGTCAGAGGAAGTCCAAAGAACTATAGAAATTCTTACCAAGTGTAATTAATCCAGGCCAAGCCTTGGTACTGTGCAGGTGAGATGGTGTTGGAGGAGATACAAGGCTTTCCATTTAAGCTGAGAATTGTAAAATGAGTAGGTTTTAGTCACACAAATGGTAAAGATAGTATTCTTGCTGAGAATTGCTGTGCAAAGTATAGGAGGTGACAGAGGGCATATCATGTAAGGAATGGAAAAGAAAAGTTTAGGGTTGGAACATGGATTTGGGGGAGGAGGGCGTATAGGAAAAATAAACTTGGAGATATCCTGGAAGCTTTTGTCAACTTGAGTTCAGAATTGATCCTAATGGTAACAGGGAAAAAAAAAATTAAAGATTTTCAATACAGCATAGAATTTGCATTTCAGAAAACTATTTTAGCTGTAGATAATGGGGTTAGTCTGAGGAACTAAACTGAACTTGGAACAGAAGGACCAATGAATGAAAACTCTGTTCCAGTAATCTAGAGGAGTCTTGCCTGGACTTTACCACATTCAAATTATTTAAAGATGTATGGGGATTCATTGGGAATGGAGACAATTGGATTAATTTAGGTTTACTTTGGAAGTAGGATTAAGAGATTTGTGTGACAACTGGGTGTAAAGACAGGGAGAGAAACGATTCAAGGATACCAAACCCATTGTTGTGGAGTGGAATGTCAACTCATAGCAACCCTGTAGGACAGAGTAGAACTGCCCCAGATGGCAGTGGGTTTGGTTTGGTTTGTATAGGTTTCCAAGGCTGTAAATCTTTATGGAAGCCAACTGCCACCTCTTTTTCCAACGGAGCAGTCCGGTGGATTCGAACTGCCAACCTTTTGGTTAGCAGTCGAGTGTTTAACCACTGTGCCACCAGGGTTATATGATTCAAGGGTAAAGCCCATGTTTCTACCTTAGAACACTGGATAAATTGTGATACAATTCCCTGACAGAAGGAAAAATAGCTATGGTCATGGGGAGATTCAGGTTTGCACATGTTGATTTTCACATGTCTTTATGCATTCATGTAAAGAAGTCATATGTCATCTTTTGCATATGTCACCTAGATATTTTATAGCCCAAAGTAAACTAATGGAATAAAAGAATAACTTTCTAACTTTTTGAGAGAAAATTATGGGAATGAGACCCAAAGTCTGAATCACTACTATAGTGTAGTGTCATTGCTGAATGCTTTTTATTGAATTCTAATTTTATTTTAAAAAAAAAAATCTAATTTGGCTTACTTCATCAGTAGTTTGGAAAATAGATAACATCTCATCCCTATATCTTAACAGAAAAGTGACTGCCTAATAAGGAGAAAAAAAAAATTAGTAATTGTCTTTTTCCTCTAAAAAACTTTCAACGGTTTCTTACTGCCTTTAAAATAAAATACATGCATTAAAAATATGTCTGGTAAAATTAAGCTGAAGTGTGGTTAGGGGGAAGACTGCAAGGGTCTCAAAGGCCTTGATATGGAGTTTATAATTTATTTACTTCACTAGACTTTTTTTCCCCTTTCTCTTCAGTAATTCTCTACTACGTTCCTTTGCTGTTAGCTGCCGTTTTAAATTTTTTTCCACACTAAGACATTTGTTTAGGGTTTAACATACAGAGAATAGCAGACACAGACTTCTTTTCCTTCTTAGCTGTGCCATCAAAGTCTTTCTTTGCCTCTCGTGACTATGGTATTGGGAGCATGAATTCTACAGCATATTTTTTATTCGGGGGAAAACAGAGAACTCTAAGAGATTTATTTCTTTGAGTATCAAGGATATACTATTTTTGTTCTCCATTTATATTCTTAATAGAATATTTCATCTTTATGTTCCTATTCTTTTTTTTTCTACCTTTTTCTACTAACATTTTTTAAGAAACTGCTGAAGCTGACAATTATTTTGAAACTAAAGATGGGCATAAATTTGTCTAGGGAGGACTCATTGCCTTTCACTTATTTGTTGATATGATAGAGCAGCCTCAAAACAATATGAAATGGACTACAAAATATACTATTTTGTACATTAGAGTGTGTTTTGAGGTTGTCATTTTGTTGGTGCCTGCCCAGTTGTCTCTGACTCATGGTGACCCCATGTACAGCGAAAAAAATATTGCCTGGTCCTGCACCGTCTTCATGAACGTTGGTTTGCAGGACTCCATTGTTGCAGCCACTGGGTGTTTTGAATGTCTTCCAAACCAGAGGGGCTCAACTTCCAACACTATATTGGACAATATTTTGTTATGACCTGTAGGGTTTTCATTAGCTGATTTTCGGAAGTAGACTGCTGAGGCCTTTCTTCCTAGCCTGTCTTAGTCTGGAAGCTCCTGAAACCTGTCCATCGTGGGTAACCCTGCTGGTATTTGAAATACTGGTGACCTAGCTTCCAGCATCATATAGAACAACAAACTGACAGATGAGTGATGGATTTTGAAGTTAACAGTAAGTAAAAGCACACAGGCCAATTATTTTCCTTAAATATTCATTTGATTGTTGTAAACACATCTTAAATCTTTTTAAAATGATTTTCATAATTTTTACTAAGCTTGCCATTCTGTGATTTTTGCCCTTATTATTTTCTGTCTTTTTTACTGCTGCTTCTTAACCTAATTATAGCATTCAATTGGTATAACATTAAATTCATTTCATGTCCACGAATGCTTATGAAACTCAGTGATTTTTTTTCTTAATTCTAATGGCAAATTCATCATAAGGAAAGTAATTGGTTAAGCTTAAAGAATCATTATGGTGAAGGAGAAAATATTTATATAATTAGAAAAGCAGAACATTTAGTAATTGAGCATGAAGAACAGTGTTAGATTATTCTTTTTTCATTAAAAAAAATTTATTAAGCACTTACTCTGTCAGAGAGCATGTCAGGTCTTGAGGCTGTAGCAGTAAACAGGACATGATTCCTTTCCTCATGGAGTTTATTTCACAAGGAAGCAAGACATTAAGGATTAATTAATACAATTTAACGTGATGGTGTTATGAAAGGAGAAATGCACTATTGCAAATCCAAAGAAGTGCTGATTAAGTTGAGGGTCAAATAATGATGGATATGGGTATTCAGAGTTGCAGTTCGTTTTTTAACTAATTTCCATCAGCAAATCCTTTCAGGTCCACCTTCAGAACACACCCAGAATCTAACCTGGTCCAAACTCATTTTCTAGTTGCGTCATTGCCATAACCTCCTCACTGATCCTTGCCCCTTCTTCAATCCTTTGCCAACACAATGGCCGGAGGGATTTTTGTAAAATATAAGTCACATCCTTTTGCATCCATGTTCAAAATCCTCCGATGGCTAACAAGTCATCCCACATAATGGTCATGAGCATTAGTAAAATTTTATAAAGCCCATGTCTAATTTTTTAAATTTCCAGTGCCTCTCCCTGCAGGCTTACCTCTCTGGCCTTGTTTTCACCTCTTGCCAGATCTCCAGTCAGACTGGATTCCTAGCTTATCCTGAGCCACACCAGGCATTTCTCAGCCTCAGGGAAGTACCTGGCTGCTACACGTTTCCCCACCTGCTGCTACACTTTCCCCACCTGCTGCTACACTTTCCCCACCTGCTGCTACACTTTCCCCACCTGCTGCTACATGTTTCCCCACCTACTGCTACACTTTCCCCACCTGTTGCTACACGTTTCCCCACCTGCTGCTACACATTTCCCCACCTGCTGACCTGAAAGTTGAGCATTCCTATGAAACCTTTCCTAAGCCAAAATGGCGTAGAGCAATTACCATTAATTTATATGGGAAAACTTTTTCAGCGTTCCTAGACCCAAAAATAACCTCCCAGATCATACCAAAATAAATTAAGACGCTCCCAGACACAATTAAAAGCTACGGCGGCTTGATGCTCAGATGCGGGGTGTAGTTCCTGGCAAAGGAGCTTGGTGACACCACTCTCTCTGCTCTGTGTGCTCGCTGACTCTGTAATGGCTTGCTGCAAAAAAAAAACAAAAACAAAAACAAAAACAAAAAAACGCTGAATGCTATTTCCATTGTCACCTTTTTTAGTAAAAGTAAAAATCCTCTTCGGATTTCTTTCATTTAGCTGAAACTGGTACTTTCATAAAAGTAAATTTGCGTAAAGCGAACTTACGGAAAAACGGGCTCCTGTACCACAGCCCTATAGGACAGAGTGAGAACTGCCCCAGAGGGTTTCCAAAGAGAAGCTGGTGAATTCGAACTGCCAACCTTTTGGTTAGCAGCTGAGCTCTTTAACTACAATGCCACCAGGGCTCAGATGACCATATTTCTCTCACCTGCTTCAAGATTTTTGTTCAATTGTCCTCTTCTCAGTAAGGCCCTCCTCAGTCACCTTATTGAAATTGAAAACTACCCCTTAAAAAAAAAATCCCTATTTCTCTCCCTGCTTTATTTTTCTCTGCAACACTTATTACTAACACACGACATAATTTATTTCTTTTGTTTTTTGTGAGTCTTCCCCCACTGAAAGCTCCATGAGAGAAAGTGTTTTTGCCCTTTTTGTTAATTGTCATAACTCTTGAATCTAGAACCTCCTGGTACATAGCAGGAGCTCAATAGATATTTATGGTAGGAATTAATGAGTAGCAAATGAACATACCCATCAGGATTAGATGTAATTACTGTTGTTGTTAGGTGCCATTGAGTCAGTTTTGACTCATAGTGACCCCATGTACAACTGCCCAGTTCTGCACCATCCTCACAATCGTTATGGTTGAGCCCATTATTGTAGCTACTGTGTCAGTCCATCTCACTGAGGATCTTCCTCTTTTTCTTCCACCCTCTACTTTACCAAGCATGATGTCCTTCTCCAGGAACTGGTCCCTCCTGATAACATGTCCAAAGTACACAATACACAATACAAAGTCTTACAGTCCTTGCTTCTAAGGAGCACTGTGGCTGTACTTCTTCCAAGACAGATTTGTTAGTTCTTCTGCAGTTCATGGTATATTCAATATTCTTCACCTACACCATAATTCAAAGGCGTCACTTCTTCCTTGGTCTTCCTTATTCATTGTCCAGCTTTTGCATGCATATGAGGCAATTGAAAATAGCGTTGCTTGAGTCAGGTGCACCTTAGCCCTCAAAGTGACATCTTTGCTTTTCAATACTTTAAAGTCTATTGCAGCAATGAAACATTCCATTTGATATCTTGACTGCTGCTTCCATAGGTGTTGATTTTTTGTGAATCCAAGTAAAATGAAATCCTTGACAACTTCAATATTTTCTTTGGTTATCATGATGTTGCTTATTGGTCCAGTTGTGAGGATTTTTATTTTATGTTAAGATGCAATCCATACCGAAGGCTGTAGTCTTTGATCTTCATCAATAAGTGCTTCGTGTCCTCTTCATTTTCAACAAGCAAGGTTGTGTCATGTGCAGATCACAGGTTGTTAATGAGTCTTCCTCCAATCCTGATGCCATGTTCTTCTTTACATAGTCCAGCTTCTTGGATTATTTGCTCAGTATACGGATTAAGTTATGGTGAAAGGATACAACCCTGACACACACCTTTCCTGACTTTAAACTATGCAGTATCCCCTTGCTCTGTTCGAATGACTACCTCTTGGTATATGTACAGTTTCGTCATGAGCACAATTCAGTATTCTGGAATTCCCATTCTTCACAATGTTATCCACAATTTGTTATGATCCACACAGTCAAATGCCTTTGTGTTGTCAGTAAAACACAGGTAAACATCTTTCTGGTATTCCCTGCTTTCAGCCAAGATCCATCTGACATCAGCAATGATATCCCTCGTTCCACGTCCTCTTCTGAATCTGGCTTGAACTTCTGGCAGTTCCTTGTCAATGTACTGCTGCAACCATTTCTTTAATTATCTTCAGCAAAGTTTTACTTACGATATTAATGATACTGTTCAATAATTTCCACATTCTATTGGATCACCTTTCTTTGAAAGGGGAACAAATATGGACCTCTTTCAGGTGGCTGGCCAGGAAGTTGTCTTGCAAATTTCTTGACATAGACGAGTGAGCACCTCCAGCGCTGCACCTGTTTGTTGAAACATCTCAATTGGTATTCCGTCAATTCTTGGAGCCTTGTTCTATCACCAATGCCTTCAATGCAGCTTGGACCTCTTCCTTCAGTACCATCAGTTCTTGATCATATATTACCTCCTGAAACGACTGAACTGCGCTAAGTTATTTTTGATACAGTGACTCTGTGTATTCCTTCCATCTTTTTTTGATGCTTCCTTTGTCATTCAATATTTTCCCGGTAGAATCCTTCACTATTGCGACTCGAGGCTTGAAGTTTTCTTCTGGTTTTTCAGCTTGAGAAATGTCAAGTGTGTTCTTCCCATTTGGTTTTCTAAGTCCAGGTCTTTGCACATTTCATTATAATATTTTACTTTGTCTTCTAGAGCTACCCTTTGAAATCTTCTGTTGAGCTCTTTTACTTCATCATTTCTACCTTTTGCTTTAGCTATTTGACGTTCAAAGCAAGTTTCAGAGTCTCTTCTGACATCCATTTTGGTCTTTCTTTCCTTTCTTTTTAATGACCTTTTGCTTTCTTCATGGATGATGTCTTTGATTTCATCCCATAACTCATCTGGTCTTTGGTCATTAGTGTTCAATGTAGCAAATCTTTTCTTGAGATGGTATCTAAATTTGGGTGAGATATACTGAAGGTCGTACTTTGTCTCTCATGGACTTGTTTTAATTTTCTTCAGCTTCAGCTTGAACTTGCATAGGAGCAACTGATGGTCAGCTCTGCATTCAGCCCCTAGCCTTTTTCTAACTGATGATATTGAGCCTCTCCATCATCTTGTTCCACAGATTTAGTTGATTTGATTCCTGTGTATTCCATCCAGTGAGGTCCACCTGTATAGTTGCCATTTGTGTTGTTGAGAAAAGGTATTTAAAGTGAATAAGTCATTGGTCTTGCAAAATTCTATCATGTGATCTGGCATACTTTTGACCACCAAGGCCATATTTCCCAGCTATCGATCCTTTTTATTTCCAACCTTCACATTCCAATCACCAGTATTATTAATGCATCTTGATTGCAGGTTTGATCAATTTCAGACTGCAGAAATTAGTAAAACTTCAATTTCTTCATCTTTGGCATTAGTGGTTGGTGCATAAATTTGAAAATAGTTGTATTAAGTGGTCTTCCTGTAGGCATATGGATATTATCCTATCACTGACAACTTGTGCTTCAGGATAGATCTTGAAATGTTCTTTTTGGCTACAAATGCAACACCATTCCTCTCCAATTTGTCATTCCTGGCATAGTAGACTTGATGATAGTCTGATTCAAAATGGCCAATACCAGTCCCTTTCAGCTTACTAACATCTAGAATATCTATTTTTATACATTCAGTTTCATTTTTGACAACTTCCAATTTTTCTGGATTCATACTTTGTACATTCCACATTCTGATTTTTAATGCATGTTTGCAGCTCTTTCTTCTCGTTTTGAGGCTTGCCACATCAACAAATGAAGGTCTCGAAAGCCTTACTCCATCCATGTCATTAAGGTTGACCCTACTTTGAAAAGGCAGTTCTTCCTCAGTTGTATTTTGGGTATCTTCCAACCTGAAGGGCTCATCTTCCAGCAGTATATGAGATGGTATTTCACTGTTGTTCATAAGGTTTTCACTGGCCAGTTTTTTTTTTTAGAAGTAGATCGCCAGGTCCTTCTTCATAGTCTGTCTTAGTCTGGAAGCTCTGCTGAAACCTGTCCACTATGGGTGACCCTGCGGATTTTTGAAATACTGGTGGCATGGCTTCCAGCATCACAGCAACATGCAAGTTGAGGTGACCTTAGGGCAAAGTGACAGACAAGTGGTGGATAATACTGTACATGTTTATAAATATATATATAATACTTACAAAGAGTTTTTGAAACTAATATAATATTATATTCATATAATATTAGTTTCAAATTCTTTTTTAGCAACTCTTTGTTAGTATTTCTGTCATCTCCAGTGCCATACAGATACTCTTTTAGACTCATTTAGCCAATTCTTACATTTGGGAAACTCTAGCTTATATGTATAATAACCATTTTTAACGACATTCACTGTGTTTTTATCTTTATTCGTGTGCGTGTATGTGTGTGTGTGTTTGTTGCAGGGAAGGCCAACAATCACCAGAACAATGGCAGAAGATGTATGGTAGATGCTCTGGGAATGAAGTGTACCACATTGTTCTCGAAGAAAGTACATTTTTTGCTGAATATGAAGGAAAGAGTTTTACATATGCCTCTTTTCATGCACATAAAAAGTATGTTTCTGCTTTCAGAGTGGCATTAAAATGTAAATCAACCAAATTTTTATAAGTTTAATCCATTCTGGTGCTCATGAATTGCTAGTATTCTGAGATTTTTTACATAATTACTGAAATATTTGAGCTCAGGCCTCCGGTATTGTCTCTACAACAAATTATCAGGTGTAAACTATTGTTGAGTAGAAATGTATCCTTTATCAACTTTTTCACTATCAGTTTTTTAATAGTTTAAACCATTATAAATTCAACAAATCTATGAAAATTAATCTTCTAAATGTTAAAGTGTTGGTTAAAAGTTTTAACAAAGTAATAATATTTTTTAAATTTGTATTAAAAAACCTCTGATGGTAGCACTTCCTTTGCCTAGAGAAATAAGTTAAAAATAGTTGATAAAACCACATACACACAAAATCTGTTGCCATTGAGTTGGTTCCAACGCTTAGCTACCCTATAGGCCTGCCCCATAGGGTTTCCAAGGCTGTAATCTTTATGGAAGCAGACTGCCACATCTTTCTCCTGTGAGTGCCTGGTGGGTTCAAACCTCCAACCTTACAGTTAGCAGCCAAGTACCTAACCACTGTGCCACCAGGGCTCCTGTAAAAATAATTGATAATGCCTTTGAATTGAAACATGTGGCATTATTTTTCCTTTTGTTAAAAGAAAAAAATACTAACTTAAAAAATTAAAAATTATATCTATCATGAAAATAATATCAGTGTTACAAATATATCAGTATAACATATTCTTTTGTTATTTAAACTTATATCTAGTTGGCAATACATATATGCTACTTTCATTTTAATATGATTCTCTTCATATGTATACTTTCTCTATTTGAAAATATTTTTAAAGTTAATTTATATTGTAATACTATAAGACATATTGAAATAAAAATAATTAGGACAATCTGTGTTTAGGACATTGCCCATAAAAGTGTATAAGAAAGTTTTAAGCAGCATGTGTGATATTCAAAGTTGTTATTTCTTTTAATTAAGCCACACACTTATTTAAAAAAAGACCCATTGCTGTCGAGTTGATACCAACTCATAGCAGCCCTATAGAACAGAGTAGAACTGCCCCATAGGGTTTTCAAGGAGCAGCTGGTAGATTTGAACTATCCACATTTTGGTTAGCAACCTGAGCTCTTAACCACTGCACTACCAGGGCTCCTCACACTTATTAAAAGACTATTTAATTTTTTTCCTAAAAATCAGAGTAAAATAAAAATGTTAGAAAATTTACATGAATTATATGTATATATATATTTTTTTAACCAAAGTAAGATTTCACGTGAAGCCAGGTGTACCAAAAAATACATAAATAAATTGTGAAACAATATTATTCTTCCTGTATGACATGCACTCTGATAGTTCCTGTTGTATTTCATTAAAAAGAAATATTGGTAATAATCAACTAAGTTTACTTCAGGGCCCACTAAAAGGCCATAGTTTCTTTTCCTATAAAAATGAGAGTTGATATTTTAAGATCATTTCAAGCTTTAAAATGCTCTGACTTGCGCTTTTAATTTTTCCTCTGTCTCGCAATGGCTTACTAATTTTCACACAGATGTAATTTGAAAAAAGAAAAGGAAAAACTAAGACTTTTGCTGAATTACAATTCTTAAACTCTTTTATTTTCTCTTCTTTAAATTAAGGTTTGGTGTCTGTTTGATTGGTGTTAGGAGGGAGGATAATAAAAACATTTTGCTGAATCCAGGTCCTCGATACATTATGAATGCTACAGACATATGCTTTTATATTAATATTACCAAAGAAGAAAATTCAGCATTTAAGAACCAAGACCAGCAGAGAAAAAGCAATGTGTCAAGGTCATTTTATCATGGACCTTCCAGATTGCCTGTACATAGTATAATTGCCAGCATGGGTGAGTATAAACAAGTTTGTAAATACCATTAGTTTCTTTGTAAAATAATAATAAATATACTATAATTCTTACTAAAAAATTTTAAGTAAAATTTAAAATATGCTAGTATATATTATAAATTAGGTGTAATTAGGTTTAAACCAAAAAAACCAAACCCACTGCCATTGACTTGATTTCAACTCATAGTGACCCTATAGGACAGAGTAGAACTACCCCATAGGGTTTCCAAGGCTAGAAATCTTACTGAAGCAGAATGTCACATTTTTCTCACACGGAGCAGCTGGTGGGTTCGAACTGCTGACCTTTTAGTTGGCAGTTGACCACTTTAACCACTGTGCCACCAGGTCTCCTTTAATTAGGTTTACAGGACTTTATTTCTAAGTTGTTAAGTTGTTGATCAATTCAAATATTAAAGACATGCAACCAATATATTATTTTATATTTCTGATTATAAATACTCAGCATTTATATATTTCTCTTGTCAGTTCTCTATCCTATTATCAACAAAGGATCTTTCAGATATTCTATACTCTTCTCAAAATCCTCTTTCCATTTCCTATTTCCCTCACAACATTGAACTTGTCTTCTATTACACAGAAAAGAAAAGAAAAAAGAAATAGATCAAGACAAGTAAGAATTTCCTTAAAGTTTTGCCACTAACCACTTACAGAGCTACAAACATTCAGTAATTCTTTTTGCTTCCTCTGTCACAAAGGAACATGTGTCCTTCTTAACTTCTGCTTATACTCTCAACTCATTCTCTTTTTTCTTCACAGTGACTACACTATTTTAATTCATCCTCCTTACATGAGTTCAGTTTTGTTTTTGTTTTTAATCACTGACTGATTCCTATCAGTAACATGCTTAAGTCTCTCTCTTTTTCTCTCCTTTCATTTTCTCTCATATCTCTATACCAATGCACACCCATGAACACACAAACACACACACACCACACACTTCTGGACCTCATGTCATGCCATCTTCAGAGACAAATTCTTCATAAGAGTTGTTTTCAGGTGCAGTGTTTAATTCTTATTTTCCCACTCATGCCTCTACTCTGTTCATTCTGACATCTGCAGCCATGTAGCTTAAGCTCTTCTTGCCGAGGCCACCACTGTCCTCTTTATCACTAAATCCAGGGGACAGCTGCACAGCATATGAGAATATTGATCATGTTCTTCTTGAAACATGCTATAGTCTTTTGTCTACATTATGTGCATTCGTTCTTCCTGAGTGGTCACATTGGCTCTTATGATTCTATTGTCCTGTATGAGCTGACGAGTCCCTTTCCTAATTGTTAATTTAATTTTCTCTTCACAACAATATATTCAACTGCCACTGGTCATTGCTGTTTGGTCATTGTATTTACAGGTAAACAGACCCAGTATATCCAAAATCATTCAAAATCATCTCCTCCTCCATTTGTTTGTCAAAAACAGATGGCACGATTATTCTTCTGTTTGTAAAGTAACAGTCCAGACTTTTCACCATCCCTCTCCTCTCATACCTCATAGTTCCCCAAATTCTATTAAATCAGATCACTAAATAGCCATTCACTTCTCTCCATGGCCACTACCACTTTCATAGAGTGTATCTTTATGTTCCTTCTTCTGAACGGCAGGATCTCCCCATGCCTCCCGTCTTGCTGCCCTATACTCTATTCTCCACCCGGCAACCAGAGTAATGTTTTTTAACATAATCTTGATAATGTCAGTCTCTTGTATAAGCCATTGTAGTAGATTTCTTTTACCCAGTTGTAAAATTCTGCTGTATAATATAACATGGTCTTTAGGTAGAGTGACAAAAGTTCCCATTCTCATGGGGCAGTCCCAGTTTTCTGCAGAGAGTGCCAGTATATCTGTCTTTTCCTCATGGGATTACTAAAAGCATCCCCTTTCACTCACAGGACTATTCTAGCTTAGAAGATCAATTACATGGTCCCTTTATTATAAGGCTTTTTATTAAAAATTCCCTCTTACTTTTCTAGCTCCACCTCTTACCAAACCCCTTCAGTTGCTGTCCTGAATCCCAATCATTACTACATTTCTTTATATTGTCACTTTTTTAAAAAAAAAAAAAAACAATGAACTTTAACACATTGTTTCCTCTGACAGGAACCATGCCTTGACTCCCAACTTTGTCTAGGCAACGACTTCTAATTTTTTTTATCTCAATCTAAATATTGCTTCCTCCAAGTTATATTTCATAGCCCAACTTAGACTTTGTTAGGTATCCCTGTTTGTCATTGACATATTGTTCATCCTCCATAGTAGCACTATTCATAATTTTTTTCATTTATTCAGCAATTATTTATTGAGTCCCTAATATGTTCCAGAAACTCTTACTAGTATTTGTGAACAAACAGACGAAGATCCCTGCCTTCACAGAGCTTATGTTCTTTCAGAGGGAAGACAGGCAATAAAAAATTCATATAATAAATAAGTAAATTATTTGGTATGTTAGAAGATGGTAAGAAATATTGGGGAGGGGTGAGGATCAAAACAGAGCTAGTAAAGGGGATTATCAATTCTGGGCCGATTGGAGTTTAAATGAGGTGTTTGTTGACCTCATTGAAAATGTGATATTGGAGCAAACACTTGAGGAAAATGAGAGATTTATCCCTGTGGATTTCTGGAGAAGAATATTACCAGAGGAAATAAGGGTAGTACAAAAGTTCTAAATTGTGAGCCTGACTGGCATGCTCCAGGAACAGTAAAGGCCCTTGTGCTCAAACACAATAAGGAATGCTGTAGTAGGAGATGAGGTCAAAGAGATAAAAAGAGGCAAGATCACGTAGAGCTTTGTAGCTCAATGTAAGGATTGTGACTTTTAACCCAAACCAGTTGCCACTGAGTCGATTCTGACTCATAGTGACCCCATGTGTTTTAGGGTAGAACTGTGCTCCACAGGGTTTTTAAGGCTGTGATCTTTTGGAAGCAGGTCATCAGGCCTGTCTTCCAAGTCACCTCTGGGTGTGTTTGAACCGCCAACCTTTTGCTAGTAGTTGAGTGCTTAACCATTCGTGCTGCCCAGGGACTCCTAAATATTAAATAGCCTTAAGCTATTAGCTGTAACCTACTGTTCCCATGGTGTGTGTGCTCTTTATTGTCTTTCAGGTCAAAAAGCAAATGTCATAACTTCAGATTTGGCGTTTCTTCTGCATCTAATGTAGTTTGTTTCTCTTCCTACCCCTCAACACCACCATCCTCTAGCATACCATTCTGTTTTATTTTCTGTATGTTATTTATCATTATCTAAAATTATTTTATTCATTTGTCTACATTGTTATTTTAAAGATAAAATTTATATCAGTAGAAACCTTGTCAATCTTCTTCCTTGCATATCCCAAGTGTCTAGAACAGTGCCTGCCACATAGTAGGTATTCAATAAATATTTGTGGATGAGTGAATAAATATGAAATATGAATTTCTCTAATATAAAAAGTGGTTACAAATCCATAAGAAAAAGATGATAGAAAAGGTGGGAAAGGACATAATGAGAAATTCACAAAATAGAAATGACCAACAAAAAAATTTAAATTTTTAAAGAAATGTAAATTGAAATAATGTATATTTTGTCACATTGCTTTTTTACATACTTTAGGATTTCACAGATCTTATGTTTTGTGTTACAGAGCTAGACTAAAAAATATACTTTCCTACAAATACAGAATTTCTTATCTAGGGAAAAGAAATAATTAACTTTTGGTATTAAAGTGTATATAAAATATACTTCTTAATTATATTGATTATATTTTATTTTAATTTGATTGCAAAATGATCAATATGTCATATGGATGGCTTTGATTGACTTTCATATTTCTTTGTTTTAGGCACTGTGGCTATAGACTTGCAAGATACAAGCTGTAGATCAACAAGTGGCCCTACCTTGTCTCTTCCTTCAGAGGGAAGCAAAGAAATCAGAAGACCTAGCATTGCTCCTGTTTTAGAGGTTGCAGATACATCATCAATTCAAACATGTGATCTTCTGAGTGATCAGTCCGAAGATGAAACTATGCCAGATGAAGAAATATCCTCAAATTTAGAGTACGTTTAGATACTCTTAGGTGTGAGATTTACTGGGGTTTGTGCCTGCCATGGGGAACTAATGTCTTTATTTCCTGAAATTCTAGAATCATTCCTACATAACTTTTACCAAAACACCTTTCTTATTAGCCAGTATCCAGCTTGACTATAAAAAAGTCAAAGCCCTTGAATTTCTTGCTTCAACATATATTTCCAGGCTCATTTTTCTCTAAAGTATTCTTTATCCTTACAAAAAGGATGCATGTCGATTTTCCCAGGATCTGAGCTGTATTTTCATAGTTCTATTTTTTTAAATTAAATTGTAACTTCCACCTTTAATTTATTTTCCTCCACCTCTGTATTGATCTTCAATTTAATGACATGTAAATACACCCTCCTCCGTAAAGTTTTCCTTGCCTATGTCAGCTTTTAGCAGTCTTTTTCATACAGTAAACATCAGTAATGTTTTGAATGTATGAACAAAGTATCCTCTCCCTTTTCTAAACTTCCATAGTGACATAGTACCAATCTATATAGTGTTAATCACATTTTAGCCTGCGCTAGAGTTTGTTTACCTGTTTTATTCCACATACTGTGTTGCCCTTTCTTGAGGAAAGAACAGTGATCAGCAACCCTGACTGTGGAGCCTGAAAGACTTTGTTTCACAGGCATATACTGACTGTGTGCAAGTAGCTTTGATCAAATAATCTGGCCCACAATTTCTTTATTGGTAAACAGGATATAATTACGACCTCATAGTGTTAATATGAAGATTAATTAATATAATGGTCATGATTTATGCAGAGTAAACATTAATAACTGCTAGGTGCCCTGGTGGTACAGTGGTTAAGCATTTGACTGCTAACCAAAAGGTTGGCAGTTCGAATTCACCAGCTGCTCCTTGGAAACCCTATGGGGCAGTTCTACGGTGTCCTGTAGGGTCGCTGGTAGTCGGAATCAACTCGAGGGCAACAGGTAGTAGTGGTACTAGTAGTAGTTGACAACCGTAACACCGTGTCCTAACATTTTTCCCAATACTTTCACATATTAAAAGATCAATTAATGTTGAGTTGAGCTAATGTGAACTAAAATATCATTGAAACTTGGAAAGATTATTTTTTTAAATCCCACACCCTTTCTCCAGGTGTTACAAAAATATTTGATGTTCCCACAGAACACAATCCACTCTTCAAGATAATATTTTTCATCCCTGCTGGGATTGTTGGAGCCCTAGTGGTGTGTTGGTTAAGAGCTCGGCTACTAACCAAAAGGTTGGCAGTTTGAATCTACCAGCTGCTCCTTGGAAACCCTATAGGGCAGTTCTACTCCAACCTATAGGGTTGCTGTGAGTCAAAATCGACTTGAAGGCAGCGGGGTTTTTGGCTAGGATTATTACATTCATAATGGTCTGAGTACTCAAATATATTTGTGGAATCCAGGATAGGAACAGGAAGAAGTTCTAGTAGCCAGTATCTTTCTAGGAAACAGTATTTTGGAATGTGATTAAATTTTATTTTACATATATTTCTGAAAAAATTGATAGGCAGAATTTTTATTTCTAGAAAATTTGAAAGAGATGTTGAAGTAATAGTGGATATCACCATCTTCTAAATTTGCAAAATATGTTCTATTTTACCGTACCAGCTGTAAAATCTGATACATAGTTTCAAGTAGTCTGGAAATTTCTTGGTTTAGTAGTAGGTTAATTTTTATTAAATTCAAGGGCCTCCATATTGGAGAAAGGAATTATGCCTCTACTAATTTTTTTTTTTTATTTCCTAGTTTTCATTTATGCTGCCACTTTTTGATAGTTCCATTTTGAAAATTAGTATAACCAAAATGAGCAGGTGGCTATTTATATAAAGTCAGCAAACAAACTGAATGTCTTTGATAATATTTTAAGCATAATTGCAGCAAAAACAAACAAACAAAAAAACTCTGTTTTTGGTGGGGACTTAGCTGAATAATTAAGTCAGTCATTTGCTCCCTTTCTGTTATGCATCTATAGCTAATGAATATTGATAGAATGAAGAATAATAATCTGCTTTGTTTAACTGAGTTTTATGAAAATTAGTATTACTATTTTTACAGATATAGCCACATCTTCTAAACCAGGAGATGGCAATTTTTTTTCTAGGAAGGACTAGAGAGTAAAATTTTTAAGTTATGAGGGCCATTTGGTCTCTGTTGCAACTACTGAACTCTGATGTTGTAGCATGAAGGCAGCCATAGATGATATGTAGATTAATGACTACAGCTGTGTTCCAGGAAAACTTTATTTATGGA
Source organism: Trichechus manatus latirostris (assembly GCF_000243295.1). Classification (NCBI taxonomy): domain Eukaryota; kingdom Metazoa; phylum Chordata; class Mammalia; order Sirenia; family Trichechidae; genus Trichechus; species Trichechus manatus. Next base: position 784,645 of record NW_004444031.1, read on the forward strand.
TACTGAAATTTTAATTTCATGTGGTATGAAATATTATTATGATTTTTATTTTTTTGAACAATATAACAGTTTAACAATCATTCTTCACTTGCAAAAACAGAATTGGTCCACAGAGAGTAATTTGCCTACCGCTGAACTATTTATGAAAATGTAATTGCAACATACAGACTTACTGCATCTAATATCAAAATAAAGCAACATGACCATAACTTAAACTTCCAACTGTGCACGCCTTACCCACAGGTAATATTTCATATTGTTTTACAGGTATGCTAAAGGCTATCCCCCTTACTCTCCATATATAGGAAGTTCGCCTACTTTTTGTCATCTCCTTCATGAAAAAGTGCCATTTTGCTGCTTAAGATTAGACAAGGTAAGCACTTGCTGTTCGCCTTGTTTTCTCCAAAAATAAAATATGGCATTTTACAATTATATATACTTATATACTTTTGTCCAGTCTTGTGACTAAAATATTTTGAAGGGTACTGTCTTTTCAAATGTAAATATATCAACAAGAAGTGGTAACATTTATTTTCCTAACTGCACTAAAGATTAGCCAAATGCTTTACCCTTGTACTAAATTAACCAAATGGATCAGCCAGTCATCTTTTTAAAGAGGAAAACAGAGGTGCTAGAATCTCATATTTATGAATCTCCAATATCCAGAGTCTCCCAGAAATCACTTTGGTCAAATGTGCGCTATTTATTTTTTCAGACATTTTTGCCTCTATTCTCAATGTGGAATTGCTTGATATGACACGTTGAGCTAGTCCACGGGTTAGCCAGGAAGATTCATTTTTGATGAGACAGGATGCTAGTATCAATGTCTCATCTCATACCTCCTGTCCCAAAGGTTTTACTGTAGCTCTTGGTTCCTGCCTGGATGTTCTAGGAAATCCATCCAGAAAGAAGAGAGTCCAAGAATGCAAGATTTTTTTTTTTTAACTCTTTTTCACAATGTGGCTGTTGGACTTGACCTGTATAAGAGTTAGCCTCCATAAGAATAAGAAAGGAGATTAAAAAAAAAAAAAAAATCTTCACACTTTCTCTAGAGGTTCAAATGTACCACTAATTCTAACCAGGAATTTCTCCTTTTACTCTGAATTTTGGAGTTAGAGTTCAAATCCCAGCTCTCCGACTACAAGCTGTGCAACTTGGGGGAAGTTTTTGACCATTAAATTTCAGTTTCTTCATCTGTAAAATGGGTGTAATTTTAATATTACCTTAATAGGGCTTATGTAATGGTTATATAAATTAATATGTGTAAAAGGCTTAACACAGTGCCAGGAATTTAATACATAAGTGGGCACTTAATACACTGTGTTAATATTCTTCCTATTATTGGATTTTTCATATGACAAACATTGTGGATCTTGGGTGTTCTCTCACTCTTGAGAAAGAAGATTAACAGAACTGTAGAAGATCCCTGCCTTTTTCCTCCTGCAGTTACTTTGTGAATCTTTATCATTGCTCCCAGATATTCATCTGGGCCCATTGTGATGGACAGTTCCATCTCCCAAGGCCTTATTTATTTATTTTCCAATCCTTATTATACTTTACTGTTCTGCAACATTTGATATTGCTGTCCAGCTATGTATTTTCTATAACATTAATAAATCTTAAGCTTCCTGACCTTCATTGACGCCTTCCAAAACACTGTGACTAATTTTATCTTATAAATATTTTCTACATTTTCCTTAAAGAGGATCCCCAAATAACATAAGCTTCAGAACCCACAAATCTGAATTCACCTCTGGTGGCATTTTGTTTCTTTTTAATATACAGTGAAAGAAAAAGAAACATTTGGAGACCAAAGAGTGGAAATGTTTTATCTCCAAGCAGGAAGCCTGTTCCAGCTGAAAGGTTAAGCTTTTAGAGATAATGATCTGGGAGGAGAAATAGAGGATCTTTTAGAGCCAAAAGACTATGAACTGTCTCTTTACCATATTAGGAGAGTGAAGTTTCCGAGTGTCGTTAATTGGCAGGTGATGTCAAGGGTTGGCAGTCATTTAGGTAACACTAGTTTGGATGGTGGTACTGTTCGTGGGTACTCACCTTGGTATTATGGAGATCAGCTGACTCTACTGCATCAGTGAAGCATGTGAGTTGGGATTACATTGCCCAGAAATTCTGCACCAGTAGTCAGCAATCTGGTGATCTGGCCAAGGTATATCAACACTAAACGAACTTTCCTGGTTTCCAAGAGAGTGTTCTCTCCTTTTTTATTTATTACTGCTTGAACTACTTCTAAGTTTCCTTAGGGAAGGTAGTTCTTTTTCCTCTGCTTGTCTTATAAATACTGGAGTTCTTAATGGTTCCAACATCAACCTATTACTCTTCTCCTTCTGTGACCTTTTCCTGAGTGACTTTATCTTTATATGACTTCAGATCCCGCTTATATTAATTCTCCAGTCATACTTCCCATGATTTCCTGTTGCTCTTTTTCTTTACCATTTTCTTTGTTCCCATTCTTTCTTCTACTTTAGACCTTCCTTCTAGATTCATTTTTCTACTTCATAGATTACAGCCTTTACAAATTTTGTTAGAGAGATTCTGTTGGTAGTAAAATTTTTCAACTTTGGTTTCTCTAGTAATGCCCTTATTTTACCATTATTCTAGAGAGTTTTCTGGGTGTCCAATTCTAGCTTTAGTTTTTTTTTTTTCCCATTAGCAATTTACGGATTTTACTTACTGCTTTCTCTGTTCCCCTTTGCTACTGGGAAGTCACTTATCATTTTAATTGTTGTTTCTTGTAGAGGTATCTCTTTTCTCTCTGGGTGCTTTTCTAAGATCTCATTGTATTGGTTGTTCTACACTTTTTTTATAAAGTATATAACTGTGGGTTTTTCTTTATTTAGATTAGGATTCTTTGGGATTTCTGATGCTGAGAATTTAAGTTTTTCATCAATTCTAGAAAATACTCAGACAATATTTAGTTAAACCTTTGATGCCTGGTGGTACATATAGGGACCATGAACTTTTTCAGTCTCTGGGGTTTATTGGGGAGCTGCTATACCATTGACAGTGCATGTGGCCACAAGGCAGGGGCCTTTATCACTGCTTGAAACTGAAGAAATAGGTGTGTGCTGCACAGGACTGTGTTTACAGTGTATTGTATGAGGTGTCTGAATTTTTTGTTACGAAAAATGGAAAGTTTTGAATATTTTTATTTATTACACATATGTACCAATGGACCCTACTGGGGACTCTGGGGATAATTAGTGGTATTTTATATGTACCGCTAAACACTTAGGGTAGGCTTGTGGGAGGGGGCAAGAAAAAAAATTCATATTATCTACCAAAAATTCAGACACACTCAATGCTTCAGAATACTTCCGTTAATGAAAACACATAGTGTCAACAAAAAAAGTCAAAGTAGGAAATAAGTGGGTCACCAAAGGCTTAAATAGGGCTTCTTTCTGATTCTCTTTTATCTTTTCTTCATATATTCTGACTAAGTATATGTTAGACTTTCTCACTCTATCTTCCAAGTTTCTTAGTTTTTCTGTCTTAATTTTTATGTCTATTCTTGCTTCTCTTGCATTCTCAGTAATTTCTTCAACTCTGTCCAGCAGTTCATTAATTTCTCTTCAGCTGCATCAAATTTGCTGTAATCAAATTTGCATGCGTGTGTTTCTAATTTTTACTGCTATTTCAGTTCTAGAAGTTATATATATATATATTTTACATCTGCTTAGATATTTTACATAGCCTCTTTCTCTTTGTTCACACTTTAAATGTTGTATTTTATTTTTAAAAACATATTAACCATGCTTATTTTTTATTGTGAATCTAAGGACAGCAGAATCTGTAGTATTTGTGGGTTTAATTCTCTTGTTTGTTTTTGCTTCTGCTGAATTATGGTGCCTTGTTCTCACCAGGGTTTTGTAATTTTTTATTGAAGAGAGAAGTGCTAAGAATATTCTAGAGTTGATAAATCCGCAGAGAAGAATGAGTCTTAGCCTGAATAATTAAAAGGAAATTCATACAGAGACATATCAAGGTGAAAGAGCATAACACTGAAGCAGTTCTCCCTACAGATAATTTAGTTTAAAATAGCCTTGGTTTAGTAATGCTAAGTCCAATAAAATGGAAAATTCTAGACCCCAAGGAAACAGCAGAGTACCCCCAGAATAACAGTGAGGTTTGGCATTATGCTGTTACTGTTTTTGTTGTTATTACTTTACTTTTGAGTATTTCCATCATTATCTTGCCAGCTCAGCTATGCATTTAGGCAGTTGGATTTTTCAATTTTGTTTTTGGTTTTGTTTTGTTCAGTCTATCACTTTAGGTACTTACTACTGGAAGTGTATCTGAGGGTATTTAATTGTTTAATTTATAATATTACTATGTTTCTGGAAATGAAAGTCAGAGGTAGATGATTTTAAAAATACAGATACCCAGAAATCATCTAGCCCCAAGTTTTAGTTTATAAAAGAACATACGCATGCCTTGCTGACCTTATTCATCCCCAACACCAAGCTTATCCGTTGCCGTCGAGTCGATTTGACTCATCACAACCCTATAGGACAGAGTAGAACTGCCCCATAGAGTTCCTAGACTGTAATCTATACGGAAACAGACTGCCACATCTTTCTCCCACAGAGCAGCTGCTGGGTTCGAACTGCCGACGTTTCTCTTAGTAGCCCAGCGCTCGCTTAACTGTTGTGCCCACCAGGGCTCCTGACATCAAGCTAAATAGCTACAATTCATTCTCCTTGTCCACGCACATGTGTATTTCCTATTACAGGCTGGAGAACTAGGCACAAAAAGTAACTATTTTCAAATTTGTTAAAAAATAAAAGATTTACTTGCTTAGGTTAATTTTACATTTCCATTTATGCTAAATCTTTTTCATCATATTTTCGTGGAGTATAAAAATGGCATTTTTTTTTGTATAATTTTTCTTCTCTAGAGTTGCCAGCATAACTACTATGAGGATGCAAAAGCCTATGGATTCAAAAATAAACTAATTATAGTTGCAGCTGAAACAGCTGGAAACGGATTGTATAATTTTATTGTTCCTCTCAGGGCATATTATAGACCAAAGAAAGAACTTAATCCCATAGTACTGCTATTGGATAACCCGTAAGTATATTTTAAAATACACAAACAAGAAAAAGAGCCCTTAATATTACATTATGCACATAAAATAATTGCTTTTAATTTACATGTAATATTTTAAATCAGATACATTATGGCACATGAGTGGTTGGAAGGTATATTCTGTGCTGTGGTAAAAAAAATAAGTGCAGTTATTTATTTCACAAATACTACTTAAAACATCACTGGAATACTCTGAGCATTTTATTTAAAACTATTTTGCAAGTGGCCATTTTATTCACCATACAAGTAGGAAGCACACCAGTGAAATAATTACAGTAATTTTCCTTTAATTAATCAACCAGCCTGGAAAATCTGCCAAACTGGACAATTTTGCTCTCTTTCTAAAGAACCATTAATTAACACAAACATATTAATGATCTATTTCTGTATATTATACTATGAAGCATCATCATAAGTTATTATGATTCTTCCACTGTTTAAAAAAAAAAAAAACTTGCATCCTATAACATAGGATGCTTTACCATGTTCATTTATTTTGAAAATGTTGGACTGATTTATTTTTGTGAAATAAGACTACTTCACTATTGTAAAATTCTTATGAAAATATAAATATAGATCACTCAATATAATAGTCAAAGCCATTGTTTTATAAAACTATGATATTCCTTTCCTTGACTAGAAATTAGTAGCAGATGATCCTCAGGTTGCTACCATGTTTTAGGATCCTCCAGCTCTCCTCTTCCATTTCAAAGTGACACAAATTTCAGTATTAACTAACTTTAGTCAAATTTTGTTACTTTCTCTCTGTCTTTCAAAATTATCAAAATAAGTTTCTCAAAACAGTAGTATCTATCTCCACAATATATTACAACTTTATGCCATTGTTTATTCTGAATATACCAATATCAAGATTATCATTAATGCAATTTTTTAATATCATGATCACAATGGTAATCAACTCTAAAAACTGAGCACACCTATAGAGTTTTCATTTGACAAAATTTTTTTAGGTATGACAACTCCCTGACTTTCTGATTTAATTTTGACATCTAAGAAAACATGAGGTTCATTTAGGGTAGGTATCAGGGAACAGAAATTTGGGTCCAGTGTCAGAAGAAATAAAAGTTCCTTTATATAAATCTAAGGAGAATAAATATTAGGTTGTGGAGCGGATATAGTGGTTGTATCCAAAAACCAAATCAAACCCATTGCGTTGAGTCTGACCCTGTACGACCAACAAGGACTGCCCCATAGGGTTTCCAAGAAGTGGTTGGTGGATTTGAACTGCAGTACCTCCAAAACCTTTTGAATGGTTCCCGTATCCTGAAGCTTCTCTGGTAGGAAGCTCCAAAGTTCTTGATGAGCTGGCCTGCCAGAGATGCTCAATTAACGATGTGAATTTAATTTTTCAGGTTTTGCTTCTTCTTGCGCATTCCCCTATTGACAGAATTCAAAAAAGGGGCATTTACAAATTGATTGGCTTAGAGCATCCCCATTTGGTAGGTCTTGGGTGAGACTGGATGAATTCAGGCCTCAGGTTACAGAAATATAGGGAGTGGTTCGAGAAGAAAAAAAAATTGGAATTGTGCTTTTAGAATCCATCTGTCAGGGCTAAGGTTAAAACTGTCCTTTTCCCTGCTCTATATTACTTCAACGTAATTTTGTCTTACGGTGAAAACCTCCCAAAAGACTCAGTCTCTCCAAATAGGAGAATGAAGTTCATTCCATGGAAAAATCTTCAGTCTTGCTCAGTAATCCCATCTCAGAAACACTTATCTCCCTTTCTCCGCCCCTCGTTATCCCAGATGAGCAGATGGCAGGAACCTAGAGAGTCCTTCACATATGTAGCTCATATAGATTATGGAGTGCTATAACCAAATCATTTCCTTCCTGGTTTTGAACGAATAGGTTATCAAAATGCCTGATTCCTGAATGGTTGCTGATTTGTATATTAGACTTATAAAATTCAAGTGTTGTTTCTACAATTATAATCCCTAAATGTGATCAATTACAAAACAATCTTAAAACTCTTTTTCTCCTAATTATTGGCAAAGGCAAACTGGTCAGTAGCTATGTATAAATACAGATGTGGCTTTTATTATAGAATATTTTGTTTCAATGGGACATGGAGATCATTTATGAAGTTAATGTTCTTTACATCCACCCTCAGTTCATCGTAGTAATAGCTGTTGAGCATTTATTACATCAGTCATCATACTGTTCATTTGTTGGGTGCCATCGAGATGGTTCCCACTCATAGTGACACTATAGGACAGAGTAGAACTGCCCCATAGGTTTCCTAGGCTGTAATGTTTATGGGAGTGGATCATCAGGTCTTTTCTCCCACGGTGCTGCTGGGAGGGTTCGAACCATCAACATTTTGGTTAGCAACTGAGTGCTTAACCACTGTGCCACCAGGGCTCCTTGGGTCATCACACTAGACATTTTATTTTATTTATATTTTATTCACATAAGATGATGTCTCCACATCATGTACTAATGATTTAGCCTTATAGAGATGGGCCAAACGGCTCAAGATCTCAAAGCTTACAAGTCACAAAGATAACATTTAATAAACCAAAACCCATATGACTTGGTTACACCACAATCTCTTATTTTGCATATGAGGAAATAGAGACTCAAAGAAGTTCACGGACCTTTCCAAGGTCAATTCTAGGACTAGAATCTGCAATGCTATTCCTAGTGTATTGTTTGTTCCAACATATGTATGACCTTACTTCACTTACAGGTATACAATAAGTGGAAAAAATATATTGTTTGTCAATTCTTTTTATAAATGAGAGTATATTTAAACTCTTGATTATTTTTGTGTTTAAAAATCCCTTTGATTTTCTAATGACTTACATTTTGGAGTCCAATGATTTCACATGTTATTGTTGCTAGGTGATTTTTGTGGGCTTTGACTTTATTTCAAAGGATTTGGGTAGAAGTACACACTGTAAAGTTTAGTAGCTTCCTGTGTACTTCTTGAAAGTGGTATCAAAATTTTTATTTGTTGTCCTCTGTTCCTTTGATCAGAAATAGGGAAACAAAAACAAAACACCAATAAATAAGGTTCGTGGAAGTTTTATGTAATCCTTTAAAAAAAATGAAATAAAAAATCAACAAAGTGATGCCTGTTGCTCTGCCATGGCTAGTATTTTGTAATCAGTTCCACAATATTGCAAGGAAATATGGTGCTTTTTTCTTAAAAATACTTCTATATCATCAGAATTTGTACAATAATGATTGTTACACTTGTACAATTAGTAATTAGTTTTTGTAGGGTTTGCTTTTATTTTAAATTTAGATGAGCATTACTAAAAATAGTATTCAGTGCATGGCTGTTTAGGAAATTTATTTGAAAGACCAATTTATTCAATATAATGGAAATAAATAATAACTGAGATGTTAAAGTAAGTTCACTTGATAATACATGCATACATAATAAGCCAAAATAAGTGTTCAAAATGTTTCCAAATGAAAGCCTTCTACATCTCTAAATAAAACAAATCACATTCACAAATTCACTTGGTACTGGTTTATTAGAGCTGGTGTCAGTTCTAATTGGTTGACCATCTGGTTCTGGTTGGTTGTTGTGTCATACTGATTTTAAATATTTTGATTACCACCCCAACCTTAAAGTTTATCTAGTCCTCTGATAAAGCCATTTCACAAGAGATGAAAGAGAGTCAGAAGGTTTGTAGTATCTTACCCAAAGTCACACAAAGATTAAGTAAGTGCAAGATCCTCTACAAAATGACAGCAGTAAAGTCACACCTATCAATAATTATTCTGAATGCAACACACTTATCAATAATTACACTGAATGTAAATGGCCTCAATGCACCCATAAAGAGACGGAGAATGACAGAATGGATTAAAAAACAGGATCCATCAAAATGCTGTCTACAAGAGACACACCTTAGAAACAAAGGCGTAAATTTATTAAAAATCAAAGGCTGGAAAAAAAGATATCAAGCAAACATCTACCAAAAAAGAGCAGGAGTGGCAATACTAATCTATAACCCAAATAAGAAATGAAATGGGGGACGTTACAACAGACCCAACTGAAGTAAACAGGAGCATAACAGAGTATTATGAAAAACTGTACTCCAACAAATTTCAAAACCTAGAGGAAATGGGTAAATTTCTAGAAACACACTACCTACCCAAACTATCAGTGAATGATACTGAAAGTCTGAACAGACCCATAGCAAGAGAAGAGACTGAAAAGGTAATAAAAAAAACTCCCAATGAAAAAAAAGCCCTGGCCCAGATGGCTCAACCTAGATGCCTATCAACAGATGAATGGATGAACAAACTATGGTACACACACACAATGGAGTACTATGCAACGATAAGGAACAATGATGAATCTATGAAGCATCTCATAACATGGATGACACTGGAGGACATTATGCTGAGTGAAATAAGTCAATCAATCACAAAAGGACAAATATTGTATGAGACCTCTACTGTAAAAACTCATGAAAAAGTTTACACACAAAAAGTAACAATCTTTGTTGGTTACGAGGGATAGGAGGGATGGGGAGAAAAACTAAATAGACAATAGATAAGTGGTAACTGTGGTGATGGGTAAGACAGTACACAGTACTGGGAAAGCCAGCACAACTTGTACAAGGAAAGGTCATGGAAGCTTCATAGACACATCCAAACTCCCTGAGGGACTGAATTGCTGGGCAGAGGGCTGTGGGGACCATGGTCTTGGGGAACATCTGGCTCAGTTGGCATAACATAGTTTATAAAGACAGTGTTCTATATTCTACCTTGGTGAGTAGCATCTGGGGTCTTAAAAGCCTGTGAGTAGCCATCTAAGATACTCCACTGGTCTCATCCCTTCGGGAGCAAGGGAGAATGAAGAGAACAGGATACAAGGAAGAGATTAGTCCGAAGGACTAATGGTCC
>NW_004444031.1:794861-830821 GCF_000243295.1 Trichechus manatus latirostris
AAACCTTCATCTGAAGTACAAAAAAAAGAATTATCTATGTGAGATCAAATTGACAACAGCAACTCAAAAGGTTTGATGGGAAGCCTAGGGGACAGTGAGTTGAAGACAATGGTGATGGAATAATTTGGAAAAGGTTAGTGAGAATAACAGCACAACTGGAAGAACGTAATCGATGTCACTGAATTGTACGTGTGAAATTTTTGAAATGGTGTATCTTTGGCTATGTATATTTTCACCAAAAAATAAAAAAAAGTCCTCCAAGGTCGAGAAGGGAGAGTGTTGCCATGTCGTGGGGTTAATAACCAATGTCATAAAACAATATTTGTACTGACTGTTTAATGAGAAACTATTTGTTCTGTAAACCTTCACCTAAAGTACAATAAAAAAAATTAAAAAAAAAAAAAAAAGATTAAGTGCAAGATCCAGGCTTATGCTTCAAATTTCACAAAGACCTTTTACACTGTTTGTTTATTAAATCAATCTTCTCAAATAGAATGCCAAGAACTTCATTCGGCCTACTCCAGTAGTAGTGATAAAACTTTTGATATGTCAGAGTCTACGTTAAAGAAATTCAAACTTTGCACTCACATGAATCTGAAATAAGGTCTAAGCTCACCCTTTTGTAGGCCTGTTATATGTTACTGAATCTCTCTAAGCCTGATTTTTCCATTTGTAAAATGAGTATAACATTTTATCTTAAGTTATTGTGAAACTAAATAAGTTAATATATATAAAGCATTGGTGCAGTACTGTTGTTAGCTGCCACAGAGTCAGCCCCAGACTCATGGCGACCCCATGCACAACAGAATGAAGCACTGCCGAGTCCTGCACCATTCCCATGATCAGTTGCAGATGGAACCATTGGGATCCATAGGGCATTCATTGGCTGAGTTTAGGAGGTAAATTGCCAGATCTTTCTTCCGAGTCCATGTTGTTAGCCTGGAAGCTCCTTAACACACAAGCCTCCGCTGACAGACAGATGGTGGTGCATTGGCTGGAATTAAACCTGGGTCTCCTGCATGTAAGGCAAGAATTCTACCACTGAACCACCAATTGCTCCCATTCTTTCTCATAAAAGGCAGTTAGGAAATGTCAGTTCCCCTTCTACCAATCAAAAAAAAAAAACACTGTCACTATTCAAACAGGTGGCTTTGTGTGAAAACCCAAGTAACAACAACAACAAACATTTCAAGTAGTTGAAATTAAACTACTTGTATATTTTTTTATGAAGAAATAAACTACTTAAAAGAAATTATGACATGTTAACTAATAAACTGTTTGTAAAGGCATACATAAGTATTAATACACATATATAGGGAAAATATTTAAGCGGTATTTGTATCTTTAAAAAAGAAATAATTGTTAATTAATATTCTAGTTACTTTCCAAGTTAACTGCACCCAGTTTTTGTATTTGAAGTAAAGACATGTAGTTTATGTTAGTTATTAGTTAAACGGGAAAGAAATAATGGTGTTGGATTTTACAAATCCACGTACATTCACAAACCTCTTTATTTCCTTGCAATCACTAATTAATACTTTCATAAAATGGCAGTTTTTATAAAGAGAGTTTTCATAAGGGTGGGAGGTCATAGCCCCATAAGTCATCATCTGTCTCATTAGAATTACCGTTAGGACTTTAATTAATGAATATATTCATTTTTCTTCTACTCACTGGCATCAGTTACTTTTTTGTGTTTGTTGAATTTATCTTTCTTTTATTAGTAGTTAGTTTCAGCACGTTTTCTTTTGGTCTATACATTATTAACTGTGCCCTTGATCCATTTTCCTGTCATGTTTATTTTCTCTTATCTTTTTGAACAACTTTATTAAGCAAATTTGATCAATGGAATTTGGGTAGGTAACAATTTTCTGTTGAATATTTGTTTATTTAAAATTTTTTTGTGTTCAGCTACATAGGTAACTGGTTATTTCCATCACATTTTCTTAAAGTAATTTTTAGCATAGATAAGCTTTCTCTATTTAGCAGTCAGATAAGAAGTTTCATACATTTTATCCTGTTTATGGTTTCATTTTTCTAAGTCCAACTCTCCGTTCATCTGTAATATGGGAGTGTAATGTAAGAAAGTTCTATCTCCTACTTTTATGAATATTTTATATTTTTGTTTAATGTTTCTCAATACTTACCTTTCAATATAATTGTAAGTTATGCCTGCCCGTCAGCTGTGTCTCAATGACCAGAAAGATTATTCTGTTAAGAGCTTATTGATATTAGTGAAGTTACTTATCATCTGCGAAGCAGTTTAGTGCCGTAAGCATTCTTGCCAATTTATGTAAATGAGCCAGCACGATATAGGTATATGTACAGTTGATTTATTCTTTAAGTTTCATGTTTCCTTTTAAACCATCTTTATTGAGAGAAGCAGTAGATCAATCTAATTTTTATACAAGATTACATTTGCAAACAATATTCAGTATTAGACCCCCTACATTTGATAATGGTTCATCAGGATTATGTATTTACCAGGTTTCAAGGAATTTTATTTAGCTTGTAACATAGCTGAATGCATGTCAGGATGCATGGTGTTATCACAATACAGATGTTAATTCTAATTTCTAAGGATTTAGTTGTGCACTGTATATACACTTTCATGGCAGAAATGCGTATTACTGAAATTCCTGAATTCCCTAGACCAAAGCAATCATTTTGATAAATGATCCCTACTAGAAAAACCACCAGATGGAAAGAATCCTTGCTTTCAATTTTAACTCTAATAGAAGGACTGACATAGCATAAGGACTTAACTTTGAGTTTGTCGCCAATGACCGTAGTACTTCTTGTTACACAGGAAACGTTTAATATCTTTATTTAATCGAATTATTCAATAATATTAAATAATGCTACAAGAGGTTATCTGGCAGAGAAGGCGGCATGAAGAAATTGAAATGATAGCAACCTGAAAGGATGGGTCAAATTAAAAAGGCAATTATTCCAGCCAGGGTATTTATCTGCAATTAATAATGAAGAATTATGAACTCAGCTCTGCCACATAAAAGTTATGGTACTTGAGCTACTTTATCAGACTGGAACTATATGAAAATTTCGGATCAAAGAGTGATAAAATAAAAATAATAGTGAGAAAAAGATACACACGGAAGAGTTTTTCAATCCCCCAAATCTCAGCGGTGCATAACAGCAATAGTTTATTTCTGGTTTACAAGAACACCACTGAAAGTTCAGGTGACTCAGAATAGCTTCTCCTGCATATAAAGGCTGAGCAATCCAGGCTTGACATTTGTATCCTCCCATGTGCTTGGGGCAGTTCTACTCTGTCCTATAGGGTCACTATGAGTCAGAATCGTCTTGATGGCATTGGATTTGGTTTGAGTTATCTGCTTCCCCAATCACTAAAACATGGGAGACAGGAAGGGTTTTGCATCAGCAGGTACACTTTTTGGCCTGGATGACCCTCCTTTAAGAAGCAAGGAAGTGCTGGGAAAGAGAGAGCTAAAAGTCTCTACCATATGCACTATCATCTACTGCTACTGGGATTATAAAGTACTGATATAGTATTTGTGGACAATATACAATATAATAATCTACAAACAACAAAAACAAACATCAGCATCTTAAAAAATGTTTATAACTTTGATTTACTAATATATGTTGTATAAATATTTTAAAGTACGTTATACAAAGCAATGCTAAAAAATTTTAACCATAGATTCCTTACCAGCGTTATATATAATAGCAAGGAGTGATGCACAACCCCAATAATTAACAGCAAAAATTCAAAATAACCTATAAATTCAATAATTGAAGACTTTTTAAAATTAACTATGGCACTATATTCATAAGGTGTAATAATTTGGGGTTGTTTAAAATGTCACAAAGAAACTTGATGGGAGAAATTTAATCAAAATTACAACAGTGATAATCTTGGGAAGGTTTCTGTTTTTATGCTTCTCTGTATTGAGCATTTTTTTCTTTAGTTTATAAGGAGATAGGAGAATGCTCAACAGGCAGAAGATAAGTCAGGGAGAAGAGTTAACTAACTGGGGATAATACACCTGGGAAAATGTAGGTGCTATAATTCTGTTTGTTTAGACTTTTCCTCTCTTATACCAGGCAAACTCCTACTTATCCTTCAACACACATATTAGATATCACCTCTTGAATATTACCCAATTCTGCCTCCTCAGTGCACTGTATTACCTTTTTTTCAGATTAAAACATTCGTTATAAGTTTGTGCTTCTTTATATATACATCCCCAAAGACTCCATATTTCTTATAGTACAAGTTAACACCATATTCTTTTTTGCATATGCGTAAGTATATTAAACTGTCCGTTATATTAAATGGTTTGGGTACCTATGTGCTGGGTAAATATATGCATGACTGAATTAATAACTTTGTAAAGTAAATGCAATAGATTAAATGATTTCTAAGAAATCTTCCAGGTTTATCATTTTTCCCCCAATCTGCAGATAAGTAAATATTTCAGTCATAATAAATATTTGCTTAATAAATATTGAGTAAATAAAATAGTGATTTACTTTAATTTTAATTTTATATAATACATATTTTGTATTGGTACGTATACTACATTTATTTATTTGTTGATATATATTAGGGGGCATGTTGTCATTCGAGAGAGAGATATATATATATATATCCCTTAGAGAAGATTGCCCTTTATTTGGTTCCCTATGCTTCAAATTATCTTAAAAAAAAAAAAATTAGTTCTTCATTTTACAAGCCTTCCTTCACATAAGTAACTTTTAAATTCACTGACCAGGTTTCTTTAGTCCTAAGTGAGAAGATCAATTCAGTATTTTGGTAGAATTTTGCCATAATGTTTCTGATTTAGATAATTGAAATACAAATTGTTTTTATGATTATGAGTACATTCTATTATTCATAACAAGTGACAATTTCTAATTAATGTTAACAAAAAATATCACTTTAAAATTAATCTTATTAACACTGTTTAGTCTTGGAAATGCAAACTAAGTCAACTTACTTCCTTTCCCTAGAAGTGCTACCACTGTGTGACATTGTGTTTCATTTTGTAACCCATCTGCTACTTAGGCCAGATATGCATTTTCTGGATGCAATCTGTTGGTTTCCAATGGTTTACTACATGGTGGGCTCTATTGACAAGTAGGTACACAATCTTTGGCACACTAACTGGTGTAAGTGTCCTGTGGTTTGTCATGTGCTGTGCTCCATTACTGCATGATGAGTGTACTTTGTCGTGTCAGTGTTGCAAAGATGGTATCTTTTGCATGTAGGCTTATGTTCTTGTGTTATACATCTTGCACCTGAAATTCCTAAGCAATACTCTAGTGTTGGAAAAAAAAATCTTGCTGCATGTCAATTTTGTCAAGTTTGCTCAGTTTCTAAAACTATTTTGGTTTTGTGCCTTTTATAAGAATGTTGTTATTAGCATTGACATAGTTATGGAAAAAACCTAAAGGTTCAACATGGTGTTGCATTGATAGCATTAACATAACTTCTGGAAACCTTCAAAATAATTTAGAAATGCTCCTGTTAAAAGTCAGATTTATGAGTTGAAGCATGTTCTTAAAAGTTTACTTTGGTAATATGTATCAGTCTATAATTTCTAAAAATATTTGTTAATTAAAAGGTCAAGTATGTGCGATGCATTAAGATTGAAGTACAAATTCTTATATGTGCATCAAGGTGACATTATAAAAATATAAAAAATAAAAGATCAGAAAAATATACTTAAAATAATATAAAATATTATTTTTCTATTTTTAAAAAATTTCAGCTACAGCTTTTAAAATAAACATCAAAATTTACCAATTAATGACCTTATCACTTTTATTACATCTTGTAGATTAGAAAAAACCTAAGTTTTGTAACTTTGTAAGTGTTTATCGACTGTGGACACATTAAAAGGTCAAACGGAGATTAAAATGTGTTTAGACTTCATTCTGCGTTACTATCATTTACATCATCAGTTGTCTTATTACTAACCAACTAACTAAAATGTAATTAGGTGTACTGAAACTTCTATTTAAATCCATGGAAGTAGAATTCTAAATGCAAGACACCTTTATTTTGTAAGCAGTGATGTTACTTTCAAATGACAGTGCTCTCTTGGACTCATTAGAAATACAGTATATTTTAAAGATAAAGAATAAACATCCCATCGGCCTTTTCTGATGTAAACTGTGAAGTAAATTATTTCTTTTTAAAAGTGAGATGTACTTGTAGCGAGGGAAAGAAAAACTGAGCGCATCAAATCCTGTAATTATTGAAGCTGGGTAATATGGAGGTTCATTATACAAGTTTCTTTTGTATATGTTTAATATTTTCAATTAAAAAAGAACTCTATAAACAAATGAAAAGACTCTCTCAAACACTCCCTTACACTCATACATTCACATTCTAGTCCTCCTTGGAAAAGGGGGTCTTGGATGAGGATGGAAAGGGAGGCTTTGCCAGATTGAGACATTTTTTTCATCCAGATTGCTCTCTTTCCTATACCGCCATCTGGTGGCCAAACTTTGTAAAGCAACCATGCTGAAGTAAAAACAAGGCATTTGCCTTGCTAGATACGGTAGTGGGGAAAATTATGATAGACACGAGTTGTAAGAATAAGTCAGTAGCTCATTTAAAAAAAAAGAAAAAAGATTAAAATGCAGTGCAGTAAATTTTAAATAAACATAAAACTAATATTTAAAGTTAAAACATGAACAAAAAAGTTTTAGGTGTTTCGGAAATGTCATTCTAATTTTATGTATTTGCTATACATTTATGCATTTTTAATCATAATTTGCTAAAATAACTTTACAAGGTTAAGTGTAAACTACAGCAGCTAATGTTTTGAGGATGGAATTAGCTGACAAAAAGGGTTATAGGTTGTTATTAGCTACTTAGCACAGCCACTTTCCTAGTGAAATTTTTGTCAAGTATTAAATTCAACTTGATTAAATTATTTCTGGTGGAACATTCATCTTTCTTATCTTAAATTCTGTCTGTATATCTTTATCTAGTCAAGCTTACCTTCTACCAGATTATTTTTTTTCTATTCTATATCGATAATTGCAATAGTTTGTTTTTAAATGGGGCAAAAAGAGATCGTAGGAGCTGACATATGAGAAAGTGGTTTAAAAATACAATAAGGTGGTTTGAAAGCATATGATTTAGGCTTCATTTTTAGGGTCCATAGTGAGAAATATCACATTCACTTTCCATCTACCTTTTCTTTTTTTTAAAAAAAAAAATATTTTTATAGATGTAAGAACAATTCTGAATTTCCTAGAGCAAAGGAAAACCCAACTATTTATAGAGATTTAAGTTTGAAGGTCATCCATCATAATGGTCGGATGTTGTCCCCTCTCACCATAGGACATTTATTTGGAATAACATTCTGTTTCCACCATCTTAGCCATATAGTCTTTGCTGCAGAACATTGTTCCTGATTCAAGTGAAATATTACTTTCTGGACTACTGAGGATGTTGGACTTAAAGTTTTGGTAATACTCTCTCGCCTGATAACGGAGTAAGAAATCCTGCCTCCTGCCTTCCCATAAAAGGAACATAATTCCCTCTGACCTGACATGCTAGTGCAACCAATCACGCACTTCGAAAAGATCCTCAGGACCTGACTCCTCAACTTAAAACTCTAAAAGGAACTAACGTTCTTTACGTTTTACACTTTCAATTTTAAATCAGAAGATTTGGAAATCCATCTACCCATCTCTTCTTATCTGTCTTCAATCAACTCCGTGCCTAGAGCATTCTTGCCCTCCTTCAAGTTCAGTCCCCCTCACCAAATTCAGTCCTATTTTTCTAGTTTGTATGAAGCAGAGGCAATGAGAATAATAATTTCTTTGTTTCAGCTTCAGTGGAAACTTTTTTTTTAATTCTTTGGAAGAATGATAGGTAAAGATTGTAATCAATGATAGAAGAGAAGGCTGACTCTTATTGCTCATAAGAATTTGTACCCTAGTTTAGCAATTGCTTAAGGCAGCCAAAGAAAGCAGGTTATTCAAACTCATGCTCAAAAATTTTAGGCTGACTAGACTGTAGGCTATACAACAGATATTTATATACTATACACATGCTCATGGCTGTGTATAAACAATCTATAACACATAACTCTTACATGAAAACTAATAGACATTTATAACCGATGTCATAAAACAATATGTGCACTGACTGTTTAATGAGAAACTATTTGTTCTGTAAACCTTCACCTAAAATACAATAAAAAAAAAACAAATAAATGGAAGCTCATTGAAAAAAACTAGTAGACATTTAAATATAAATATTTTGTAGCAATATTTCTTTATTAGACTTGACTGTCAAAACTAATATAAAAGTATTCATTTATACTTTACCAAATGTATCTTAAGAATAAAAAAAAGTAAATGTTGCATCTTTGAAATAGTGTATTAACTGTAAAAAGACAGATCTAAAATGTTCTGTTTCTATTCGATTATAAAATGAATGTTTTCCATAGTTCAATTATATAATGAATAGATATTATTAAATAAACAATCTTAATGCATATGTTTTGAAACACTTGAAATCTAATGAAATGTAAAGAACCCAAACATACAATTTATTTTATACCAGCAGAGATATTACATTATTGTTCACATCAATATTTACCTGTACACTCTTTGCAAAAGCCGCCTGTAAGGGTAACGTATACAGGCTCAGGAAATAAGCAAAATGTAGCACTGATCCTAATATTGTGATTTATTTCAAGTCCTTTTTTCTGTGCTTATTTTTATAAAAGCCTAGATGATTTACTCAGGTGTGGAGTGACTTTTGCTGCCAACATGGTGGTTGTGGATAAAGAAAGTACCATGAGTGCCGAGGAGGACTACATGGCAGATGCCAAAACAATTGTGAATGTACAGACCCTTTTCAGGTAAATCTCTGAATAATCCAACCCTGTTGTTTACCTGTTGGTAAACATGTGTGAAGAGATTTGAATCTGTGTGTGAGGAACGAACATGGGATGCTTGCCCTGAATTTGCAGTCATTCATGAACTCATTTGATCATAAAGCAAATACTTACTTAGCACCAAGAATGTAGCAGTCACGGTTTATGGCAAGCCATCCATGTTCTAACTTGATGTTATGCCTAGCAGTGACCAAACATGCATTTACATAACTGGATAACTAAGACAGAAAGATTGCAAGACAGTGAACAGGTGATTTACCCATGTAAGGAGCCATAACCTTATTCTCACTTCGCTGTGTTTCATTGAATAAACTCACTCAGATGCAAATTTTCGTTATGGTCGTCTTTGGGTAAGAATGAGCAATCCTGACCAGAGAAAGATCCACGCAAGAAGCAAAGACAAAATCGTCTATAGATCAAGACATATTCTCCCTTGAACTGATTCTCCCTAAAATCATTTGACAATTTAAATATCTAAAAGGTTATTTTAGTTTTAGAAGTTTTGCAGAAACCCTGAAGGACCTATCTGAGCTACCAAATTATGAAAGTAAATAAAACAATCTCAATTCTGTCATCACCCCCCTTCATACCGTGTTTATACCTTCGTATTGAAATAAGGCATATATTGAGGTAAATTATCTCAGGTTATAGTTTGAGTTCAGAATTCAGAACAGAGAGCCTAAATGTGAGTCCCAGCACAGTTGAAAATTTATTGTATGATCATAAGCAAATTAACTTTTCTTGACTAAGCTTCGATGTTGTAATTATAAGGTTGTGTGAGATTTAGAAATATATAATGCCTTAACACATACCTGATAGTTTTTAATTATTCAATAAATGTTAGGAACTGTAATTATTAGCAATATAATTATCACTTTCATGTGGCAGAGTGGAAAAGTCACAGACCTTGGAACTATATAGCAGCAAACTTCATCTGGGACAATTTCTATCCCAAAGGTTCCAGGTTCACTGGGGAAGAAATTCAAATCCTCCTGCAGACACTTATTAGCTTTGTAACTTTAAGTGTGTTTCCTAACCCCCCTGAAATTCAGTTTCCCTCATTTATAAAACGTGTGTGAAAAATAGTCAACCCACCTCGTTACTATAAAAAAAAACAAACAATCAACCCACCAGCATTAATGTAAAGACTCAAGATCAAGTATGTAAAGAGTCCGTCATAGCATGTGGAAAATGTAAGTACTAAGTTACATCTACCCCATACTTGCACAGGAACCAGTTGTCCAGAAGAGGAGTGCACTCAGTAAAGTTACTAAAATACCGCAGTTTGCTTAGTATATAGCTGATTCATGACTGAGCTATATTAAGTATTACATGGAAAGATAGCAAAACACATATTTGAAATGTGACAAATGTACAGCATTTTTTCTCCAGTTAATAAAAAAGGAAATTAGAAGGTAGAAAATTAATTCAAAGGGATGAGATTTATAGTCAATTAATTTAAGTAAAATCATACTTTTTGATCCCATGCTTAGCAAAAGTTAATTATAGTTTTAACAGGAAAAGATTCTGGGTCTTTTTGGTTAAACATGCCATTTTAATTTGCCAGTTACTGTGAGTTTGTTTCTATCATACTGAAGTTTCTATTGATTTGACTTCTATTATGCCTGCTCTGAGTGAATTCTTTTGATTCCAAGATAATAATAAATCCCATTAATATTTTAAAACAAATTGACCAGTGTAATTAAGGGCAAATAGACATGTGGCAGCAGACTGTGCAAATCTGCTCTTCACTGAATTCCTCGCTGAAGAGGCTGTCACATGTTGAATGAATGAATGAATGAATGAAAAACTTTGGATCTCTTGACTATTAGATTTGACCATTTTCAGTAGTAGAGTATTTTGGAAATTATGTAATTTTTATGATCCATATAGATACCTACAGGTCCCTGGGTGGCACAAAGGGTTTTTGCTTAACTACTAACCAAAAGGTTGGCAGTTCAAACCCACTCAGCAGCACCACTAAAGAAAAGCCTGGCAATCTGCTTCCATTAAGATTACAGCCATTAAAACCCTATGGAGCAGTTCTACTCTGTAACACATGAGATCATCATAGTCAGAATCAACTAGACAATGGGTGTAGTTTTTTTGATAGATACTTTTTTTGATAGACTGAATAGTTACAAGCAGAACTTTCCAAATAAACCATTAGATACCTAAATTGCATACTAATTACCTCTGGTCTCTCCTTTCCTGTGACCTGTAAAACCATTATCTTTTTTTTTTTTTCCACAAAATACAAAACAGTATATTTCAGGAAAAAAAATTCTATGCAACTTTTCTTTTTTTATGGAGTAATTCATAAAATAGTAATCTAGGCATGCTAGCCTAGGTTAGTCTTAACTTATATTAAAAAAGAAACTTACATGTCCCTATGACATAAGACATATCACTTATATAAATAACCAAAATAATACATACTTGGTAGTCTCCTCTCTATGGGTGTGGTTAACTATTACCTCAAGCTCACTCTTCCTTCATTTCTTGATGATTTTAGTCCCTGCTTCACTGTATCTCTTACAAGCCAACCCTGCTTCTACCATAATTCTTGGTGATTTCAACAATTCTACATAGATGATCCTTTCAGTACTCTAGCCTATCATTCTTGTCCTTCATTTTACCTGAGCCACCCATTCTGATGGTCATAGTCTTGACCTTGGACTATCAATGATTTTACCCTTCATAATCTCAGTTTCTGGCATTCAATTTTCTGACTACTACTAATTATTTCCTACCTCACTTATTCTAATACCCTAACTCCTAACACACTTTGACCCCACTAGAACCTACAATCTACTGATCCGACTACCTTTTCACCATTCCACATCACATGGATTCTTTTCTTCTCTCTTTATCCAGATTAAATTCCATGGTCAATCGTTATAACCACTCCTATGCAGAAACCCTCAACAGATAATTACTAATTAGCTACTGACGCCTGTTGCGTTATTAGTTGCCATAGAGTCAGTTCCAACTATGGGCTAGCACTGAGCTCTACTTTCTTTGCCTTTTTTTCTCTTTATCCTGCTTCCAGTTCTCTGTCCTTTTAGGTGCTCTGTCTACCACTTGTAGCCCTGGTGGCGCAGTGGTTAAGAGCTCAGCTGCTAACCAAAAGGCTGACAGTTCAAATCCACCAGCCAATCCTTGGAAACCCTACGTGGCAGTTTTGCTCTGTCCTATAGGGTCACTATGAGTCGGAATCAACTGGAAAGCAACAGGTTTTTGTTTTGTTTTTTTTAATTTTTTGGTATCTACCACTTTGTATGAAATTCTCTGTAGACAGACATTCCAGAGTTGGATCCCATTACCCTTTTAAGGAAGCTTCAGGCAACCAGAAATCCTCGGTCACAGTGGCTGGATACCAGACTGTTTTGGATGTATGCTTGGAGCCCTATAGCTAAAGAAACTAGATTCTTACACCTTGATTTTTCAAAAGTGAGTTGTATCTAAAATATCTCAGCCTACCACACATCTTTATGAAAACTATTAATTTCCTCAATGGAGAATCAATTTCTAATTGGTTAATTAGTAAGATATTTGATGTTGACAGAAGTATATGTAACAGAGGCAGTTTTGATAGCCAATTCTGGGATGTGAACTTTCTTATTGAAAATCAAACTGAGTCATCCTGGATGGTGAATTAGAATGCTAGCTGCGCCTAGAGTATGACTTAAACTAACACACACGCACCTATCACTCTGTTTATGCTGAAGTATTTTAAAGTCATTTACAGACGTTCTAAGAATCACTCAGCTAGTATTGATGGAGCTGAGATTTAAACCAGAAGAATTCCAAAGCCTAAAGTCAACTTTACTTTAATCCAGGCAGCCTGAATGTGTCCATACTATTGCATCATTCTGCCAAGCAAGGTTGTTGAGATGGTCAATTGAGTTGATTCTGGAAAAACACTCAGTGCAGTGCCTGGCACATAATAGGCAAAGGATAATTGGCAGCTGTTGTTTGTTAAAAGAACAGTTCCCCAAATTGATATTTCTAAAGTGCAGTGGTCACGAAAGGATATATTCAATAGGAACATCATGGTCTTTTTATTATGTAGAATACTTAGACAAGAAGCTAGATGTAATATTTTATTTGGTTTGTTTATTTCTAGAAAAGAAAAATAAAATCTTAATGGTTTACTCAGTATCTGTATGTACTCTGCAAACAAAGATTACTGTATGTTATTAGTTTATATGAGGTGATGTTACATTTTATTTTAACATTTGTGGACATTTGTCATTTTGACTTGATTATTGTGACATTCCATTTTGATGTAGGGCATTTTGACTTTTACATTTTCACCTTTTTAAACTACCACATAATAGGTTAGAAAAATCTTCAATCTGAATGTACTTTATTGCCCAGGAGACAGGAATGGGATTGATTTTAAGGATGAAATGAACGTAAGTGCTCTGGTTCACAAGTTATTTATGGAACAGGTATGACCTGTTTTACCAGGCCGGAATGCAAATAAGGTTAAACTTTTTTAACCGTATTTTTTGTTCAGAAGCTCAAGTTGATTACCTGAGCTTGTACTTTCCTAGCTTACTAGTATATACAGTTTCACTTGACAAGCTGCTCCTCTCCCTATATA
Source organism: Trichechus manatus latirostris (assembly GCF_000243295.1). Classification (NCBI taxonomy): domain Eukaryota; kingdom Metazoa; phylum Chordata; class Mammalia; order Sirenia; family Trichechidae; genus Trichechus; species Trichechus manatus. The sequence goes on from NW_004444031.1 coordinate 808,389, forward strand.
GTCTAAGGACCCTTCAGGGTTACAAAGTCCAAAAGGACCAAAGGCAAAACAGGAGAATCTCATCCATTCACTAGTTAGATATGTGTTTGTGCATGGGGGAGAGATGAGGACATAGGGAGAATTTTTTTTCATCTGGATTTGCATCTATAAATTAAACATAGTTTTGTAGTTGAAAACCAAGCTACAGAATTCAGTGTGTCTTCATCCACTGTGGCAATTGTACATCTATTGGTTTGGTTCCTGCATGATTTTTTGAGAGAACTGTCACTCCTTCCAGAGTACACCTAAACAGGAAGTGCTCCATACTTCAGCATCCAAAGTTAGAGCATTCCAACATCCAAGAGTATAGCATTGACAGTTGTAACACTGACATAATTCAAAGAGCATTCCTGAAGCACTCTCTTTGTGCCACATGGCTGGGCCAAGAGGTGCCTCCAGCCTCAGCCATGCTGTGCCAGAATGACTCTGTCACCTAACAACCTACTCCCATTATTGCTCAGTTACCCAGATGGGTTCCTTCCTTCATATTGAGTTCCCCTTTGTGGGTTTTTGGTAGCCCTTTACAGCAGCAAACTTTCTCTGGGACAGCCTCTATCCCAGAGGTTCCAGGTTCCCTGGGGAAGGGATGATCTCCATTTCTTTACTCAGATGAGGCTCCTAGAATCCTAAACAATTAGCTACCTCACATAGCGAAATATTGGCAGATACGTGCCTAGAACCTAAATCTGCGAGTCAAGAGAAAAGGGAGATGAGAAAACTTTCTCTTAAGAGTTGAGATACAAAAGTTAGTGCAGTGTGAGTACAGAATTACATAGTTATTAGTTTAATTTGAATCCAGGAGTGATTTCATTTAGAAGTTTTCTTGGATTGATTGTGTTTTACTCTGAAGAAAATGTTTTTATCTTTACCCTTATTTTTGTTTTCTAACATTTAGTTTAGCAGCCTTGTAAGGTAAGGAGCTCTTGGAAACATTCAAACAAGTCATGGATTTATCATTTGTTTGGAAAGTGATAAAGAAATTACTGCATTAAATGGATGGTTGTATAGGATGAATTCTAAGGCCACTTCCAATTGTGAGTTGTTAATATATGTTTAGCCCAGAAATATCTATTCAACATCTAGTAAGTGTGGGGGACTATACAGGATCCTATGGCTCCTTATTCAGTGATGAATAAGGCAGAAATCACTCCTGGCCTCTGGATGCTAATAGTCTGACAGTCATTTAAAGATTTAACTAGAGAATTAAAAGTGTAGCAACTATTGTAAAAAGGAGAATGTTACATACACCCAGATAACAAGAATATCTGATCTAGTCCATGGGTCAATGCCTCCCTGAGTAATTGATACTTAATCTGTCACTTGTAGGATGAATAGAAGTTAAGTGGGCAAAGAGTCGGGTAGAACATTCCAGGTGGGAGCAGCATATACAAAGGTACTAAGAATGTGAGGAGCCCTGGTGGCACAGTGGTTAAGAGCTTGGCTGCTAACCAAAAGATCAGAAGTTCGAATCCACCAGCTGCTCCTTGGAAACCCTATGGGGCAGTTGTACTTTGTCCTATAGGGTCGCTATGAGTTGGAATTGACTCAGCCGCATTGGGTAAGAATGTGGCATATTCAAGGACTTGCAGGAGAGCAAGGGGAAGACTGGTGTGACATGAGGCTAAAATGGAAATTAGAAGCCAGATTATCTGTGGATTTGAAGATCGTATTGATACTCAATGTTTACTTAAGAATAACAGGGAATCATTGGAGGACCAAGAAGTTTTAAAAAATCATTTTAGCCTAATGTAGAGAACGGTTTAGAGGAAAGCAAGAGTTTTCTGTGAGAGCAGACCATTTAGAAGACATTTGCATTGCCAGTATAGAAAGGCAAGTTAAAAAAAAAAAATGAAATATTGTCTTTACCTTGCTACAGTAATCTTATTGAGAAAATAACATACATGTACATATGGGAAATGACATACTTCAAAATCATATAACTATAAACTTAAATAAGGCATTTTAAAATAAATGCTGAATATGTGTAAATGCAAGAGTAATTCCTTTATTCAATGCAAGAAGATTTTTAATGTTTAGATTATCTATAGTTTAAATGGATACAAACCAGAAGATACCCTATATTTATTATACACTCATTTATTACTAACTCAGACATCCCAAAGTATTTTAAAATTATTTATAAAACATTAAAATATATTAGTATTTCTTTTAGTGTTGATAGTTATAGTCTAAAACTTTTTCGTGTATCTGAGTGTGCCTATACATCTATGTATATTAATGTATTCTCCCTGTTAGTTAAAAACATAATTCCTAGCCGACATGACAGCTCAGAATTTATAGTGTAACATACTAGCTCAATAAATCAGATTTTGATTAAAATTTAAAAAAACCCAAGCCAGATGATGTTGAGTCAATTCCAACTTATGGTGACCCCTAAGTGTTTCAGAGTGGAACTCCATTGGGTTTTAGGGGCTGATTTTTGGAATTAGATTACCAGATCTTTCTTCCAAGGAGCCTCTGAATGATGGACTTGAAACTCTATAACCTTTCAATTAGCAACTGAGTGCATTAACTGTGCACCACCCAGGGACTTCTTGATTATGATAGTGTAAATTTCTAGATTTGTGTGTTCTTGTGCTTGTTTATTTGTTTTGCTTCAAGATACAAACAGAAGAAGCTTCAGAGTTCTTTCAGTAGTCTGTGAAATAGAGTATATGGTATAATTTTCTTATTTTATTGATTAGCATAACTAGGCATGTCATATATATTTACTGAATGACTAATGCAGGCAGTGAACTAAGCCATAGATATTTTATACATCTCCACAATTGTATTCATATCACTCAGTCAGAACATAAAGCAATGGTAGAAAAGTCTTATGCATTACTGGTGGGAATGCAAAATGGTACAACCATTTTGGAAGACGATATGGCACTTCCTTAAAAAGCTAGAAATAGAAATACCGTATGATCCAGCAATCCTAATCCTAGGAATATATCCTAGAGAAATAAAAGCCGTCACACAAATAGACATGTGCACAACCATGTTCACTGCAACATTATTCACAATAGCAAAAAAGATGGAACCAACCTAAGTGCCCATCAACAGAATGGATGGATAAAGAAAGTATGGTACATGCACACAATGGAATGCTACACGACGATAAAGAACAATGATGAATCTGCGAAACATCTCACAACATGGATGAATCTGGAGGGCATTATGCTAAGTGAAATAAGTCAATCACAAAAGGACAAATACTGTATGAGACCACTATTATAAAAACTCATGAAAAAATTTACACATGGAAAGAAACAATCTTTGATGGTTTCCAGGGAGGGGATGGGCGGGGAGGGAAAAACACTAAATGAGTAACTAGTAACTTTGATGAAGGATAAGACAGTACATAATACTGGGAAAGTCAGCACAATTTGACCAAGGCAAGGTCATTGGAGCTTCATAGATGCGCCCAAACTCCTTGAGGGACCAAATTCCTGGGCTGATGGTTGGGGACCATGATCTCAAGGGACATCTAGCTCAATTGGCATAACATAGTCCATAAAGAAAATGTTCTACATCCTACTTTGGTGAGCAGCTTTCAGGGTCTTAAAAGTTTGTGAGCAGCCATCTTAGATACTCCACTGGTCCCACCCGATCTGGAGCAAGGGAGAATGCAGAAAACCAAAGACACAAGGGAAAGATTAGTTCAAAGGACTAATGGACCACAACTACCACGGCCTCCACCAGGCTGAGTCCAGCACAACTAGATGGTGCCCGGCTACCACCACTGACTGCTCTGACAGGGATCACAATAGAGGGTCCTGGACAATCCTGGAGAAAAATATAGAACAAAATGTAAACTCACAAAAAAAGACCAGACTTACTGGTCTGACAGAGACTGGAGAAACCCTGAAAGTATGGTCCCTGGACACCCTTTTAACTTAGTGCTTAGGTCACTCCTGAGGTTCACCCTTCAGCCAAAAATTAGACAGGCCCACAAAACAAAACCAGGCTAAAGGGGCACACTAGCTCAGGGGCAAGGACAAGAAGGCAGTAGGGGACAGGAAAGCTGGTAATAGGGAACCCAAGGTAGAAAAGGGGAGAGTGTTGGGATTGGCAACCAGTGTCACAAAACAAAATGTGTATTAATTGTTTAATGAGAAACTAATATGCTCTGTGGAAACCCTGGTGGCATAGTGGTTAGGAGTTCAGCTGCTAACCAACAGGTCAACAGTTCGAATCCACCAGACACTCCTTCGAAACCGTATGAGACAGTTCTACTCTGTCCTGTAGGGTCGCCATGAGTTAGAATCAACTTGATGGCAACAGGTTTAGTTTTTTGGTTTAATATGCTCTGTAAACATTCATCTAAAGCACAATTAAAAAAACGCAAGTTTTAGATAGGAGAAACTATTATTTTTTAATTACAGTATTGCTTTATTATGATCCTAGTACCTTGGGAAATATGACTTATTATGTCAATTTATTTCTAAAATGCTCTATACTCAGAATGTATTTAGCTTATATTAAGACCTGGAAATAGATGTACAGTATTAGTATTTTTTAAAATACACAATTAAATCTATTGGAGAACCAAATCTATAAATATAAAATATTATAGTTGAGTACCAGTAAAGTATTTTATAGATATAAATGGGCACTGTTGCAAATAGTGTATTATGTAAGTATTACTTAGTCCTAGATTTTCACTAGGTGGCAGGCTTAGCTAATACATTCGCTTTCTCAGTTTAAAATAACAAATGATGTAGGTTCATATAAACAGAGCTGAAATGGCACATCACTAAAATTTTTCTATCTAATTTCAACTCTACAGGTCACTTAAAGACAATGACCAGGTCACTCGATCATATTATCACTCACTATTACCAAGATCTCAAATATAACATATCTAGCTAACTACATGTGTGTACATTCCTATTTGAATAATGTGTTAGAAAAAGATTATAAGCAAGGGAAACCGATCTAGCACAAATTTTTTCCAAGTTAGAATAATGACATATGTAAAAGCTAAAAGCTATATTTACCAGAGAAAATAAAAATTTTCTAGAAGATGAAATTAATTTTCATTAATTTTTATTTTCTCTGATAAATATCGCTTTTAGCTTTTACAAATGTTCTGCATGTGCTAGCCATCCACTAGTGTCTTCATGCTACTTAACTGTGAGCATTCAGTCAGCCATAATTTATCACCCCCAGAAAAACATGTACAGCTTTAAAACTCATCACTTTTTGCTGTTCTTTTCTGTTAGATCATACAGTGTTTAAAATCAGGAAATTTACTTTATACAACTTTGTATGACCTATAGACCAGAGCATGCTAATAATAAATGCTTGATAATTATTTTTTAACTTAGATATTAAATATGGAGCTCAATAAGTAAAAATAACAATTATGAAGTTATGACCCAACAACACTGTTTAGGGATAGAAAGATAATACAAAACACTATATTTTTAAAATAGTGTATTTGCTTTTAATATCAGAAACCCCAACATGCCACTAGATATTCTTAATAATTGGTTGTGTTATTTGGGCCATTTGAGTTCCTTTCCAAAGGTCTGCCCACCTATTTATATAATAATTAAGGGAAGCTCTAGAACCTAACCGCTTGGGTGAGGCCCAGACTCTGCTGTTTCCATTGAGCACGTTATTTTGCCTCTCTTTGCCTTAGTTTCCTCATCTGTAAACTAACAATGGCAGGTAAATCATAGAGTAGTTTTCGGGATTTGAGGGGGTAATAGGTGACCCACTTGATTTCTAATACAAGTTGAAAACCATTCAGAAGCAAAAGTCAGACAAACGGAGATCGAAATATCAGGCAGGAAAATGCATAGCTTTGCTGTCTGATAACACCAGGCTTCCTAAATCTACCACAGGGTACATGGGAAACCCTTAAAATAGTGCTCCAGAAATTTCTGATATTATCATTGTATGGACACTTTTTACTAATTGTTTATCCCTTTTAAAAGATAAAAAAGGGACAAGACAAAGAGGAGAACCTTAAGTAAGTTAATTGCCCTTTTTAGAAACTTAGAGCATGGATAGGGATTTAATGTCTGAAAGAGGCTATACTGGGTACTAGTTGCCCTTGAGTCCAGTACGACTCAGGGCGAACCCATGTGTGTCAGATGTAGAACTGTGTTCCATGGTTTTCAATGGCTGATATTTCAGAAATAGATCACCAGGTTTTCTTCCAAGGTGACTCTGGGTGGACTCGAACCTCCAACCTTTCAGTTAGCAGCTTATAGCGTTGTTTGCACCACCCAGGGACTCCAAATGAGGCTATAGGGTTTTGTTTTCATTAATCTGTTTTGGTACCATTATTTATTCATTTAGTTTCTGTGGTCACAGATTATTGAAAATTGCCCTTGAATCTGTATTATTGTAAATATCTTTAGTGACATTGTTATTTTAAAATATTTCCTAAAAAAGTACTTTTGAAACTGGCAGCTTGTATGAGATTTGGCAGTTGATGGCATTTCTTAGGGTTACCAGATGAAGTTGTGCTTGCCTAAAAGTCAATTGATATTTTCTATATCAGCTCGCTATTCTAATTGTTTAAGAGTTTCTCAAAACATTTAATTTATTGAATTTACTACCTTAGTTGACTTTTGAGTGAGAAGGAGGCTGCTAGGAAAAAAAGACATGCAGAATATAGATAATACAATGTATTCCTGTAAACTAATTTAGTTAAGTTGGAGCACTCTCTTCATCAAGATTTTATCTATTAAACAGATTATCCAAAAATGCACAAACAAGAATTGAGAAATAGTTTATTGTAGCAAAGATTTATTTATTAAAGGAACATAGAGTGCAGTACGAGACGCTGAGAAGGTGTTGGAGAAATACAATTAAAAAAAAGTCCTGCCAATCCAGAAAACCTATCAACAAAGGTGGAAGAGAAAGAAATCAGTTTTATTATTGAATACACGTTAAACCAGGATGTGATGTGCATCACCGACGCTCCGCTAAAGCAATTACAAAGACAAAAGGAAACGTCACTTATTTTATATAGCCAACCAGATGCAACCCATTACATACCTGTTCTCAAGATAAATGATAACTCATTCTCAAGTAAGTGGACTTGACAGCACCGCTTGTCATAGGTAGTTCATTCCTAAATTCACATAGTAATACACTTACTGTATTTTTATGGCAAAAGGTAGTTTTGCAACTTGGAGCCAGATGCCAGACCCCTACCCTCCCTCCCATGAAAGCATGGAGAAAGGAGCACTATCTTCCTTGATGATTGCATTTTAATTAAAGAGATGGCTCCCAGTTCCTTGTGAAAGACATTCCTAGGCTTATTTAGCTTTTAAAAAAATTTACATACATATCAAAGGGGCAGAGAGAGAATTTGTAATTAAAAGTTTTCTAAAATAAATGCTCTAAGAAAAGGGAGGGGGGGAATATACCAATGAGAATTCTTACCATTTTTTTTGTGATTTGTGTTTACCCCTATGGAGGGAAACTTTGCCTTTTTAGATGTTACCATTTAGTAGGAGAGCCAAGGCGTGGATAAACCCAGCAAGAGTATAATGCAAGACATAGTGTGATAAGGGGAATAAATCAAGTAACGGAGCCAAAATGGAGAGAGTTAATTCTGACTTCAGGAGATTCTACAGCTTCATCCCAGTTAGATTTCAGAGGAACTTTAAAGGGTGGTTGGAGTTTCTTTTAAAGAGGAGATGAAAAAGGAAAGTAAGGAGGAAAAAAAGGGCATTTCAGGCAGAAATAGCAACATGAGAAAAGGAAAAATGCTAAGAAAATAGTAATACCGCCACAACTAAGAGATCGTACCTATTGTGTGTTCAGACACTGTGTTACGTGCTTCACAAACCTTATCTTTAAGCTTCACAACACCCTCCTTCATAGAATCTGAGATTGAGTTCCCTCAGTCAACACAAGGTCACAGAACTGTTGTGATATTTATTTGTTGCACAAATAAAATTATTAGCTTTTTAATGTTAAAAATCAGCATAAGAAATTATACTCCAATGATTATTTTGCCAATATTATTTTAGTGTTATTATTGTTAGTTGCCATGGAGTCCATTCGGACTCAAGGCGACCCCATGTGTACAGAGTAGAACTATTCTGTAGTTTTCAAGGCTGTGACCTCTCAAAAACAGATCACCAGGCCTGTCTTCCGAGGCACCGCTAAGTGGGTTCGAACCGCCAACATTTCAGCTAGTAGTACTTTAATATTTGTTCTCAAAATACACATTAAGCCATATTATACTAGCTATATTTCTTTCTATTATAAAAGAATGGAAACATCTGATGTTAAGGCTCAACGTATCATCTGTTGTAGGAGAAAAACATCAAAAAGTTTAGTAAAGCAAAAAGAAAGTTTTATTAGGCATATATTCAAAAGGACAAAAGTGGGAAACAGACAACCATGCTGCCAGAGCCATGTCTGCCCAAGTCCAAAGAATATTACAGAATAGGCAAGAGTGGGAAAAGAGACAAGCATGCTGCCACAGCCATGTCTGGCTGAGTCCAAAGACCATTACAGAATCATCAGTATGTATTAACATTACAAATGGGCAAAACCATTGAAAGCTTAGCCTTTTCAGATTGGCTAGAAACTGTGATACTACATTTTAAATTGTCTTTCTTAACAGTCATTGGTACAGGTTTCAATAACGACAGTCGGGAGGGTCTTCATTGGTCCAACAAATTTCTATTCACTAAATGCTAATAGAAAAAGAGTAGAAAGTCTTTTTCGTTCTGTTTGATTGGCTTTATGTGAAAGGTTCCCTAACAGATATTTTTGAAGATTATCTTAGCTATTGTCTTTATATCTCAGGGCCCAGTTGATGTGTCCTTGTGAGTCCTTGTTAGCCCAGCTCCAGCTGGGTCACATTCTGTATGCTCAAGGAGAGGGAATAATAACTCCAATATTATTTCCTAAATCACCTCTATGGGAGTCCCTGGGTTGTACAGTTAACACACTCAGCTGCTAACCAAAAAGTCGGAGGTTTGAGTCTACCCAGAGGCACCTTGGAAAAAAGGCCTGGTGATCTACTTCTGAAAAATCAGCCCTTAAAACCCTAAGGAGCAAAGTTGTACTCTGACACACATACGGTTGCCATGAGTTGAAATCCACTCGATGGTAACTGGTTTACTGGTCCACAGAGGTAGCCAAAAGGGCATATGAGTTTCACAGATAGCTCTGAAAGAAACTATTTTAAAAAAAATTTTTTAGCGTCTTAACTAGGATGGTGATTAAAGCCCAGAGTTCAGTCAGACCTGAGAGACAGGCAACCGCAGGCTGTGGTAACAGACCCTCTTCAGAATGCTAATCAGCCAAGCCAGCCCACTGCCTCTGGCAGAAAGAAGAGATCCTGGCAAATCAGCAATGAGCATTAGGGAGTTAGAGCTGAAGACAGTTACAAATTTATCTGTAGTGCTGGAGTTCAGGGACAGGGCTCCCATCTTAATAAGAAGTGTATTTCTCTATGAGTCACTGATTCAAGTGCTCCGGCACATGGAACTAACAACTCCCTCACTACGGGAGCTGTGGCATGAAGTGAGAGTTAAGATCAGCAGTAGAAGCTGATTTGTTGTTGAGCCACTGACAGGCTTGTTTATATCCTGCCTGTTTTCAGTCAGTTCTAGTCCCAGAGTTCAAGGTGCAGGTTCAACCTAGTGGTGGGAATGAAGTGGTTATAACTGAGTTTAAAGACATACTGAGTATCCCACAGAGAGTCTGCCACAGACAGCCCCAAACTATTTGAACCAGGAGAGCTACCAGTGATACACAGATGCCAGGTAGGAATCAGATCATCAACAACAGCGAAAATAAAAAAGCATTTACTGCTGTATTCTCCTGTCCCTTTTCTCTGACGGAAAAAGGAGAAAAAAATCATATGTTCACATGTTCGTGGGTCTTTTTTGGGAGGAGGAAAATTGGGGAGGAATGTGGTGAAAAGCTATGGGACATGTGAAAATTCTCAGAATCCTGTTAGAGCAACACTATCCATGCTTTGCCTTGACCCCAATTCATTACAATAAAATTTTAGTGAAATTAAAAATATTTCTTCTTCTCAGAAATACATTCTAGCAAGATTTGACATTTAGAAATTGCATACTATGAGAACAAGAAGTCATAGATAAAACAGCTCACATAATGGACAGTAAGCTCATAATGTAAAATTTCTGCCAATAAGAATGTTCATCTTATAAATTTCTTTTCAGTATTGTCCAAAAAGTAACCCTGTAACTTTTTAAATCACTTTCAGTTTCTTTGCTGCTTCATAGTCTTAGAGAGAAAATTTTTAATAAAGGCCAAATTACTAAATTTATTTTTCTTATTGTGCTCAATTGTTGGTTAAAATATACTTTAGAGACTAGTATTTCATTTTTCTTGCATTGTACAGAACATTTTATGTGGCACTGCCTGCTGTTGTAATTTTGTGTAGTTCTATGCCTAAGGCTAGGAATCACTCAGTCATAAATATGTTGTTATAAAAAAATACCATATTGGATTGTTAGTGTAATGCAAATGTTTCTTTGAAATGTAGGTTGTTTTCCAGTCTCAGTATTATCACAGAGCTTACTCACCCAGCCAACATGAGATTCATGCAATTCAGAGCCAAAGACTGTTACTCTCTTGCTCTTTCAAAACTGGAAAAGGTAAGACTCCACTTTACTAAGAATATCGGACTTTGCTATTTTGATTGAAAGAATAACTCTGAAAAATTCTATGCATATCTATATAGAAAGAAATGCCACAAGATGGTAAAACTAAAAATGCTGTTTGAATTCCTTTTTTAAGGCTAAGCTTCAAATTTATAATCTTCTTAAAAATGTGAATTGATGAATATGAACCATATGAACCATTTCTATCACGAGTGAATATGATGGAGTTATCTTGTGTTATCATCAATCATAAATTGAAAACATGACTCACTGAAGAATTAAATGCAATAAATATGTATGTACTCGTTTAAAATGCCAGATATATTGATAATATTATAAGTGATTTACTGTATCATGAGATCTACATTTGTATAGGGCTTTCCAGTTTTCAAAAATCCTTAAGGTCTTAGAAAGATTGTAGGCTTTGTTGAGAGCTAGCCTCCCAAATGTCATCAGCACAACCTGAGACAAAGCTGAGATTAATACCTACCTTGGTAGGGTAGACTACCAACTCCTAAGTCCTGGGAAACAGGTTGTTGAGCAAGTAAGGATGTTTTCTGCACTCAAGTCTGTTCATTTTCATCTCCAAAGCTGATTCACATACATTAGGGTATTGGGGTCTTACAACTGCTCCTGTAGGGACATAGGGAAATCATTGTTATTCCCTGTTTCCAGATGAGAAAACTAACTTAAGAGAGGTAAAGTAATTTTTTCAAGATAATACAGCTATCAAGTCACTGCAGTAAGGGAGACTTAAGACCACTGATGTTCAAGACAAAATAGTCTATTATATCACGCTCTTTCTACAATATGAAAGGGGAGGAAAGTGTTGCTTAATCAGTTTAGCATTCACAAACAAACAAAGTAATTAGGAAGCCAGCTAGAATTGGAGTGTAGTCTCCTTTGAGAAGAGTGAGGAAGGATCGACCAGTGATGAAGAGGCCAGGCTGTTGTACATAGGGTCCCTATGAGTCGGAATTGACTCAACGGCACCTAACAACAACAACAATAGGCTTATTTCTTGAATCTCAATTCTATTCCATTGATCTATATGTCTATTCTTATACTAGTACCACACTGTTTTGATTACTATAGCTTTATAATTAATTTTGAAATTGGAAATTGTGAACTGTCTAACTTTGTATGTTTTTCAAGGTTATTTAGGCTACTTGGTACCCCTTGCAATTCCATATGAATTTTAGGATCAACTTCTCCATTTCTTTAAAAAAAAAAAAAAAAAAAAGACTGTTGGAATTTTCCTAAAGACTGCATTAAATATATAGATCACTTTGGGTAGTGGACATCTTAACAATGTTAAGTCTTCTAATCCATGAACATTCAAATCCACCAGGCACTCCTTGGAAACCCTGTAGGGCAGTTCTACTCTGTCCTGTAGGGTTACTGTGAATCAGAATCAACTTGATAGCAGCAGGCTTAATCCATGAGCATAGGATTTATTTTCATTTACATAATCTCTTTTAATTTATTTCAGCAATACTTTATAGTTTTCAGTGTAGAAATTTTTCACCTATCTGGTTAAGTTTATTCATTGGTATTAGTTGCTATTGTAAATGGAATTTTCTTAATTTTATTTTCAGATTGTTTATTATTGGTGTATAGAAATATAACTAATTTTTGCACATTGATCTTATACCCTACAACTTTGCTGAATTTGTTCATTAGCTCTAGTAACATTCATGTGGATTCTTTGGTATTTTCTACATATAGGGTCATGTCATCTGCAAATAGAAATGCACCCTCTCCTCATTTACCAACTGGTTAGGTCCCAAAGACAGGTCATTATGGAGGATGACTACATCATTACATAACTGCCAAATTACATCATTACCTACCTGTCAAATTACATCATTACACAACTACCAAATTACATCATTACATAACTGCCAAACCACTGAGAATCATGGCCCAGCCAAGTGGACACATAACCTTAACCATCAAAGCCAGCATTACTCTTGCCTTGCATGCTGATGGTCATTACTGCCAGATGTATGTCATTAATGTGCAAAATAGTCAGATAGTAGATTTTTTACTATTGTCATAAATGTGAAATATCGGATAATGAGACAGTTGATAAGTAAGGAGAAGGTATAGTTCTATTTCTTCTTATTTGATTTGAATACCTTTTATGTCTTTTTCTTGCCTAATTGCTCTGGCTAGAACTACCAGTAAAATGTTGAATAGCAATGGTGAAAGCAGGCATCCTTGTCTTGTTTCTGATCTTAGAGGAAAGCTTTCAGTCTTTCACCATTGAGTATGATGTGAACTGTGGGGTTTTGTTTTGTTTAAATACAAACCCTTTAGTATATTGTGGAATTACTCTTCCATTCCTAGTTTGATGAGTGTTTTTTACAATGAAATGGTGCTGGATTTTGTCAAATTTCTCTTCTGCCTCAATTGAAATCACCATTGTCTTAGTTTGTTACTGCTACTATAACAAATACCACAGGTGGGGTGTCTTTAACAAAGAGAAATTTATATTCTCACATATTAGGAGGCTAGAAGTCCAAATTCAGGCCATCAGCTCTAGGGGAAGGCTTTCTTTCTCTGTTGGCTCTGGGAGAAGGTTCTTGTCTCTTTTCAGCTAAAAAAAAATTGGCAAGTGAAAACTTTATGAATAGCAGCAGAATATTGTCTGATACAGAGACTGAAAATGAGCCTCTCAGATTGGAAGGCACTCAAAATACAACTGGGGAAGAGCTTCCTCCTCAAAGTAGAGTTGACTTTAATGATGTGGATGGAGAAAAGCTTTCAGGACCTTTATTTGCTGATGTGGCAGGACTCAAAATGAGAAGAAACAGCTACAAACATCCATTAATAATCAGAACATAGAATGCATGAAGCATGAATCTATGAAAACTGGAAGTCATCAAAAAGAAATGGAATGCATAAAGATCAGTATCCTAGACATTAGTGAGATAAAATGGACTGGTATTGGCCATTTAGAATCAGACAATCATATGGTCTACTATGCTGGAATGACAAATTGAAGAGGAATGGCGTCCCATTCATTGTCAAAAGAACATCCCCCAGATCTATCCTGAAGTACATCGCAGTAACTGATAGGATAATATCCATACGCCTACAAAGAAGACTAGTTAACATGACTTATTTAAATTTATGCACGAACCACTAAAACCAAAGATGGGGAAAATGAGAATTTTTACCACCTTCTGCAGTCTGAAATTGATCAAACATGCAATCAAGATGCATTGATGTTTACTGATGATTGGAATGTGAAAGTTGGAAAATATGACCTTGGTGATAGAAATAATCCTGTAGATCACATGATAGAATTTTGCAAGACCAACAACTTATCACTGCAAATACCTTTTCTCAACAACATAAACGGTGACTATAGACATGGACCTCACCAGATGAAATTTGTAAGAATCAAATTGATTACATCTGTGGAAAGAGAAGATGGAGAAGCTCAATACCATCAGTTAGAACAAGGCCAGAGGCCGACTGCAGAACAAACCATGAATTTCTTATACACAAGTTCAAACTGAAGTGGAAGAAAAGTAGAACAAATCCACAAGAGCCAAAGTACAACCTTGAGTATATTCCACCTGAATTTAGAGACCGTCTCAAGAATAGATTTGACACATTGAACACTAATGACCTGAGACCAGATGAGTTGTCGGATGACATCAAGGATATTATACACGAAGAAAGCAAGAAGTCATTAAAAAGATAGGAAGAATGAAAAGACTAAATGGATGTCAGAAGAGACTCTGAAACTTGCTCTTGAAGGTAGAGTAGCTAAAGTGAATGAAAGAAATGATGAAGTGAAAGAGTTAAACAAAAGATTTCAAAGGGCGGCTCCAGGAGACAAATGAAGGTATTACAATGAAATGTGCAAAGAGCTGGAGTTAGAAAACCAGAAAGAAAGAACAGGCTGAGCATTACAGAAGCTGAAAGAACTGAAGAAAAACTTCAAGCCTCGAGTTTCAATACTGAAGGATTCTATGGACAAAGTACTGAACGATGCAGAAAGCATCAAAAGAAGATGGAGGGAATACACAGTCACTGTAGCAAAAAGAATTGGTCGATGTTCAACCATTTTAGTAAGTTGCATATGATCAAGAACCAATGGTACTGAAGGCAGACATTCAACCTACACTGAAAGCATTGACAAAAAGCAAAGCTCCAGGAATTGACAGAATGCCAACTGAGATATTTCAACAAATGGGTGTAACACTGGAAGTGTCTGCTCGCCTATGCTAAGAAATTTGGAAGACAGCTACCGGGCAACCGACTGGAAGAGATCCGTATTTACAGCCAGTCCAAAGAAAGTTGATCCATCCCAATGCAGAAATTATCAAACAATATCATGAATATCACAGGCAAGTAAAATTTTGCTGAAGATCATTCAAAAGCAGTTGCAGCAGTACATTGACAGGGAACTGCCAGAAATTCAAGCCAGATTCAGAAGAGGACGTGGAATGAGGGATATCATCGCTGATGTCAGATGGATCCTGGCTGAAAGCAGAGAATACCAGAAAGATGTTTTATTGACTATGCAAACGTGTGGATCATAAGAAATTATAACATTGGGAAGAATGAGAATTCCAGAACACTTAATTGTACTCATGCGGAACCTGTACAGAAACCAAGAGGCAATCTTTCCAACAGAACATGGGGATACTGCTTTCCTAAAATTAAGAAAGGTGTGCATCAGGGTTGTAGCCTTTCACCATGCTTATTCAATCTGTATACTGAGCAAATAATACGAGAAGCTTAGACTTTACGAAGAAGAACATGGCATCAGGATTGATGGAAGACGCATTAATAACCTGCAGTATGCAGATAACACAGCCTTGCTTGCTGAAAGTGAAAAGGACTTGAAGCACTTACTGATGAAGATCAGAGACCACAGCCCTCAGGATGGATTACACCTCAACCTTAAGAAAACAAAAATTCCCACAACTGGACCAATAAGCAACATCATGATAAATGAAGAAAATATTGAAGTTGTCAAGGATTTCGTTTTACTTGGATCCATTATCAATGCCCATGGAAGCAGCAGTCAAGAAATCAAACGACACATTACACTGGGCAAATCTGCTGCAAAAGACCTCTTTAAAGTGTTAAAAAGCAAAGATGTCACTTTAAGGACTAAGGTACGCCTGACCCAAGCCATGGTATTTTCAAGCTCCTCATATGCATTCAAAAGCTGGTCAATGAATAAGAAAGACCAAAGAAGAATTAATGCCTTTGGATTATGGTTTTAATGAAGAATATTGAGTATACCATGGACTGCCAGAGCCCTGGTGGTGCAGTGGTTAAGCATTTGGCTGCTAACCAAAAGATTGACATTTTGAATCCACCTGTCGTTCCTTAGAAACTCTATGGGGCAGTTCTACTCTGTCCTATAGGGTCACTATGAGTCAGAATTGACTCAGTGGCAACTGGTTTGGTTTTGTTTTATTTGGCCAGAACAACGAGCAAATCTGTCTCAGAAGAAGTACAGCCAGAATGCTCCTTAGAAGCAAGGATGCTGCGACTTTGTCTTATGTACTTTGGACGTGTCATAAGGAGGAACCAGTTCCTGGAGAAGGACATCATGCTTGGTAAAGTAGAGGATCAGCGAAAAAGAGGAAGACCCTCAATGAGATGGATTGACACAGTGGCTGCAACAATGGGCTCAAGCAAAACATGGATCATGAGGATGGCGCAGGACTGAGCAGTGTTTCCTTCTGTTGTACGTAGGCTCACTATGAGTCAGAACTGACTTGATGGCACCTAACAACAGCAACAACAATTGTTCTAGTGGAAAATATTTGAGTTTTCCTCTCTGACAGGTTTCCATCTTACACAATTTCCAGCTTTTGTGGGTTTTACTATAATGGGTCTCTTGCTGTTAGCGGCTGTCAAGTTGGCCCCTGATTCATGTGTTACAGAGTAGAACTGCTCCATAGGGTTTTCTTGGCTGTAATCTTTACAGAAGCAGATCACCAGGTCTTTTCTTCTGCAGCACCACTGAGTGAGTTCCAACCACCAACATTTTGGTTAGCAGCCAGTTGCAAACTGCTTGTGACATCCAATCTTTTAATGGGTCTCTAGAGACATACAATGCCAGTATACTTATTTATTATATATTTATTGAAATAATTGAATATGGAAATTTCAAATTCTTGTTAAACTTTTTTTTGCAGAAATGTTTGGTCTCAGGCAATGTTGATTATTCTCTATTTTTTTTTGTTTTCTTATAAGTATTATATTTTCTTAGTTTATGTAACCTTAAATTACATTTTAGGACTGAACATTATCATCAAATCGTAAAGCTAAACTTACGACAATTTATTTTTAGTAAAGCAGACCATGATACACATATGATTGTGATCTTTACTCTGAAACTGATTTTGGTCTGGTGGGCCTTATTATTGAATACCTACAACATGCAAGATAATTGTAACAAAAATTTATCATGTGCTCATGTAATTATAACTTATTTACACAGTTCTTTAGAAGCATAGCATATGGAGCAGTCTTTGGAAGGGAATATCAAAACAATAGTATAGTCTAGACTCAGCAATGGTTCATTCACCTGAATAAGTCTTCTGTTAATCTTTCAAAATCATCTTGAGATTTACATTAATGTTCTTCCATGTTATAAAGCTTTCAAACGAAATTTATGCATCTTTCATTTATCTTTTAAGGATTCAGAGAGTTAAGTTTTACCTTTAAATTCACAGGTTTTCTTGCATAAAGTAATCTCTGGAAGGATGGTTTTTATGTTTCATAAAATAAGGCAAACTTTTTTCTGGCCCCACTCAAAACCTAATTTCTAAACTGATATTCTTGTTAAAAGTAGCGGACTCTCTCATTTAAATCTTGTGCCAACATTATTTTCTTACCTTTTCTGTTCTAAAATTTCCCCCCGTGGAGAATTCTTACTGACTATGCAGACATTTTGGGTGGTTCTAATTCTTCATTTCTTTTCAGTGAGGCACTTGCTTTTTGTAATTTTTTTTTTTTTTAAAGTCTTATCATGGTTATTATTGATTTTGCCATTTTAGTTATTTTTTTATTTTATTTGTGTTTTATGAGTTACAACTTTTGAACAACATTAAAGGATACATAACCTACCTTTGTTTTTGTTCTTTTTTTAAATAACTACATGTATATTTTATTTTAAAGTTTTATAAAACACAAGAAAAAACAGTGATGGTTAATTTTTCAAATTCTAACTTATAAAAGTACAAATATTTTAATTTTTTTATCCTCTAAAAAAGTAACAGTAGTAAGATCATGTGAACAGAATACACTACTGTACTTTCTCTGTGCTTAGCAAAGTTAATTCTCTTTCAGGGCTCAACTCTGATGTGATATCATTCATGATACCATCCCCATCCTCTTTAGGCCTGCATACACTTACATCACATGGCTTTGTATGTTTGATTTGAAGACAGTTCCCTCAGTAAAATTATGAATTCCTGCCAGATTGGGGCCTTCTGTTAATTACCTTTGCATCTTATGAACCTACCTCAGTGCCTGATGGATAATAGTTGATTGATAAATGTTTCTTGGTTGTATTGCTTACAGTTTCTTCTATAAGCTATAGGAATACTCTGTATTAAAATTATTTTCTTTTTTTTCAGCACACATTTTTAAATTTATATTTCATTTATTTACTATATTATATTCCTGGTATAATTTCCATTCATCCAAGTTACTCTTAAAACAAAGTAAGAGCTAGTAGACCTTGATTCATCAGACTAAATATATTATCTTCAGAAGTGTAAAACTGAAGAGTGTATAGATACAAGCCAGTAATGTAAATTAGTAAAGTGGGTCATATGTAAGAAAGAATGATCTAAAAGGGAACAGATGCTTTCAACTCTAGCCATTTGCTGCCGTGACCCATGATACCAGATTTTCCAAATTCAAAAGAAGTGAGAAATTTAGATTTTTCCATTAAATACTAAACATTGGAAACTTATTTAGCTTCAGTAAATTTGTGCAGGCTGAACAAAACTCTTTGGAAGTCCGGATTTGATCTGAACACTGCTAATTTGTAACTTCTAGCCTATATGTTGTTGTTTTATTTTTTGAGACATCAAGAGGTAGGTAAGTGATAGTGTCACAAAAATTAAACTGGAATGGATGGTTAAGATAAGGTATTTGTCATCTCTAATTCTTATTTTTCCATATGCGAAAATGGCACTGGTGAAGTACAATAAAAAAGAAAGAAAGAAAACTAATCCAACATCTTCATTTTCTAGAAGTAAAGAAAGAAAGTCATTGTGGAATATATTTTCATCTGTATGGAATTAATTACTTGAGATCTTACTTTTTTTAAACAACTTTAAACCCAGTGGGGCTTGAAAATGGTGTTGTGAAATCTTTGGCATGTTTCTTTTTCCCCTGTAAAAAAAATGAATAATAAAAAGGCAATAACTCATAAATGCTGAATTATTCACACAAGCAGAAGTGCAACATCACTGGGTTGCTATGAAAAGGTTCTTGGAGAGTGTGAAGCATCATATGCTTGTTAGAAGATTAGAAGGACTTGCAGAGCTGGTGTTGAGAACAGGGAATTCGATACAATGAGAATATTAATAGCAGCGGGATGGAGCTTGATATAATGAAGGTTTTTTCTGGATATAGCCTGATAGCCCGTCTGATTCATCAACAGTCCACACTAGGAAGTACTGAGAAGTCATCCTGGAAAGTGTGAGACAGGCGGTGGAGCACCTTGAATGCTGTGTTTTTAGAATTTCGTATGTAGTGAATGGGGAGCCAGGGTAAATTTTTAAGTGAGGGCTTGGAGGTGGTAACATCATCAGACTGACACTGTCAGGAAATTAATCTGTCGTTTCTGTATTTATCTATGAGAGAAAGGAAGAGACTTAGTAAGTTATTTCAGTCAGTCAGGGATGAGATAGTAAAGGCCTGGTCCAGGATATTGGCAGGGTGAATAGATACATATTGGGTAAAACTAAAGAAAGAATTTTCGAAAAGTACTGACTTTAGTGAGGTAGATGATACATTTATTTTTAAGTACATTAAAATTGTGTTATGTAATAACTGGTGAGCTATAAATGAGACTCAGAACAAGGATGGAAAAACTTGTATGTGTGTATTTTTCTGTGTGACGACTTGAAAGTTGTGCACGTAGATGTATAAACTCAAATCCTTAAGGGAAGATAAGGCCCCAAAGGAAGAAAGCTACAATGGGAAGAAGCTTAGCTGAGGACTTAATTTTGAGGTTCACATAAAGGAGAGCCTAAGAAGAAGACACATCAGGGAAAATGAATGAGGAATCCAAAAGCTAGGATGGAAGTGGAAGTGGAGTGATAACAAAAGAAAGTCAGATTTTCACCATAAGAAGATACTGTGTCAGACATGGTAAGAGAGGTCAAGAAGGGAGAGTGCTGAGAAAAGCCACTAGTTTGGGATATTACAGCATGATTGGATTAGGGGGAGGAATGTCAATCAGAATATCGGAATGTAAAGGAATTGTAGTTCAGAAAGTAGAGGATAGAAAATGTAAACCAGCAAGCCATTTAATTTGGTTCCAATAAAATTCTTCAATTTTTTTCACCTCCCACACTGTTCTTCTAAATCCAATGATTTTATAATCTTTTTCCATATGGTATTGGATGGACACAGATTAGTGGAAACAGAATTTCTGCCAGAAACAAATTTCTTCTTCCAACAAAGGCACATGTTCATGACAGCAAACCAAGTGGAAGATATTTAAAAAATGATTTAGATGACTCAGATTTCTTCTAGGTAGTTTACTTTAGATCAGTGGTTGTTAGGAAAACAGACAATTAATCATTGAAACTTCAATTGAGTGCAGAATTCTACTAGGGAGGAAATAATGTTTTAAAAACAAGACATTACAGCATATGTTTGTACTAGAAGCAACAATAGAATTACCTATCATTGTATCTTGTCACCCCCTCAACAAAAGGCAAAAGAAATACTAAGGTAAAATAACTTTGCATAAAATGAACATTACAATCCTTTACATCTTCCAGCTTCCATTAAAGAATGGCAGTGGGAAGACAGAGAGATTGAGTGAGCCTCAAGTTGTTTCCTGCAACTTGAGTATGGATGCTGTAAGCTTTAAACTGTACTACATCTTTTTTTTTTTTTTTTTAAATTTAGGTAGTTTCTATAAGTAGAACAAATTTTGAATTTATTCATTTGTTCAATAAAGTATCATTGACCATTTGTGTGCCAAGCACTGTGTTAGATATTGTTTATGTGACAGAAAGCAAAAACATGATCTCTAGCCTCCTGAAACTTACAGTCTAGCTAAGACAGACAATTAATAAATTTTAAAAAACAAGGAATTATAATATGAAAAGAGCGATGAAAGAAATAACAGGTTATATGCAAGAGCTACTAGGAAAGCCTACTTTACATAAGGTGCTAAAAAAGACTTCTTTGGGAAGGTCATAATTGAGTTGCAACATTAAGGATAACACCAGGCCAGCCTGATAAAAACTTGGAAAGGAGCATTACAGGAAGAAAGAAAGCCATACAAAGGCCTTGGAGTGATGCGTAATTTAGTATATTCAAAGAACTAATAATAGTAGATTAATAATAATAGTAATAATATTTATTAAGGGATTATCATATGCAATGTTTTTTAGATGTTTTATCTTATTTACTGTATTCGCAATGGGATGTAGTATGAATCCCATTTTGCAGGTGATGAAACAGAGGAACAAATTTAAATAACTTGTATATAAGGTCATCTAATAGTAAGTGGCAACATTTGTTTCAATTTCATGTATGTGTTTCCAGAATCCAAGCTCCAAACCACTGTTATGTTGTGCTGTCTGATAGATCTGTGTTTTTAACTGCCTACAGCACATTTCCACTGATCTTGAAACTCAAGTTCCAATCCGAACTTGTGATCTGCTTTTCCTCCATATTTCCTCTCTTATAGAAAGGCTCCATCATCCACCCAGTTATCCAGAAGCCTGGACATAATTCTCATCTTCTCTATGCTTTATTACCAGATTCCATCATCACACCCTCTCAAATTTAAGATCTCAAATATATTTTGAATAAGGTCTCTTTTCTGCCAATATTACAGTAAAGTGTACTCTCATTTTTCACTAGTATTTCCGCAACATCCTAGTTTATCTTGTCCCATATCACTTCTGCATCCCTAATCCATTTCTATATTGTCAGAGCATTCTAAAAATACCAATATGATCATATCACTCTTCCTCTTAAATGTACTTTAGTTTTTCTCCATTACCCTTAAGATGAAATTCAGAATTCTTTATATGGCTTTAAAATAGTATAATCTGTTTTTCCCAGTCTCAGTTCATGCCATTTTTTCAGTGAAATGATTAATATCACTCCCTTTCCCCTCAAAAATATCCTGATACTTCAAAGTCAAGTCCATGGTAACTATTCAGTCTCATTTCTGACCTCTTTAACCTTCAAGTCTCCCAAGCTTTTTTTACTTCCAGATCTTAGCATGCTGTTCCTTTTTAGCTTTCTTCTTATTATACCATCTCCGAATTTACAGGCTAATTTCTACTCATTCTTTAGTTCTCAGCTTAGACATCTCTTTTACTTCAGCCCCCTCACCCCTAAAAGAATGAGATAGCTGGCATTCCTACAGGCATCTATAGTACCTCTCCTTGTATCATTACACATGCCAACCCCAGTGTAATTACCCATTTTGTTACTTGTACCACTCACAGACTTGTGAGTTCTTGCAGATAAAAAGTACTCATTTTTGTTTACTGATGTCTGGCCCATATT